>NC_136505.1:7314234-7456734 GCF_053919585.1 Euprymna scolopes
TGGCTTCAACATGAATGTCTTCAAGTCCAGCATAAACAAATTCCTGATGAACCGCCCCCTTAAGTAATGACACTTTATCAAATCTGCAGTACTAATGAATACTGCAACACTATCCCATTGATTACTGTACACAAAATAACCCTTATCCCCGAGTGGCTTCTGGGCCTTGATAAGTGGTGACCTCCATGTAAAAAAAAAACAAGTGCAGAATTTTTTTTTTTTTTTTTACTAAAGGGTCGCCATTAATTAAGGGAGACATTCAAGGATAAGAATTAGTGTCAGTTGCATAATGAACGGCACCACAATAGAATTTGAACCAATGAGCGGAATGAGCAGAAGGCTTTTAAGAGGAATTGGTTATCCAAGATGGCGGTTGAACAGGTATTAGTTTACATAAGACTTGAAGACGACGATGTTGTCGGTTTGGAAGTAACCTCTTGAGTCTTTGTTTCACAGATGGGATGTTCTAATAAAGAGACTTTATTCCTGAAAGATTTTTTTTTAGTTTTTTTGTATAGAGAGAGAGGGGGAGGAGGGGAGAAGGAATTAGGTAGACGAGTTCTTGCTTTGAATATTTTACAGGTGGGAACCAACGATTAGGGATCAGTCGAGCATCTATCAAGAACATAACTACGAGTCCAATGTAAACCGGTTTTTGTTGAGCCGTCCTCTTAATTCAGCCCAATTTCCACCTTTATTGATCTTCACGGTGTTGCCTTACCGGCCACCTTACATTTATTTACTCTTATCCTCGAGTCGTCTTTTAGCCTTTATAATGGTGACTCCCTAATACAAAGAAAAACATAACGTTGCAGTAAGGAGAGGTTAGCAAAATCTATTCTGTATGAAAGGTGCATAGGAAAGAGCAGAGATCTCTCCCTACGAGATTGTGTGGTGGGTTTTATCCATCGTAAAGAAAAACGATCTCAATCAGGATAAAATCCATCTTTTTATATTCTATAAAATTAAGAATGTGTGTGTGTGAGATCATTTCTCAACCTATATACTAAACGCATTTTTAATCGATAGTCTTGGAAATTGGTATATAGGTCATTCAGACATGTAAAAAAAAACTTTTTAATCGGTTTTCATCCAGAAGAAAAGGGTAAAAATTGAAAATTTGGTATGTCATAGTCACCAAACTTTTCTTTATTTGCTAACTGTTTCACGACTGCGCATGCGTAAATGGTTAACATTACAGATTCCTTATGTTAAGTATAAGTCGGTTTTAAAACCCATTCTTAAAGAGCATGACACGCTGGCTGAATCAAAATAGTATTTGAGTTACTGTGCTTTGGTTTCAATCTCAGCTCGAGTATTTCTTTTTTTTTTTGCTCGCTTTTTTACTTACAAGAAGTGAACGATTCAGAAAAAAAACATAATATTCGCATGCGTATATCTCATTTTCTGTATTAATTTAAATATAATATTTATGCATATTTTAAGACAAGGCAATGTCGGGCGGCCTGCTTTAAAAGTGAGGCTGTGTGTGTGAGAACACTTCTCAACCTATAAACTCAACGAATTTTATCTTGAAATTCAGTACATAGAATATTCAGACATGTGGATAACTTTTTAATCCGTTTTCATCCGAAAAAAGGGCTGCTAAGGCGTCAAAATTGAAAAGATTGTACGTAGGAGTCATTGGATTTTTATCTGTTTGCTAAGTGTTTCACGAATGCGCATGCGTGAATAGTTCACATTACAGATACTTATGTTAAGAATAAGTAATTTGAAAATACCTTTTAAAAGAAATTGTCATACTGTTCTGTTGGTTACCGTATTTGACTCATTGTCTTTAAGTTTTGTTTTCAATCTCAGCTTGAGTATTTTTTCTTTTTTAGTTATAAGAAATGAACGGTTTAGAAAAAATAATACTCGAATGCACATGTCTCAGTTTCTGTATTAATTAAAATATAATATCTATGAGTATTTAACGACCGGGCAACATTGAGCGGCCTGCTAGTAATATATGTAACGAGGGAATTTTATTTAAACCTAATGATAGAACAGACTCTAAATCTAATGTATTAACGAACTATAAGATTATTCCAGTATCAACAGTGTATTTTATACATATCTAATCTCATTTGCACGCAAACAACATTTCATTTGCATGCACACTACATCTAATTTGCATGCTAATTAGATTTCATTTGCATGCTAACTACATTTCATTTGCATGCTAATTACATCTCATTTGCATGCTAACTACATTTCATTTGCATGCTAATTACATCTCATTTGCATGCTAACTACATTTCATTTGCATGCTAATTACATCTCATTTGCATGCTAACTAGATTTAATTTGCATGCTATTTACATTTCATTTGCATGCTTATTACATTTCATTTTCGTGCTAATTACATTTCATTTGCATGCTAATTACATTTCATTTGCATGCTACTTACATTTCATTTGCATGCTAATTACATTTCATTTGCATGCTACTTACATTTCATTTGCATGCTAATTACATTTCATTTGCATGCTAATTACATTTCATTTGCATACTAACTACATTTCATTTGCATGCTAATTACATTTCCCTTGCATGCTAACTACATTTCATTTGCATGCTAATTATATTTTATTTGCATGCTTACTACATTTCATTTGCCTGCTAATTACATTTCATTTGCATGCTAATTACATTTCATTTGCATGCTAACTACATTTCATTTGCATGCTTATTACATTTCATTTGCATGCTAACTACATTTCATTTGCATGCTTATTACATTTCATTTGCATGCTAATTACATTTCATTTGCATGCTAACTACATTTCATTTGCATGCTAATTACATTGCGTTTGCATGCTAACTACATTTCATTTGCATGCTAACTACATTTCATTTTCATGCTAATTACATTCCATTTGCATGCTAACTACATTTCATTTGCATGCTAACTACATCTCAATAACATGCTAATTACATTTCATTTGCATGCTAACTACATTTCATTTGCATGCTAACTACATTTCATTTGCATGCTAACTACATCTCAATAACATTCTAATTACATTTCATTTGCATGCTAATTACACCGTAAACATAGAAACAATATAAATAATTCAGCTATCTATATGCACCTAGTAGTGAAATACAACGTTGTCCGGCATTGAATGATTATCAATTAATGCATATGTGTGTGTGTGTGTGTGTGTGTGTGTGTGTGTGTGTGTGTGTGTGTAGACACACATATACAATGCTGCCAGAAAGAAAGTCCGCTCTTGTCATTTTTTAAAAAAGAGCAAATTTAAGCTAAATTTAATGTAGCTGTTTATACAATATATACCTCACTTGATTCGCCATATATTCTTCTTTAGTTTTACGTGTTCATATTTGACTTTTAATTGAAGTATCCTAGTTTAACTTTAAATCGATACGGCAAAAAGAAACTCCTCACATTAAGAAGTTCTTATTTAAATGTAACTTTAGAACATTAATGCAACACAAATACAACAGCGACACAATGAACTAGTTAATATTTAGCATGTAGCATAGCCCTTCTGCAATTTGACAGCCTGCAATCCTTTGGACATTCCTTGAATTAGTCAACGGCAATACTCCGGCATTCCACTTCTCTTTAATGTTTGCACAAAGTTCTTCCAGATTTGAAATATTATCATCGCATAGCTGTTGCTCGATGTAATGCCATAGGTTTTTTACAGGATTAAGGTCTGGGGATTGTGCAGGCCAATGCAAACACGGTATATCATTCTCTTAAAGGAACTCTTGACATTGCCAGTTTTGTGAATGTTAGCATTATTCTGCATGAAGACAGAATTACCATCCAAATTCCGGCCAAAGTAGGGTAGAAAATGCTCAGTCAACATATTATTGTAGTTGGTCGAATTAATTCGAACTTGCAAGCGGATTATTGGCCCTGGACCATTGGCACTAATAATGCCCCAAACCAAAATTGAACCTCCACCAACTTGCAGTGTTGAAAGTGTGCACCTAGGATTAAATTCATCATCCTTATTTCGGTGAACATACTGCCTACAATCACTGCCCAGTCTATTCAACTTGCTTTTGTCGATAAAAATCACTTTCGACCAATATGAAGAATCATGATCTTCATTGAATCTGACGAAGTCCAGACAGCACTTTGTGTTTTTTACAGAAATCATTGATTTGCGTTTTGGAACACAGAATCGCAAATTAAATTCCTTCAAACTGTTCTTAACTGTAGAAAGAGAGCACTTTTAACATAATTGCACTGTTATTGGATTTGAGACTGTGGTTCTTGATAGCATTGTCTTCCCTGTAAGAAGTAACTCTAGGTCGACCAGATTTAGGAACATCACGAAAACTACCGGTGTTTTTGATACTTTTACACAGTCTTTCGTACCATTTTTTATCACATTTTAATCTGCGACCGATTTCTTGATTGGATAAACCAGAAAGGTGGAGATTAATGAGCTCCTGACGATCATTAAAGAGACGATGTATATGAACTAAATGTTACGTTGTACAACTTTGGAACGACAAAGATTACGATTAGAGATGCTAAAAGGTGGATATTTTACGATTTTTAAGCTAAATCTATATAAAAATATATATATAAATATTTGTATATATAACAATATATATAAATATATATATAAATATATATAAATATATGTAGTTATATATATATATATATATATATATATATAAAGAGAAAGAAAGTTAAAACTGTAAGTTGAATTTTACACTCAAAATTTATTGTTCGACTGAATGCTCCAAAAACAATTTACAAAATCTTTATTCCGTAGAATTTCAAAGAATACTATTCTTGCTATTCTTCTCATCAGAGGACATATTTTGTGTATATATATGTGTGTGTGTGTGTGTGTGTGTGTGTGTGTGTGTGTGTGTGTGTGTGTGTGTTTGTGTGTGTGTGGGGGGGTTGTGTGTGTGTGTGTGTGTTTGTGTGTGTGTGTGTGTGTGTGTGTGTGTGTGTGTGTGTGTGTGTGTGTTTGTGTGTGTGTTTGTGTGTGTGTGTGTGTGTGTTTGTGTGTGTGTGTGTGTGTGTGTGTTTGTGTGTGTGTGTGTGTGTGTGTGTGTGTGTGTGTGTGTGTATAATTTGGGAGTACTATTTATCTTAATATGTAAGAAGTCAAAATTATAACAGCCAAAATAACAGCATTGATCGAAATCAAAAATATTTTAAAAAGTTCCATAGTTGTTATCACGTGCATCATCTTCAGGTGTTGAAGTAAAAGTGCGAAGGAGCGAAAATGAGAATTAAAAGTGAAAACTAAAATATACAATAAACGGCGTTAGGCGATCATAAGAGTATTATAATCAGCAAGTTCGTTGACACTTTTAACAAAGTCTGTCCACGACGAACTACGCTAGACATTTTAGAACGTTACTTCTTTTCTCGAAAAGTTCTAATATATGACTCTTCAAGAATTTTTAATTTTTTTATATAATTTTCATGTTGTATGATTTTTATGTTGTCAACGAGGGGACAGTTATGTTCCTTTATCAAACGTTTATATATAGTATTATTTATGTTCCTTTATCAAACGTTTATATATAGTATTATTTAGATGCATGATTATTCGCCGTTGTGCTTGATTTCGATATAAAAAAGATTATACGGAAAATCGAAAAATTTAAAAACAAAAACAAAGAAGAATCATAAAACAAAGTGTCTCCCTTGCATTTAATAATATTTGCTTGAAAAAAATATATATATATATATATATATATATATATATAATCAAATTGTTAGAAATTGCTTGAAAAAAAAAAATATATATATATATATATATATATATATATATATATAATCAAATTGTTAGTCCTTCAATGAATTTAAAAATTTATGTCGTCAAATGTTTGAGTTTCAGATCAAAAGATTTGTATTATTCTATGTAAGATAAAGGATACATTATAAAAAATTGTTTGTTTTTTTTCATTTAAATGTTATTAAATATTATTATTAATTTTTTGATATTTTTTCAGTAAAGTATTATTTTACAATAAAGTATCATCATTAGTATTATAAATTTTATAACACGTTTTATTAACACGCCTAGATTTAGTTTTACAAATTACTTACACAGATTATTATAGTTCTAAATGGTTGGTTTCTGTTTGACATACGTTGTTTTTTTTATTTCCTTCCTCTTCTTTTTCTTTTTCTTTCGTTTTTTTCATTTGTTTGGGCTCACGTGGAGCTTCTTAACCTATTTTCGCGGCCTGTCACTTTATTTTATAAAGGTTTATTGACTTCGTCTACGTAAGTCACCTTCCCCCCTCTCTCTCTCTCTCTCTCTCTCTCTCTCTCTCTATCTATCTATCTATCTATCTATCTTTTTCTCTCTCTGTATCTCCTTCCTCTATTTCCTCATTATTATTTTTTCTCTTTTTTATTTTTATTTTATTTTTTATTTTATTTTTTCTGTCTCTCCTCATGCATCAATACATTTCCTTCCCTCCCTTTTTATTTTATTTTATTCTATTTTATTTTATACTCGCTTTTTTATTACACGCAAGCATTTTCTGTCCTTTTCTTTCTTTTCGTTTTTCTGTCCTTTTATTTCTTTTTGTTTTTCTGTCCTTTTCTTTCTTTTCGTTTTTCGTATCACTTCAGTTTTCCTCATTTTGCTTGGCTTGTCTGCTAAAGCGGCTTTAGTTTTTTTAATTTTTAATTTTATTAAAAATTTGAATGTTATTTTAGAGTGGAATTTTAAGCTCATTTTCTATGAGTATAAAAAATATTAAATACATCAATTTATATGTTTGTTAATAAACAGATTAACCGGACTTTATAAAAACTTTTTTACCGGACCCATTATATAAAGAAAGGAAAATTGCTCCAGGAAAATGCCTAATTCGGATCATTAAATTGTGATGTGGATTACTCAAAATAGAGTTTGGTTCATTTTACCATGCGATTTTAACGTTTATATCCCTGCCTTTAACTTCCCTTACTCTATGACTTTTAATTACTCAATCAATTTTTAATTGTGATTTTCCATGTCTCACTGGCTTTAGCAAATAAGGTGTAAACCATTATAACTATTTACTAATATTTTCCCCTTCTGAAGAGATGGTAGACATCGAAATCCTATAGGATAAGGAGTTAAAAATTTTCTAATGTATTTTTTGTCTTACATAGAATAATAAAAAGCTTTTGATTTGAAATTCAAACATTTCACGTCATAAATTTTTAAATTAATTGAATGACTAAAATTTGGTTTATTTGCTCTATCTTGTACATCGAGCAATTCTTATTTAGGTGGGATAATACTTATAGAATATTACTGCTAGTAATATCTTGTAAATCTTATAATCACAAGTTTCCATACCAGCTGATTGTTGGATAATTTTATTCTAAAGTATATATATATATATATATATATATATATATATATATATATATATATATATTTATATATATATATTTATATATATATATATATTAGGCATCTTTATATATATATAATCACAAGTTTCCATACCAGCTGATTGTTGGATAATTTTATTCTAAAGTATATATATATATATATATATATATATATATATATATATATATATATATATATATATATATATATATATATATACTAGCCTGGGAGCCCAGCGTTGTCCGGGTGTTTGGGGGCGTATGTTGAGCAAAAAAAAAAAGTGGTAGTAGGAAGGCAGGCTCGATCGAAACCATATCGCGAAGAAGATAAAGAACGTAAAAGAAGACGTGACGTATTTGCTGTTACAACCATCGCCAAACCGAAAGTGACGTAGGTTTAAATTAAGGCTGGACAATCAAAAAGAGGGGATGACTTTCGAACATATCGACGAAAAAAGCGGCCCCTCCCTGTAGAAAAGTGCCCAGTTGAGGGTAAAGAAATTAATGTTTTTAACCAATTTTTTTGATATTTGTCGTTTGAAAGTGATACTGATCTTGTGAAAATCCGTTGCCTCTATCGAAAGCTTTAGGCAGACATGCAAACATACATACATACATACATTTATATATTGGTAGTCCAAATTTTCGACCCAAACCGATTTAAAAGCTTGTCCTATCTCTGACTACCCTTTATGTAAAATTTCAAATGTTTAGACCAGAAATTGTCTGAGTAATTTGGTAGATACCGCAGCTGTCAATTTTTTTAAACTTTGATACCTATTATGACCCCTTAACATTTATTGTTTTGGGCTCAACTCAAGTTATTAAGTTAGATCCATGTCCAAGGAACTTATATCTAAAATTTCAAGTGTTTATACCCAGCCAAATTTCTGGCCGAAAACGCATTACAAAGATTTTTACAAATCTCAGTACCCTGTATATCAAATTTCGAGTCTGTAGACTGAAAATTGTGTTATTGAGTTACTGTGTACGGCAATGTACACAGACACACAGACATACAGACACTTTCAACAATTGGTCTGTTTTTATACTTGTTTTATTATTTGATTTTTTTTTCAAATTATTAAAATAATTTTTTTTAGTATTATTTAAAATAATTATTTCAATGATTAGAAATATGAATATATCAAATAATCAAACAAGTATGACAATCAAACAAGTATGACAATGACCCTAAACATTTAAATTTATATTTTCCTCTCGTTTAAATCTCTGAACCTATTTCCACTATAATTATATTGTTGTTGTTTTTTTCATGCATTATATAATTAATAGTCTATACCTGTATTCACACACATGTATATATATATGTATATATATATATATATATTTATATATATATATATATATATATATATATATATATATATATATATATATAATGAAAATTATCGTTTTGTTTTTCAGTCGACGGAAGTTGATATAGAAATAAAAATTGAATACGAGTAAGTATAAGACTTTATATATTTCTTATTCTTTATATATATGTGTGTGTGTGTGTGTATTTATGTGTGCATATATATATTTATATGTATATAGATATACATGTGTATATATATATACTTATGTATATGAACAAATGATTAATAAAACATGTTGAAAGACATCTTGAAAAAGAGTTAAAAACATATTTAATTTTAAAAAAGGAAACACAAGATAAGTGGATAGTCCTTAATCCGCGGAGTTTCGAAGAAATACTCTCCTTCTCATCAGAGGGCAGGAATTAGCAAAATGCAGGATCGGATTTTGCATATAAATGTATTTAATGAAACTACAAGTAAGTCACAGATCTTACTTGGTTAAAAAAAAAAAGGTGAGGTAAGGGGAACAGGAGGCAAAAGAAAAAAAAAGATTTCACATGAATGGACAGTCCGGTGAAGGGTAAAAATCCAAAAATGGTGAAATCCAAAACGGTCGAATTTAAAATTTCAATCCAATGGGTAAATTCCAAATGGTTCAAAATAATCCCAAAGGCAGAGTTCCTTGGAAAAAAGCGCAAATAGAATGAATTCCAAATAATTAAAAGAAAAGTACTGGAGAGAATATTTAAAAACACGTCTGTCAAGGCTGGATGAATAAAAAAAAAATAAGGCTTAAAATAAATAAAAAAAATTATAAAAAAAAAAAACACCAGAAAAGCGGTGAAGATTTAAATTTGAAAAGCAAGGTCAAACAGACCCAGACAAGAAGCGCGAAAATTAGCGTTAATAATTAGGTCAGCTTAGATATGCACGTGAAAGTCCCAGAATTAAATTAAGAAAACTGATCAGAACAAATAAATGGCTAAGTTTATGAAATGGGGCGTCTGTTATATATATATATATATATATATATATATATATATATATATATATATATATATATATATATATATAAATATATTATAAGCTCTATTTCCTTTTCGATTTTATTGAGCTTTTACATCTGGCTGAGTTTATTTTACTTGTAAATATTAACTCTTTCATATTTATAATATATTTTAAGTTTACCATTTTGATTATTTTGGTAAACTTATTGCAATTTTTTTATACTTATGTATATATATACGTGTGTATATATATATATATATATATATATATATATATATATATACATGTGTATATATAAATATATATACATGTGTATACATATATCTGGGAAGCCATCAGGGAACTAATTAGAGATGCTCCATGGAAAAATATTTTCTCTCTCCCTGCTGAACAGTGTGCAAACGAGACCACTGACTGGTTCAAAACTGCAATCGAAGCGCATGTTCCCATGCGGAAATTTTATAGTAAGCCCCACTCTCCCCAATGGTTTACGTCGACTTGTGCAACTGCCATTACTCAAAAGCAGCATGCATACCGTAGGTTTAACCGACATAAGTCCAGTTCAAACAGACTGAAGTATATAGAAGCTAGAAATAACGTTAAGAAAGAAATAGCGACAGCTAAGAGAGAATTTACGGAAACCACTAAAAAGCGCATCGAAGCACAAAAACTAGGAACTCGAGACTTCTGGAAAATCTACAACAGTGTAGTAAATAATGGGCAATCAACAATTCCCCCACTAACCAACAATCACGAGGTTGTCTCCTCAGCAACCGACAAGGCTAACATGCTTGCCAGTCGGTTTGCCTCAAACTCCACACTGGACCCTTCCAACCACCCCCTACCTGACTTTCCTATGCGGACAGACGCCACACTAGACGATCTGAAAACCACCCCTGCTCAGGTGCATGCTATCATAAAAAACCTTGACACCTCAAAAGCATGTGGACCCGATCTTATCCCAGCTGTGCTATTAAAAAAGTGCTCAGCCGAAGTAGCTCCAGTTCTCTCCAAACTCTACAACAAATGTCTTAATGAAGCTTGCTTTCCGGGCTGTTGGAAAACTGCTTCTGTTGTACCAGTATTCAAGAATTCTGGCGAAAGGACAGACCCATCAAATTATCGCCCCATTAGCCTCCTCCCACTTTTTGCCAAAATATTTGAGACCATAATTAACCATGCTCTAGTCCATCATCTTACAGATGCTAAACTACTGACTGACAAACAATATGGATTTAGACAAGCCCGTTCCACAGCAGACATCCTCACCGTGATCTCTGAACGTATATACCAATCACTGGACAAAGCGGGGGAAGGCAGAGCGGTAGCTCTAGATATATCTAAGGCTTTTGACAGGGTATGGCATGAGGGTCTCCTCAGGAAGATTAGATCTTACGGTATCACTGGTAGAATACTTAACATAATTAAATCCTTCTTAGATAAGAGAAAAATCCAGGTAGTCCTCGACGGTCGCACATCTAAACAATATGATATAAATGCGGGAGTGCCCCAGGGTTCTATTCTTGGACCTCTATTGTTCCTGATATTCATAAATGACCTCCCCGACAACATTGCCTCTGAGATGGGTATATATGCTGATGACACTACACTCTATGGCAGACACGACAGGAAGACGAATGAACACATTTCTAAAGAAATGGCAGAAACACTAGAGGAAGACCTCCAATCTGTAGTGGAATGGGGACAAAAGTGGTTGGTCGCGTTCAATGCTGCCAAGACTAAACTAGTTTCATTCAATAATTACAAGAAACCCTCTCTACCACCAATAGCAATGGCCAACGACCCTTTATCAGAGAGTCCATCTTTCAAACTCCTTGGCCTAACGTTCACAGGAAACATGAGTTGGAACAATTACATTGAAGGCATTGCCAGGGCCGCTGCAAGAAAGGTAGGCTCTCTCTACCGTGCTAGAAAACTACTAACACCCGAAAGTATCCTGTACCTCTATAAGGCCACCATTCGCCCATGTATGGAGTATTGCTGCCACATCTGGGCTGGTGCATCTGCTACTAGTCTCTCGCTCCTTGACAAGGTTCAAAAGAGAGTCGCAAATCTGATAGGCCCTGAACTGGCATCTAAGCTTCAGCCTCTGTCCCATCGACGAAATGTTGCATCCCTCTGCCTGTTCTACAAGTATTTTAGTGGTGAATGCTCTGATGAACTGCAATCACTTGTGCCCCCACGACGCGAGCACCCTCGACAAACCCGACAGGCTACTAGATCCCACCCCCACACTGTAGAGGTCCCTAGATGTAAAAGATCTTTTTACTCCAATAGTTTCTTCCCCAGAACCGCAAGACTCTGGAATTCCATTCCAGGTCCCTGCTTCCCCAACAGTACTGACGTGCAGAAGTTCAAGTGTAACGTGAACCGACACCTTGCTGCCCAAATCCCTACATAGTACCCCAGTAGTTGTTGCCCCTGATAGTAGCCCCCTACACCAAAGTGGCAATTTGCCTTGTTTGGGGTGAAAATGTAATAAAAAAAAAAAAATATATATATATATATATACATGTATATATACATATATATATATATATATATATACATATATATATATACACATGTATATATGTGTGTGTATGCGTGCGTGCGTGCGTGTGTGTGTGTGTGTGTGTGTGTGTGTGTGTGTGTGTGTGTGTGTGTGTGTGTGTGTGTGTGTGAGCGAGGTAAGATAGATTAAAAATCAGGTGAAATATCCTCATAGATATTACTTGAGGTTATACTTTCAGGGTGACCATAGCCAAAAATAATACCCCGGAAGATATCGTACTCATTCCGATAATGGATTGCCCAGGTTATATGAAATTGCTTTTCCTATAATTATTTTCATATAATTATTATTCACCACCCAAAACACTTTTTCAATATTTGTGCTGAAAAGCAATATACGTGTCTATTCACAGCTGAACATGTTGCTAACCGCATTTCATTCCTTCTGATGATGTGCGCCATTATTGAAAATCCATGGATTAAGGAAATTTATATACCCCTTCTATATATTCCTTTTGTCAAACAGTAAATTCTTAACTCGAATATATGTGTCTATATTTTGATTTTCAGAATTTAACTTTAACCACTAAACTTATATACACGTGTATATATATATGTGTGTGTGTATATATACATGTGTATATATATGTACATACACGTATATATATATATATATATATATATATATATATATATATATATATATATATACTTTGTGTATTTTGCTTCATTGTACTTTAATCGAAATTCTCAGAAAGCAAGGGGATCCTGCCTGAGGCTAACACTTGATTTCTATATGAAATGCATGAATATTCGATTATTTCATTTCAGTTCTCTTTTATCAAACTCTCTAGCAATTCTCTATCTATATAAAAGCCAAGTACGTCCAAGGATGGAATACTGCTGCCATATCTGGACAGGAGCTGCTAAAAACAGCCTATCCTGCCTTGACAGAGTACAAAATAGACTTCGTGGCTTAGTGGGGGATTCCCTTTTCTCTACCCTGCAACCTCTCTCCCACAGAAGAGACGTTGCGAGCCTATCCTTGTTTTATCGTTATTTCCATGGCAGGTGCTCGTCTGAACTCCAATCTCTCGTCCCCCCCCCTCGCACATCTTTCACGAAAAATACCCGTCTAGCTGAATCCACTGTGAAAAATTTCCCCCACTCTTTATCTGTGCCTAAATCAAAACGTGGATTCCATGAACAAAGCTTCTTTCTTAGAACTGCACGACTGTGTAACTCTGTTCCGTCTGCCTGCTTCCCACCTGACTACAACTTGGATGTCTTCACGTCCAACGTTAAGAAATTCCTAATAAACCGCGCCCTTAAGTAAACACTTCATCAAATCTCCACACTAACGTAATGTACTTGCAATAACCCTTATCCCTTAGTGGCTTCCGGGCCTTGATAAGTGGTGACCACTGTGTAAAAAAAAAAGAATCAAACGTTGAGTTAATAAAAAAAACTTAGGAATATAAGTTTTCTTTCACTTATTGATCGTTTAACTACGTCATAGCGCAGCTTTCGTTTGCTCTCTTGGTCTTACTGGATTCCAGTACAAGAATTTATCAAGTCTGGTGGAGTATCAAGTTTCGTGCTGTTACTTGTCATTCGGAGATGGTGCACTGTTTCTCGTACAAGCCAGTGTTGATTAGCCATACAGGAGAGATGTTACTTTGGTGTTGACTACTACGTGATTTTTAGTATTTAGTTCGGGTTTACAAGTAGGGAAAAATATTCTCAGGCCATATTGATACTGACTAACCGCTTGTTCAGAGAGACCTTAAGCACTGTAGCAAGCATTCAAGTTCTAGAAAGCATCTTTTCTGTTTCATTTTATTTCAATCCATGTATTCCAAAATCAAAATCCTTTCCTTGATCTCTATTTGAGACACATGGATATTCCAGCAAAGTTATCTTCTACATATCAAACACTGAGTTGATAAAGAAGTGGAGAACATTATTTTTCATTCCCCAATTAACTATTCATATCGTTCTTAGAGTCTCTTTGTCTTACTGGATTCCAGGACAAGTATTCATATAGTCTGGTGTATTTTCAGCTTCGTGATGTTACTTGAGATAACATCGCTTTGAGAAGCTGAATAATTCCTCGGAAAAGCCCGTGTTGGCCTGTCATACCGAGGAGATCATTTGGGCCGCGAATATTATGTGATTTGGAATATTTAGTCAGGATTTACTTGAAGCGAAAAATACCTTCATGCCAGGATGTTCTGACAAACCTCTGTACAGAGAGGATAGTGTTTAGTAGGCATTCAAGTTCTCTCTATTTGTCTACATGTGTATCTATATGGAATATTAGACAATAATACTATTGTCGTTCAAAACGTAAAACCTCATATTTTTTAACCAAAAACGTTGAAGTGCTACGAAGACAAGGGTGGTACCATTACAATGAGCGACATTTTGTGCTCCACAATTTATTTTTCAACATAATCACCACCATTCTCAATATACTTTTACTGGCGATGAACGACGGTTGTGCATGAGTGTCTGGAGCACGCTTTGTCATACAAGTGTCTCACACTGCTAATATTTACAGCAGACAGATATAATTGTTCAAGTCATTAATGCATAAGTCCAGTCATCATAACAATGCAATCTCCTCTGATCTATTTGAGCTGCAAAAAAATAGGAGGCATTACTTTTGTAATGCCTTCTCGTATTTTTTAAAGCAATACCTACCAACGGCCGCTTTTAGGACACCAGGTCGATCCCAATTTGTTGCTGTTGCGATCACGAAAAGCATTCTATCAATGTTTTAGTATATATTTGAAAATATGCTTCTGTTTTTAGGTGAAATAATTGTTACATAGTGTACGAATTTTATTGGCGAGAAATTACATGCGTTCATGACGTCTTTTCGCTAGAGTTAATATTTTGAACCCAAATCCATCAATCATTCTATCCATTCAAATCTTCGATGTTACTTACGTAACATGATACATTAGGTTTTTAACATTATTTATTTGGAAAATATATAACCTCTATATTTTGCCCCGTTTATTTTGCAGTTCAAACCCTGACTTACGATACAGCTTTTGCATTCCCGACCAGGAAAAAGACTTTTTAAACAACCGAAAGTGCAGAGTGTACGAATCGATGTGCAACTTATTAGAGGACGAAGGACCAGAAAATCTTGATGAGGTAAGTAAATGAAAACTTTTCAATTATATCTACAGAAATAGAGTATATTATGCATTAACCTGATATTTATTAATGCTATTATTTACACGGTTAATATTACTAATCAACCTATTATTTAGTTATCGGGGCTGGATATAAACAAAAAACTATAACAAAACAAAAAAATGTGACCCAAATAGAATTTCCACTTTGTTTTATTGTTCATTTATATCCAGTCGAGTAAATCATTGTTTGTTTAGTAATATTATAAAAAATAGTTTAACTTTATTTTAAAAATAAAACTGGAAATTAATGAATAAAATTTGGCTCGGCATTTCTTCTTCTTCTGCAAAAGCATTTATTGCGGTTACTTTCGAAATCACTTAAAAAGAAAACGTCTCTCGCTGCCACCTGTCCATTTTAACCTGGCTCGCGTTTCTCTTTCTTCCGACCGCATGCTATGCACAGTCGAACCATTCTCATCTTCGCTTTTCACGTCCGTCTCCTTCGGCGCCGACTCCGTTTCTGCTCGAGCACATTGTGCGTTTAGTTCTCCGTTTTCTTCTTTTTCTTCTTTTTCTTCTTTTTCTTCTTGCGCACTTCCTAATTTCCATATGCCTTTCTGGCTACTAGTGCTGCTACTGCTAATCTCTTCGCAGCCAGCCATCCTTCGCTGCTGCTGATACTTTCCCACGCGCTCATGTGCACTATGCGACAATAGTATCATGAATAAGTCTGAAAGTGCCGATTATTCTTTGTCTTACCGTGCAAACCAGGTCATACGAATCCCTCTACTTAACGGCAAAAAATAATACTGTTTTTAATGGACGCGTGCGCTTCCACCTCGTCTTTAAGATGGTAAAAGCATCTGATTTCTTAGGATAAAAATGTTTTATTCCAAAGCAAAAAAATTCTCTTAGTTCGTAAAAGCTTTATACATATTCAAGACATCCACAATAGAAGTTAAACCTGTGGGGGGGGGGGTCAGTGTTATATTCCATTTTTGTTTCTTTTTGTTTGCGCGTATATAGGAGACGTATTTGGTGTCATCAGGTTGACAAGAAATTCTTGGGGTTTTTAACGTTTGCATTCAGATGAACATATCTCAGCTCCAAAAAGTTTAAGCACCATCAGAATCAACACACTTTTGCCAACGCAAAACAAGTGTATTCATTCCAGTAACGTAAAAATCTTGCGTTCTGGTAGTGATGAAGTCGCTAAAAGCGTTTTTGATATCGCTTAAGTTTTTGAAGCATCCACGCAGAAGTTGTCGAGATGCTTGAAAAAGTGGCTGTCGATAGGTGAGAGATCTGGAAAGCATAGCGGGTGAGGTAGAATTTCATAGCCCAATTCCTTCAACCTCTGCAAGCTCAGTTTAGCAACATCGGGGTTGAGCATTGTCCTGGAGGAGAATTGGGCCTTTTCTATTTACTAATGTTGGCTGTTGTTGTCGAAGTTTTTGGTGCATCTCATCCATTTGATGACAATACTTCTCTGTCAGAATGGTTTCGCCTGCATTAAAAAAAAATTGTAATGGACGAGATTGGTCGCGTACGATTAAATAGTTAGCATGACTTTCTTTTGATGCATCTCTGGCTTCGGGAAGGGTTATGGAGTTTCGTTGGCGTCTAACCACTGAGCTGAGCGTCGCCCGTTGTCGCAAATAACACACTTTTCATCGCAAGTCACAATCCGTTCGAAAAACGGGTCGTTCTTATTGTGTAAAAAGGAAGATGACACTTCATAACGGTGTTTTTATTGGTTGTCGTTCAATTCGTTAGGCAACCACTTATCATTTATTTTTGTCTTTCCAATCTCTCTCACGTGGTCGGAAATCGTCGTATACGTTACGTCTATTTCAGAATCAAGTTCTTAAACAGTTGGGCATGGATTGGCTTCGACAAAGACTCTTAATTGATCGTTGTCAACATACGATAGCTAATCATCTTCAAGACTCTCGTCGTCGCCATGAAATTTCTTAAACCACCATTGTGCTGTGCTTTCTGTAGTGGTTCCTGGGTCAAATATTTCGTTAGTATCACGGGCTGTTCAGCAAATTTTCAACCGATCTTGAATTAAGAAAATTGTTCGGATTTTCTATTTTTCATCTTGTATTCAACGTTCTGAAAAGAAGACATAATTGTTTCTAAACGATTATAATTTAAACGATTTAATAGAGCGGAAAACGCTCTTCACAATGATATATAAAGTAAAGGTATATGTAAATAAAACTAATTTGAAAATACATCATTTGAAATTAAATTTTAAAATTCCACAAGAACTTTCCCTTTCTTTTATTATTACGTAAAAAAAAAAGGGAAAGCTATTAAAAACGTATGTAAACGAAACTAATCAGGTTTGAAGTCAATGATAGGGGATAGATTGTAAGGCCTATTTCTTTCTTTAATAAAAAAAATAAGTGGGATATTTTAATGATTTTAGTAAGTTTTTAATATGCTGGAGTTCTTGGCCGAGATATTGAGGGCTGCAAATTCTGAAAACACGTAAAAAGAAGCTGATTATCGTTTAAGAGTTTGTAAGTAATTTTACATGGATTGAAATTTTAATTTATATATATATATATATATATATATATATATATATATAACTTGCTGCTATGGTTTCAAATGATCTTAAATAACAGCAAGGGGAGACTCGATTCCAAATATTTCTCATATGTTATATCTCCCCTCTTTTGGACATAGGGTACGATTATGAATATCTCCAGTATCAAGCAGTCTTTATACACTGTGAACTTTACTTTATGTATGAAAACCAAAGAAGGGAGATATAACATATGAGAAATATTTGCTGTTATTTAATATTGGTAAGTTTTATTTTTCTCTCCATCAAGGCCGGAGGTTTTGGGGAAATATCAGATATTTTGTAATTCATATGCAAAACTAGGGAAAAAAACGATTAAGATAGAAACATTTTATGGCTGTAAAAATGTGTCAAAAATAGGCTCTGAATGATGGGTGACCCCCTTAATGTGCGCTACTACACAATTCAGATCATTACCTTTTCAACGAGCCTTCATTTGTTAAATTCTGGTCAATAGTCGCTGAAATCTATATAGGTTAAATCATTACGAAACTACGTAAGTTCCGTATCTATCGTTATCAATAAAGGTGAACGAATGAAAATAAAAATATATTAAAATAAAAAAGATAAAAAAAAATAGATCAAGATCTTTAATTTTAAATGAAGAATGAAAATTAACTAAATATAAAATAATGTTTAGACTTTATTTCCTTATTGAATAAGGTTTAAACTTAAAGCTGTCCTAAATCACATAAATAAACGAGAAGATAATTTTGTTAATAAACAACAAATTCCCGATACGGAACTTACGTAGTTTCGTAATGATTTAACTTAGTTAATCAGTCCGGTTTAAAAATATAAAAAATTAAAAAATAAGAAAATGAAAAAAATAAATATTTTTTTAAAAATAAGTTTAATCAAATAAGGTAATATAGAAATCTAATTTAAGAAACCGATAAATCGTGTTAATAAAACTTATTTAATGGACATAGGTAATTAGTGGTAACATTGTCCGCTATTTGGTTTGAAATTTGTCCCTTTTTTTTAATAAAGATACGAAAATAGGTAGATAAATAATTCTTTAAAAAAATACTCTGCAATAATGCGATAGAGGTTAAGTGTCTTTGCTTGTTTTCTTTTCCTCATAAAGGAAATGTTTATTTTCCTTGATGTTTTATTGTTAAAGTGTTTTTTTATTTAATAAGTCTGAAGAAAGGCTGTTCGTGTGAAGATTTTCAAACGACATATTGTTTGAATTTGTTCAAATGGTCTTGTAACTAACAATGAAATACACTTTTTGTTGCTATCAACCAATTTTTTGAAGTAATGGTGTTTGTTAAAACAGTATATGAATGCTCAATTATGAAATACGATAATTTTGTAGCTTACGTTTTAAGCCATCTCTCTTTTTTGGCTTACATTTATTGGTATATGAACAATTACTGAATTATATAAATCCAGTATAATTCGGAATACTACAAATTAGTCTATATATATATATATATATATATATATATATATATATATATATATATATATATATATATGTATATATATATAATCATATATATATATAATCATCCACATACAGTACTGTTTCGTTTTATCACAACTCATTAGTGCGGCTAGTCATACACCTTTTCTCAGTCGTTGATCGAACCTAAAACCATCGTATTGACAGTCTACAGCACTAACCACTAGACCAAGAATCAGTGACCGTAAATATTTTCCCTCAAATGCCTATTAAATTAGCATTTGCCCGTCGCAGAGGGCTCAAAATGTCAGATTGTTTACAAACAAACGGTGGGCTTCGCTTATTCGCTTAAATACGCGTCGAGTGAAAATATATTTACAAAGTGCTCAACCCAAAGAAGGGGGCTTATTAGTCATCCACATACAGTACTGTTTCGTTGTATCACAACTCATCAGTGCGGCTAAACATACATATACACCATATATATATATATATATATATATATATATGCTGACTCCCTTACTGTTTTCTAGTCGAACTGTTTTCTAGTGTGTATATTAAATCTATACTTCTTTGTGACGTCAGCACGCAGCCAAACACGTGACTCCCATGTACATCATCAACGCTCTGATCCCCAGCTGGCATCAATTGTGATGGATGGCTCTCGTCTGGGTGAGGCCCCGTGTTTTGACAAGCTTCTGGGTTTGACCTTTACTCCTGATCTGAAATGGAAAACGTACATCAAGTCTGTTGCCAAGGTCGCTGGAAAGATGGTGGGATCCTTCTACCGCTTCAGAAGATATCTCACTACTGATGCTATTCTCTATCTATATAAAAGCCAAGTACGTCCAAGGATGGAACACTGTTGCCATATCTGGGCAGGAGCTGCTAAAAACAGCCTATCCTGCCTTGACAGAGTACAAAATAGACTTCGTGGCTTAGTGAGGGATGCCCTTTTCTCTACCCTGCAACCTCTCTCCCACAGAAGAGACGTTGCGAGCCTATCCTTGTTTTATCGTTATTTTCATGGCAGGTGCTCGTCTGAACTCCAATCTCTGGTCCCCCCTCGCCAATCTTTCACGATAAACGCCCGTCTAGCTGAATCCACTCTCAAAAGTTTCCCCCACTCTTTATCTGTGCCTAAATCAAAACGCGGATTCCATGAACAAAGCTTCTTTCTTAGAACTGCACGCCTGTGGAACTCTGTTCCGTCTGCCTGCTTCCCACCGGACTACAACTTGGATGTCTTCAAGTCCAACGTTAAGAAATTCCTAATGAACCGCCCCCTTAAGTAAACACTTCATCAAATCTCCACACTAACGTAATGTACTTGCAATAACCCTTATCCCTTAGTGGCTTCCGGGCCTTGATAAGTGGTGATCACTGTGTAAAAAAAAACATGCACGTGCACCAGCTTCCAACACGGTCTCTGGTAAAACAAGTCCCAGATTTCTTCTGTGGATATTCTTAAATTCCTTTGTTCCATTATTCCTGCTTCAACCCAAATTAAACCAACACAACTTTCTATTTACCTCATTCTTTGTTGTATAAGTTATTTCTGATTTGCATTCCTTATTAAATTCGATTCCAGCATTCTCCTTCCATAATTATATTCGATCCTAATTACTTCGTTTCTAACTAAAAACCGGGACTTGTAACCTTCTATATACAACAGAAGTGTGGTTAGGAATTTCGCAACAGCTGCCTCAAATTACACGTGAAGGTGGTATACATTGTCCCGATAAGTCTTTTCTTAAAAAATGATCTTATACTCGCCCTTTGAATCTCCCATTTCTTTACACACTTTCTTCTTCTTCAGTAGTCCGTCGCTGACGACGATGACGTTGCACCATGCCTAACAGTCCCAGATAGATTACGCCTGATGGACTCGCTGGTGACTGTGGAGTCCAATTCGTGAATTGCATACACGGCCGCAGGCAGCACAAGGGAAGATGCCGTGTGCCCGCTGCGCCGCGTGCCTTTGGTGTCTTCTTCGCTCTGCTCAGTCGTTATAGGTGGAGGTGAAAGTTTCCAAGCCCTCTTAGCAGATGTTTCGCCATTTTCTCCGATCAGCAGCAGCATGTTCGATGGCGTTGGATTCTATGCCACACTTTTTCAATGATGTTTTTAGTTGGTCCTTGAAACGTTTACGTGGACCCCCAGGGTTGCGTCTGCCCTCTGCAAGTTCTCCGTAGAGGACCTTGCGTGGGAGCCTTTCTGCTGGCATCCGGATGGTGTGACCAAGCCGCCTAAGTTGTCTATTAGTTAGAATTATTTCAAGTGGTTCCATTTGAGTGCGCCTGCGTATCTCATTGTGTGGCACCCTGTGCCACCATTTTAAACCTAGTATACGCTGTAAGCAGTTGGTATGAAATGCTTCTAGCTTTTTCAGGTGGCGTCTATAAGGCACCCATGACTCGCTGCCATACAAGAGGATGGAGAGACAGATTGCTCTATAGACAGAAACCTTGGTGGTGGTGGTGAGGTTACGGTTCATAAAAACTCTGTGCGAGTCTACCAAAGGCTGCAGCAGCCAGACCAATGCGCCGTTGGACCTCACTTGTTAGGTCACAGGAGTCAGTGAGCACTGAGCCAAGATAAGTAAACTCTTGAGTGTTTTTCAGTGGCTGTTGGTTGATTGTGAACATTGGTGGTTCCTGACGGTGTTCACATATGTTAAGTGCCTCTGTTTTGTTGATGTTGATGGCCAGACCAGCTCGGGAGTAAATGTTGGAGATAGTGTTGATGGTGCGCTGAAGACCCTCTTCAGATGAGCTCACCAGAGCTGTGTCGTCAGCGTATTGCAATTCATGGATTGCTTCTTCTGTCACACGTGATTTGGCATGGAGGCGACGCAGATTGAAGAGGTTGCCATCCAGCCGGTATGAGAGGCGGATCCCATCAGCAGGATGGATTTGCTATTTGGCAACATTGGAAACCGCAGCAAGAAAAAGATTAAACAAGATGGGCGCAATGACGCATCCCTGCTTCACACCCGATTCTACCAGGAAGGGCTCAGATTTTAGTCCTGAACTGGAGACGCGAGCCATAGATCCATTATGGAAAGCCTTCAGGACACCCAGGAATATTGGTGGGCAGCCAAATTTGACGAGTACCTCTCAGAGCAAAGGACGGTTCACAGTGTCAAAGGCCTTGGCGAGATCTACAAAAGCCATATATAGATTTTGGTGTTGCTCGACGCTTTTCTCCTGGAGCTGTCTTGCAACAAAAACCATGTCAATCGTGCTGCGCTCCTGTCTGAAGCCACACTGCGATTCAGGTAAGACTTGATTGACAATGTGTTGGATGATACGAGACAGTAAAATTCTAGTGACAACTTTCCCTGAGGTTGACAGGAGGGAAATGCCTCGACTATTGCCACAAATATTTCTGTCACCTTTCTTTTTATATATGCTGATGATATCTGCATCCTTCCATTGTTGTGGGCAGCAGCCTGACTCCCAGACATCTTGGATGATGTTATGGAGACAAGTGGTAATGGCATCTCCGCCATGCTTAAGAAGCTCAGCTGGTATGCCATCAGGGCCAGTGGCTTTATTATTCTTGAGGTTGTTAACTGCACGGCTAACTTCATGGATAGTTGGTATTACATCCAGTTCTTGAATTACAGGAAGGTCAGGAAGATGGTCAAGAAAAGTAGGGTCGATAGGGTTCTGCCTGTTCAGTAAGTCTTGGTAGTGTTCAGCCCACCGATTGAGTATGGCAGTCTTCTCGGTATAGAGTATGGAGCCATCAGCACTACGGACTGGGCAGAGGCTATTGTTCTTTGGCCCATAGGCTGTCTTAAGGGCATTATAAAATTGATGTTGGTCCCCCATATCAGCTAAACCTTGGATCTCAGTTGCAAGATTGGTCCACCATTCATTTTGAATTCTTCGGGTTTCCTGTTGGACTTTTGACCGAAGCTCGGCTAGCTTGGCACGTGATGCTGGAGTTGGATTTGCAGTCACTGCTTGCTGTTGCCGATTTTTTTCTTCAATTAGTTGATGAATTCCATCAGACTGCTCGTCAAACCAGTCTCTATGTTTTCTTCTTATGAATCCTAAAATGTCCTTGGCAGTATTGAGGAGGACTTCACAGATGCTTTCCCATTTTTCAGTTAAGAAAGCTGTTGTTATGGGATCTGCTGCAGGAGTTGGTAAGGTAAGACATTCAGCCAGTTCGTTTTGTAGAGCAGCTCGTGTTGTAATGTTGTTGAGAGCTTTGAGGTCAAGATGTTTTCTGGGAGCTTGACGGCGAGCTGGAGGCCGGATCTTAAGAAGGAAAATAGAGCGGACAAGGCGATGATCTGTCCACCCATCTGCTCCCCTCATGGCTCTGGTGATTCTCACATCTTTCATGTCATTACGTCTTACAATGACATAGTCAAGTAGGTGCCAAATTTTGGACCTAGGATGCATCCAGGTGGTTTTGAATTTGTTTTGGAGCTGGAACATGGTATTTGTGATGGACAGATTATGTTGGGAGCAGAATGTTAAAAGACGCAACCCATTATCGTTACATTTTCCAACTCCATGATGCCCTAGGACTCTCTCCCAAAGATGGTGACTGCTGCCCACTCTTGCATTGAAGTCCCCAGGGAGAATGATCTTATCTTCTTTGGGGATTATCAGCATGATCTCATGGAGTTGGGCATAAAATTGGTCTTTCAATTCATCAGCTGAATCTAGGGTTGGTGCATACACATTTACTAGGGTAGCGTGACGTTTATTTGATAAGGGGATACGCCAAGTTATTAGCCTCTCATTGTGACCCGTTCGGCTCTGGGGAATGCTGTTGAGTAGCCTGGTCTTGATGGCAAAGGCAACTCCATGGATGCGAGGAGCACCCCTATCCAGGCCCTTCCAGAAGAAGGTGTATCCCTCTCCTGACTCGGTGAGGGAGCCCTCATCCGAGAATCGGGTTTAATTGAGAGCAGCGATATCGATGTTATACTTCTTTAACTCATATGCAATTAGAGCTGTTCTCCGTTTAGGTCTTGAGTTGTTGTCAAGGTCGAGAAGAGTACGCACATTCCAAGTGCCAATTATTAGCTTCTTAGTATTATTAGGACCGAGGTATGGGTTGCCACGACGAGGCTCGGCTACCTGTCCGTGGAGAGTGGAACAGACACTTGTTTGAGTCACCTTTTCTAGACCCCTCCCAATTCAGGGTGGGCGGTGTGGATCCTGAAAAGGGCCACCCAGTCACCCTGGGAGCTGCCGAAGGAGGCTGGAGTTCCAGTCCCAGCCATCCAGCGACCATCACCCCGGGGCCGCCTCACATGCAGGGTTGGAGCTAAGGGCTGCCAGCAACAACCTTGCCTGCCCCCACCACTCCTTCCCCATCGCCGGAGGACTTGTATTTGTAGGTGGAAAAAAAATAGTGTGTGGGAAATAAAGAGTCGGCATGGGCAAAACTAGTGCAGTGATGATTTGAGTGAAAAGTGGGTGCACGCTCCACAGTCCACTATCTTGGCAGACCATCAGTGGTTCCAGTGGCAGGCAGAGACCATGACGACTGGACTGACTTTACACACACACACACACACACACACACACACATATATATATATATATATATATATATATATATATATATATATATATATATATATATATATATATATATATATATATATTAGGTAGGTTGAAGTTTACACTTGCTTTCACCGGGTAAACATTTCATACATATTGCCTTGATTGAACTCAATACAAAAATGTAGTAAATACTAAAAGCGAGCTGATTTTCCAATTGAAACATAATACAAAACACAAGTATGACAATTTTAAATCTCTTAGCTTACATTGTACTATAAACTGCCTATTAAATCGTCTTTTAATAGATATTCAAATAGGTTATATAGAATTATTACATTCATACATCTTTCAGGATGCTTTTAAGATTTAAAGTTACTCCCTATAACATAGCATTCATATTATTATAATTTTACATTGTACGATCTAATTTTACATTGTACGACATTATTGTCATACTTATTGCTGTTGTTTTTGCTTGGGCTAGTAGTGGTACGGATGGAAATGGTACTATTATATGTATATATTCCTATTAATATTTTATTATTAATTTTACTTTAACTAGAAGAATTGTTTATCGGATAAAAATTTAAGAAGTATGACATCGTTTGCTAGAAGAATTGTTTATCGTATAAAAAGGTGGGTTTAAAAGATTATCTATGCAGGAATTATTCTGTTGTTGGAGACACATAAATAAATAAAAAATGATAAATAATTCAAAAAGTTCAGTAATCTTCAATAAGTATCTATTTACCTTGACTGTAGATGGTATATTCCTCAAATATTGTTAAGAGGTAAGAAATGTAGATAATAATTTATCACTCCATTTGCTTACACAACGATGGACTTTTATATGATGACCTCACTTGGAATTTTAAACTGAATCATATCGTTAAGTTCATGGACGTCTTTGTTTTGAGCTGCAAGAATAACTCGTTCACTCAACCAAGTGGAATTCTTATAATTATTTTGAATATCTGGAAAAAAACTTTTTTCCAATCTTTATTTTGATATAACTAACAATTTCCCACAAGTGATGCGAAACTTTCTCTGCGGATCGAGCGTTCTGCAAGTGGACAAAAGGTGATAGATAGACAGAGAGAGAGAGGAATAGATAGATGGAGAGATACAGAGAAGAGAGAGAGGGGAGAGAAATAGAGAGTGAACTGCTCTTTATCTTTTTTTCCTCGATTAATGAAGGAGAAATCTTTCTAGACTTAGGCAATTTAAATTTTTGTTACTATCCAGAGTACCCCTTTTTCAGAAGCTGGATTTCCCACGCTTAAAAACTGATCAGTACTTGTGCAAAATTTAACCAGATGTAACTAACTGGTAGCTCGGCTTTGCTCGAAACATGACATCAACCGCTGGCTTCCACCGAGCGACACGGATTATCAAAGCGTAGCAATGCTACTCAAGGAAAATGTTTTTTTTTAAGTATTGATTACAAACAAACATACTTTTTACATTTTCTATTATATAGATTATTATTGTATATGATATTAAGAGTTGGGGGAAATCTTAATACGATTACAGATGGTCATTATTGTAAACAAAACATAATTATTACTAATGTTAGGAAATATATAAGAAATCTATGTAAAAAAGCAAACAGAATTATTATTCAAAAGTAAATATAGAATTGTTTATACGAAAAGCTTTTCAGAAATGCTGTTTGTTTATTATTCCACTCGAATGAGTCTGAAGTTATGGCAAATGGCATTGTTGTGATTACTGAACTCATGCATTATTAATCTTGAAGTTTCATCTGTCTGTTGAAGATATTAACGGTGTAAGACTCTAAGAAAGCAACTCCTGTCATGAACGGTAGTCAGATGCAGAAATGTGTCATTGAATCCTGGAAAATGTGCATTGATTATGATGGTGACTATGTAGAAAAATGAATTCCGTTGCATAAAAGATCGCTCGTTTCAATGATTCCACTCGCGTCTTCGGAGCTCTCTAACTTTTGAGGCTTTATAATTGGAACGACCCTCGTAAAACAAAGCGCGCTTTAGACATCCATGCATAGCCATCGTTCATTGCTGGCAAAAGTACTTTGAGAATGGTGGTGACTTGAAGAACAATAGATTCTAGAGCACTAAAGATCTCTTGTTTTAATGGTACCGCCCCTGTCTTTATAGCTCGTCAGGGGGTTAGTTTAAAAGAATAGGAGACATTACGTTTGGAGCGACCCTCATATGTTTAATTGGAAGTGTTTTCATAGCTTATATTCGAGTACTTTGAAACAATAAATTGCCTAGCAGACCACAAACATCTTGTGGATTTTTAAGACCGTAGTTTAAGAATATTGTTTGAAAACTATTGAAAAATGTTAAAATTTAGGCAAACACATGCGTTTTATCTGATGTTTGAATTCGTGGGAAAATGAATACTTAGTCAACAGATTTCCATGTGAATTATTTGCTCCGGATAAAAAACTGCACAAATATGGAAAACATATGAGCAATGAACGGACGTTAAATAAACGGATGTTATCATCTAGAACTGTGACAAAATCCAAAACTCTACAAATATTTACGGAGCATAATGATATGAATTAACGAACAGATTAAGATAAAGAACACAATATAAAAGAATCTTTGAGAAACGATCGTAAAAAAAGCAAATGTTAATATTTCTAACGTTCTGAATTTTTGAGATAAGGGCTGATTGTTTATATTACTTGTTTTAATCGGACTATTGTTCTCATCTTGAGTATTATTCGTGCAACGTTTCGGTCGGTTTGTCCTTCGACCGTCTCCAGGCACGGAACCAGTAATTTTTATCTTTTCTTATCCAAACAACGATCACATGTCTGAACACAGTTGGAGGCGAATCCAAGTGAAACGTAGCACTATTACCACTCAAGATGAGAACAATAGTCTGATCAATACAAGTAATATTGCCATTTCTATTTTGAAACAGAGTTCTATTTTCTTTAAAAAATTTATTTAAATTTTATTTTATTGAATTATATTTTCGTTAAGGGAAATAACTCTATTTAATGCGTAGATTTTTTCACAGCAGATAATTTCCTTAAGACTTTACTTACATAAACAAAACAGAAAGATGAATTGTGCATAGACACATGCACATAATAAATAATGATATAAATAATTATCTATTACTAGTAAAATGTTATGTCAGTAAGTATCTCACTGCCGATACAATCCTCTATCTGTATAAGAGCCAAGTACGTCTTAGGATGGAGTACTGTGCCACATCTGGCCAGGAGCTGCACAACGTGCCCTATTTTACCTCCATAGTTCAAAACCGGCTTCGAAACATAGTAGGTTTCCCCTCCCTGCAACCTATCGTTATTTTAATGACAAGTGTTCGTCTGAGCTCTAATCTATGTTCTCGTATACAACAATTATTAACAATTTCCCAACTCTCTATCTGTGTCTGAATCCAAACACAGATTCCATGAAAACAGATTCTTTTCTAGAACTGCTCGCGTGTAGAATAATGTTCCGCAAGCCTTCTTCCCGGAGTATTATAGTGTTATAGTCTTAAAATCCAATATAAACAAGTTCTTGTTGAGCTGTTCCCTTAAAAATCAAAATTCTATACAATCTACACCATTAATGATTACTACACTATCATCTTACATTCATTAACCCTTATCCTTGAGTTGCCTTCTGGTCTTGATAAGTGGTGACTAACTTATAAAAAAATTACAAATAAATGCCTATCAACATTTTTACAATATTTAAGAGTCTCTGCGAATCTATTCTGCTGTCGTCCTACCACTTCCAGAACCTTCACTGAGTGGTTGTACATAGTTTAATCATTTCTTTCTGAAGATGAGGTCTACCTCGAAAAATCAAAGAACATAACACCACAATATCATCTTGGTTAAACACGTGTTGATAAATAATTAATAATATAAAATTATCGAAATATTTCAATATGGTTGTTATGATTTTTACCTTGTCTCGTACTCAACGATTTTTTTGTACTCAACGGGTTTTTTTCTTATTTGTTATAACCTTCAAACACAACTTCTTTATTTTCGATTAATTAGGCAGCAGCATTACTTTAATGAGGACGTGTGAGAAAATCGATATTTTGATTTAGATTCTGCCTCTTTGATCTTCACTCTGTAGTCGATTGGAAAAAAAGTCTACAATTTGGCATTTTTTCTTTCTTGTTAACTATTATAACACCCGTTCGCATTGGTTGGATGTGTTTAGCTGTTTGCACTTCAATGTACCACATTACTTCGGTGTGTGCTTTTACTATTTGTCTACGTATTTAAAATGCAGTCATTTGCATGGTTCATAATGCATTTTTCCCCTACACAAACATTTCTGTGCTTGTTATTTATTATTATTATTATTATTATTATTATTATTATTATTATTATCCACATTTTGTGTCTGACTGTTGGTCTTCCCGATTTTATACTAATAGGCGGATCATAACAAATGAACATAAGCTCTCAACATTTTTTTCTCAGTCCTCCAGTACTTTCCGCAAGATTCTGACAGTTCCCAAAAAGGCAGTCTTTTAAAGTACTTCAACGTTGCAACAGATGCCAATTTTTTCAATCCGCTTGTCTAATTCTTTCGTTACACTCCCTCCCCAGAAAGTATTATTATTATTATTATTATTATTATTATTATTATTATTATTATTATTATTATTATTATTATTGGCTCACATGAAGCTTTCAAAGATCTGACTGAAAACCTGTGGTGTTCTCTGGAAGCTGAGTGACCTCAAGTCTCCCCAGATGTCCAGCTATCTCAACCTCCAGTACGTCCAAGGATGGAATACTGCTGCCATATCTGGGCAGGAGCTGCTAAAAACAGCCTATCCTGCCTTGACAGAGTACAAAATAGACTTTGTGGCTTAGTGGGGGATGCCCTTTTCTCTACCCTGCAACCTCTCTCCCACAGAAGAGACGTTGCGAGCCTATCCTTGTTTTATCGTTATTTCCATGGCAGGTGCTCGTCTGAACTCCAATCTCTGGTCCCCCCTCGCCAATCTGTCACGAAAAAACCTCCGTCTAGCTGAATCCACTGTGAAAATTTTTCCCCACTCTTTATCTGTGCCTAAATCAAAACGTAGATTCCATGAACAAAGCTTCTTTCTTAGAACTGCACGCCTGTGGAACTCTGTTCCGTCTGCCTGTTTCTCACCTGACTACAACCTGGATGTCTTCAAGTCCAACGTAAACAAATTCCTGATGAACCGACCCTTTAATTGAACACTTCATTAAATCCCGACACTAACGTACTGTACTTGCAATAACCCTTATCCCTGAGTGGCTTCCGGGCCTTGATAAGTGGTTACCACCGTGTAAAAAAAAAACCTCCTTCGATAGCATTTGCAAGTAAATTTGTGTCATCGCAACAGTCTCTTACCATTGATTTCTCGCTTGCAGCGGTCATTGGTCTATACATAAATTTGAGTGGCACTAAGCCTCCCCAAGATCCCAGTTCTCTTCGCATTCGTGAGAGTTATGGAGAGCATAGAATATACGATATGTCATAAAATCAAATGGATTTTCCTTTTCTCTCTACCACAAGATACATGTATAAATAGAGAGAGCCTAAATGCCTACTAAGCAATAATAATAAGTCATTGCGACTAGGCACTTTTACGTAGATTCTTTAAAGTTCCGTAATGTAAGTGGCTTCGCTTATCCGGTAAGTGATATCTTTTTTAATTTCCATACGCGTCTGAATTTGGCAACGCATTTCTACTGGCCAAATAACTACATTAGCAAGAAAAGGGTGTGTTCAATTGATAGCTATTTTGTTTATTTGATTACAGCTTTTACTCGACTGAGGTCTGATATTGTTTTCTCAGACTTGTGTGTTTGCATCGGTACATTAAGTCGATTTCGTGTAGCGAATTTGTCTGGCTTTCCGGAGATTTTTTTTGTTTTTGTTTTTCGTTTATTTTAAAAATATAGAAATACATCTATGCGTCTCCCACTGTTTTAATCTCTATTTCTAACACGCGCACACACACACTTATTGGAGAGAACTGAAATGCCTACTAGACATTATCCTCGAGTGTCTAAGGTCTCTCTGTACAGAGGTTTGTCAGAATAAAACTGGCATAAGGATACTGAGCAAATATTCAAAATAAGGATACTGAGCAAATATTCAAAATCACATAGTAGTCGCAGTTCAAATAAGATCTCCTTTCTACGGCTAGCCCACATTAGCTTTTATGGGGAATGGTGCACCTTCTCAAAGTGATATTATCACGAAGCTGAATACTCCACCAGACTAGATAAATTAATGTCCTGGATTCCAGTAAGATCAAGAGACTAAAACGAAAGAAATACTACAATATGTGAAAATGGTTAAGTGAAGACAGGAATATTATGTTTTCAATATTTTTACTAACTAAGTTTTTGAGAGATAAAGAACTTTAATATAGCATTCGAATATCTATGTGTCTCGTATAGAGTTCAAGTGTTAGCCCCAGGTAGTGAGCCCCTAAATTTCTGAGAACTTAAACTGAAGTAAAATAAAACGAACAAACAAACACACACACACACACGCGCACAAACATATATATATATATATATATATATATATATATATATATATATATATATATATATATATATATATATATATTGATAGCGACAAATTTATATGGTCGCGACACTGGACATGCTAATGTTTCCGACAGGTGCTCGGTCAAGACAACAAATCCTCATTTGGCACTGAAAGTTTATTAAGAAGTCACCTGACGAAGACTTCTGGTCTTGACCGACCATCTGTACGGAGAATTAGCTTGCATAGTGTCGCGACCATGTAAATTTATCTCTACCAATAAAATATATCTTGCTATTTTTTATTGAGCACTCTTAAATTCACAATTTTTCACTCTTGAATACTTATAAATGGGTATATATATATATATATATATATATATATATATATATATATATATATATATATATATATATATGAGCTTCGTCAGTACCAGATGGGTGACAAATTGAGGATACTAGGCACTGTATGTATTACAGCGGTACGTAGAAATTTACTGGTTGGTATATTGGGGGGGGGCGTTTAAAACAACTGGAAGAGATGCACCCGCACTCTTAGTTAAGACATGCATCTAGAAAAAGGAAAACTCTGACAAAAAAAAAACTGAGGTTTACTGTCTGTTCCGTTTTGTGACAATCATTTGCACCGACTGAGTTTAGCAGTGGTTCCAAAAACAGTGGGCTGTTCTACATAAATTCTTCACGACTATAAGAAAGTCATTTGTACAAATTTCAGATAACATAATTTTCTAAACTCTGTATGTTGAAAATTCAACGGAACATTCCATTTATATATATATAACTACACCCACCTCATATATATATATATATATATATATATATATATATATATATATATATATATATATATATATATATACTAGCATTTCCGCCCGGCTTTGCCCGAGTGTTTGGAGGCGTATGTTGAGCAAAACAAAGCGGTCAGTTTTTTAAACTTTGACCCCTATTATGACCCCTTAACATCTATTTTTGGGGGCTCAAATCAAGTTATTAAGTTATATTCATGTCCAAGAAACCTATATCTAAAATTTCAATTGTTTATACCCAAAATTGGCGGAGACGTTTGGTAGAGTTCTCAAAGGTCAAATCGTTGAACTTTGACCCCTTAACAGCCAAATTTTTGACCGAAAATGGATTACAAAGATTTTCCGAAATCTCAGTACCCTGTATATCAAATTTCGAGTCTGTAGACTTAAAATTGACAGAGTTACTGCGTAGGGGAATGTACACAGACACATAGACAGACATGTTCACTTTTATAGATATATAGATGTGTATATGGTTCTGCAATTTGTGATCATCTTTTAAATAACCATGCGTGTGCCACGAATTTTAGTGCTGACATGTTTACGATCTTGAGTAAGTCGCACTCGCCCTTTCATTCAAAAATTATAGATACTATTTTTATTAAATCTTTGAGACCTTCTCTTTGCAAGCGAAAAGAAAGTCCTTTAGGTCTTTATTTGGTCTCTATGTAATTTTTCCCTCGTTTATTTTTCGTTTTTTATTTTGTTTCTTTTTTTTTTCTCCCGCGCCATATTCATGACCTTTTTTAATCGTATTTTCCTCGATTTAACTCTGTTGAGCGATGAACAAAACCTGGTTATTTTCATTTTTATTTTTTAAATCATCATGTTGATTGGTCTGTATTTAGCCATCATTAAATTCTGTACCTCCCCCCCCCCGAAAAATGTTTAAATATATATAAACATTATAATCTTATTTATATAAAAGCTCTACGCATGTATTTACTAACCTGCCCTGCCACCTAGGTATAGCACCTTGATAAGCCTAAATGGTCACCTATCTGGTATGGCCAGACTCAGTGTTGCTTAAGCTCGATGATCTGACGAGAACCGGTGTGTCAATTTAGTTGTGCTTTATTAATACTTAATAATTACTTAATAATCAATCCTCCCATTGTTTTATTATTAGTCTGAATGATCTATAGGTTTTAATAAATGGTGGTATTATGACACATGTTTAATGAACGTTAACGCATTTTTATTACGCAAACACTTTTTTAACATATTATAAATTTGCTTTACATTTATCTTCCTCTTAACGTATGTTGAGAAAATTGGGTCAGGTTGTTTTTTATTTTGTAAAAACTGTCTCCTTTTTTAAGAGACCATGATCGAAAATATTAAGCAGGCAATAAACATGTATCATCAACTACTTGAAAAGAAATATTCTCTTTGAAGTCTCTCTCTCTCTTTATTTCTTATATATATATATATATATATATATATATATATATATATATATATATATAAGCGTAAATGGTAGTTTGCTTAAAGCATTGCTGGTAAAGGAATATATTGATGTTTTAAAAGCTAAAAGAAATCCGGAAAGGACCGGAATCATAAGAGTAAAGAAGAGAAAAACAAACAAATAGACGAGTATGTTTGAGTAGAGAAATATCTAACTGTTTATTAATCTATCATTCCTCACCTCATTGTATAAGTTTTTTGCAACCAAGTTGTTGTTATGTCCGATGTATATAAAGTCCGTTGGTGATATGGAACTTTGATTAATGTCGGGAGAAAAACACCTCCCCTTTTCAAAAAGAAAACAAAAGTATATTCAAGATGGCGATGTGCCTTGTTTGGGGATAGAGGTCATGACTGTAGTAAGATGTGACTAGTTAAACCGTAGGCAGTTGGAGGTAATTTCATTTTATTTATTTATTTATTTTTTTGTTATAAACATTTATTGGTTATACATATATATTTTTATAATCTTGTTTGATTTATTATTATTATTATTATTATTATTACAATTATTATTATTATTATTATTATTATTATTATTATTATTATTGTTGTTGTTGTTGTTGTTGTTGTTGTTGTTTCAAATTAGCGACGCAGCAAAGATTTTTTTCTTTTTTATTATAGTATCGCAGTAAAATTCACGTGATCTATGGTGTAAGGGATATAACTGTGTTAAACTTAATTTAATCTTTTTTATTATGTTTTTATAATAGTTCGATAAATAGATATTTTTTGTTGTTTATGGTTTTATTTTGTTTTGTTTTTTTACTTATTTGTATTGGTGTTTAAGGGGGCTAACTGGGCTTAATTTCATGTGATTTTGTCCGTTTTATTTTTTGGCTATAATATTCTTTCTTTGTTTAGTATATATATATATATATATATATATATATATATATATATATATATATATATATATATATATGTTATAGTGTCCCAGTAAACTCCGGGTAAATTCTAGTATAAGGAAGAAAACTCTGTATAGCTTTATTTCTTTTACTTCTTTTTTGTTTTATAATTTTACTGACTTGTTATCAATATATTTTCATATATTTTCCTGGATGAATTTTTTATTTTTTTTATTTGTGTTGTTGTGGGAGGGGTTAACCGGGTTCAAATTTTATGTTTTTTATAGACTTTGTGGCAAATTTCTGGCCGAAAACTGATGTCGAAGATTTTTCCATATCTCACAACTCTGCATATTAAATTTCGAGTCTGTATACTGAAAATTGACAGAGATATTGTGTAGGAAAAAATACAAAGACAGACAGACAGACGAACAGACACATTCACTTATATATATATATATATATATATATATATATATATATATATATATATATATATATATATATATATATATATATATATATATATATACTAGCATGGGTGCCCGCCGTTGCTCGGGTGTTTGGAGGTGTCTGCTGAGTAAAAAAAAAAAAAACCGTCAATTTTTTAACTTTTAACTTTAACCCCTATTATGACCTCTTAAAATTTATTGTTTTGGGCTCAAATCAAGTTATTAAGTTAGATTCATGTCCAAAGAACCTATATCTAAAATTTCAAGTGTTTAGACCCAAAATTGTCGGGGGAGTTTGGTACCGTTCTCAAAGGTCAAATCGTTGAACTTTGACCCTTAACAGCCAAATTTCTGAGGAAACCCGATCACATCGATTTTCCCAAATCTCAGTACCCTGTATATCAAATTTCGAGTCAGTAGACTAAAAATTGACAGAGTTATTGCGGAGGAAAATGTACACGGTTACACAGGCAGACAGGCAGACACACAGACAGACAGACACATAGACACGTTCACTTTTATAGATATACTAGCAATTCAGCCCGGCTTTGCCCGGGTGTTTGGAGGTGTATGCTGAGCAAAAAAAGTGGGGGGGTATTTTCTTTGAATTTTACTCCTATATTATGACCCTTTAACATTTATTGTTTTGGGCTCAAATCAAGTTATTAAGTTAGATCCATGTCAAACAAACATATATATAAAATTTCAAGTATGTAGACCCAAAATTGTCGGAGGAGTTTGCTAGAGTTCTCAAAGGTCAAATCGTTAAACTTTGACCCTTAACAGCCAAATTTCTGGCCGAAAACCTATCATTTAGATTTTCCGAAATTTCAGTACCCTGTATATCAAATTTCGAGCCTGTAGACTAAAAATTGAGTTATTGCGTAGGGAAATGTACACAAATACAGACAAACGGACACACACACACAGACACACACAGACACGTTCACTTTTATAGATATATAGATAGAGATAGATATGTATGTGTGTGTATATATATGTATATATATGTATGTATATGTATATATATATACAAATTACCATTAGCATGTGAAACGATGCTTTTTGTGTATTTAGACAATGTCAAAACATTGTTAATTAACTACCCGCATAGCAGCAGCCGTATAGCGCAAGGGTTAGAAGCTCCGATTGTTGTTTCGATCATGGTTTGAGGTAGTTGCTTGTCTAGCCGCGCTCATGAGCTGTGAAGCACCGAACCAATACTATATGTGGATGACTATATATACATATGTATAGGTATATATATATGTATATGTATATATGTATATTTATATATATATGTATACGGCATAATCATCGTAAGATCACCGAAGTTAAGCAAGATTGATCCCGGCTAGTACCAGGTGGGTGACAATTTGGGAATTCTAGGCGCTGTATGTGCTTTCCGCGGCATTGTTTCCAGTCTTCCTGAACCTCCACTTGCAGGCACTCTTACCGTGGGTATCCATAGTCTGCCAAGACTGAAGGAAGCCTTTATATATATATATATATATATATATATATATATATATATATATATATATATATATATACATATATATATATATATATTTGTATGTCCTCTGCAATAGGGACGAAACGTTGATCATTTCATCATAAATTCATTCGGTTTTTCTTTTTTCAAAACAACATAACGTCAACCATCGCTGGTATTTTTATTTTATTTTTATTCGTATGTATATATATATGTATATATATATATGTATATATGTATATATATGTATATATATATGTGCATATATGTATATATACGTATAGATATGTATATATATATGCATATGTATATGTATATATATGTGTGTGTGTGTACATATATGTATATATATGTATATATGTATATATATGTATACTCTCAATACCACTCATCTCAGATCTCAAATTTGTAGACTGAAAAATGACAGAGAAATTTGGTAGGGAAATGTACACACACAGACAAACACAGACATTTTTACTTATATATATATATATATATATATATATATATATATATATATATATATATATATATATACTAGCAAAAGTACCCGTCGTTGACTGGGTTCAAAAACAGCCTACAGAAAATGGACTCTGATTTATTAAAGTATGATAGCTTATAAAAAGGAAGGGTTGTAAAGAGAATACTTCGAATTTGGGGGTATCAAAACCAAAGCAAAATATGATGAAAGTAAAAAGAAAATAGATAAACCCCATAATTTATTATATCATACCTGTTCACACTGAAACACTTATCACAATATTCTGTGGATCTATATTAAAGAACCTTGTTAAACTTTGTGACATATTTCCATTCTATGGAGGTCAGGCGCGAACGAACACCCCATAATTTTATTATACCATATTTCTTCAAACTGAAACATAATTATCAAAGTATACTTACGCAGATAGATATGAAAAGTCTTTATTAAAGTTTGTGCCTATTTCCATTCTATGGAGGCACGATGCGAACGCAGACCCCACAATTTCATTATACCATCCCTATTTAAGTTAAAACATACTTATCAAAGTATTCTTATGTACATCTATATCAAAAACACTTGTAAACGGTTTTGTTTTTTGTTTTTTAATTTTTTCTGTCCATACTTTGTGGACCAGGCGCGAACGCAGACCCTACAATTTTTATGAACTACCGTTCTGCCAGATCAAACATACCTATTACTGTGTCTCGATACATCTTCTATTATATGCAATCAGTGTTTTTAAAATCGGCAACCATATAGGAGCCTATTCGTGATCAGACACACACATACAGACATTCAGCTTTATATTATATATATATATATATATATATATATATATATATATATATATATATATATATATATATAGTGCAAAGTTCTGTTGAAAATTCAAAGACTCACGTTTTTTTTAATCTTCGTTTATTTCCTGGATTTTTACATTACAGCTGTTTCATTAATGAGTGGCAATTTTACGATTTATATTTCCGTAAAAATATCCTGTCCCCACCAACTTCTTCAGATGTTTATCCATTGGATTTTTACAACGAATGGTATATTTTTAACATGCTGGACATCGTATTCGGGTAAAAAGATTCCCATAGCCATGCTTCCTCATTTCCTCCATCTTTTGGTTTTATGTAAAGATAGTTTTCCGTTTTAACCCGTAATTCCGTATTTTTATTTTTTTATTTATTATTTATTTTTGTTTTAATTTTCCCTGTTTTTCCTATTTATTTTTTTCCAATTATCATATAATTTTATATAATTTTATTTCTATATTTATTCGTGTTTATTTTAATATTAATTTTTTTGCTTAGTGTTTGAATTCGTATTATATTACTCGATGCAGGGGAGGTCACTCTCGTGGTATAATTTTTATCTAGGATTATCTCCCTTGCATTTATATATAAGGAAGTGCATTATATAACAGTGGAAATAAAATGCAAAATATATTTGTAAAATTTTTTTTTTATTATTCAATTTTCACCCCAAACAAGGCACAGTGCCACTTTGAAGCAGAGGGCTACTATTAGGGAATTAATTAGCGGGGTCATTATGAAGGGAGAAGAGTAGAAAGATGTTTGTTAACATTACACTTGAACTTCTGCATATCATTGCAGTTGGGAAAGCAGAATCCCGGAAGGGAGTTCCAAAGACCCGCAGTTCTGGGGAAGAAACTATTGGAGTAAAAGGCTTTCTTGCACCTAGGGATCTCTACTGTAAAGGGATGAGACTTAGTAGCTTGTCGGGTTTGTCGGGTGTAGTTACATCGGGGAGGTACAAATGTTTGCAGTTCGTCAGAGCATTCACCATTAAAGTATTTGTAGAACAGGCAGAGGGATGAAACATCTCGTCGATGGGACAGAGGCTGAAGCCTAGATGACAGTTCAGGACCTATCAGGTTGGCGACTCTTTTTTGAACCTGTCCAGGGGCGAGAGACAAGCAGCAGATGCACTAGCCCAGATGTGACAACAGTACTCCATACATGGGCGAATGGTTGCCTTATAGAGGTATAGGATACTGGCAGGCGTAAGTAGTTTTCTAGCACGGTAGAGGGAGCCAACCTTCCTTGCATCAGCCTTGGCAATGCTCTCAATGTATCTATTCCAGTTCATATTCCCTATAAACGTTAGGCCGAGGAGTTTAAAAGAAGTACTTTCAGGCAATGTGTTCTTGGCCATTGCTATTGGTGGTAGAGAAGGTTTCTTGTAGTTATTGAAGGAAACAAGCTTAGCAGCATTGAATGTGACCAACCATTTTTGTCCCCATTCCACTACAGATTGGAGGTCATCCTCTAGTGTTTCTGCCATTTCCTTGGATATTTGTTCATTTGTTTTCCCCTCATATCTGCTATAGAGAGTGGTGTCATCGGCAAATATACCCATCTCCGAAACAATATTATCAGGGAGGTCGTTTATGAATATCAGGAATAATAGAGGTCCAAGGATAGACCCCTGAGGTACTCCCGCATTTATGTCATATTGTTTGGATGTATGTCCGTCGAGGACAACTTTGATTTTTCTATTACTTAAGAAGGATTTAATTACATTATGAATTCTTCCAGTGATTCCATATGATCTAATTTTCCTTAGAAGACCATCGTGCCATACCCTGTCAAAAGCCTTAGATATATCAAGGGCCACCGCTCTACCCTCCCCTCTTTTATCCAATGAACGGTATATACGTTCAGAAACTACAGTTAAGATATCTGCTGTTGAACGGGCTTGCCTGAATCCATATTGTTTGTCAGTCAGGAGTTTAGCAGCTGTTAGGTGCTGGACTAAGGCTTGATTAACTAAGGACTCAAATATTTTGGCAAAAAGCGGGAGGAGGCTAATGGGGCGATAATTTAGTGGGTCAGTTCTTTCACCAGAATTCTTGAAGACTGGTACCACAGAGGCGGTTTTCCAGCAGTCGGGAAAACAAGATCCGTTAAGACATTTATTGTAAAGTTTGGACAGAACTGGAGCAACCTCGGCAGAGCATTTTTTTAATAGCACAGCCGGGATGAGATCTGGTCCACATGCTTTTGAGGTGTCTAGGTTTTTTATAATAGCATGTACCTGAGAAGGGGTGATTTTCAAATCGTCAAGTGTGGCGTCTGTTCGCAGAGGAAAATCAGGGAGTGAGTGGTGTACCGAGTTCAGTGTGGAGTTTGAGGCAAACCGACTGGCAAGCAGATTAGCCTTGTCAGTTGCCGTGCAAGCAACCTCATGATTGTTTGTTAGTGGGGGAATAATTGACTGTCCATTATTAACTACGCTGTTGTATATTTATAAAAATGAATAAACATGAAAAATAAACCGAATATGGTATATATATATATATATATATATATATATATATATATATATATATATATATGTATATATATACCATATATATATATATATGTATATGTATATATATATATATATATATATATATATATATATTACATTGAGGTCACCACTTATAAAGGCCCGGAAGCCACTCGGGGATAAGGGTTATTATATATATATATATATATATATATATATATATATATATATATATATTGGTTTTACATGATCAGTAATTCATTGCTACACAGTTATGAACATGTTTCGGTCGGCTAGTTTTTAGTAATTAGAGGCCTCATCAGGCAGACCAGCTGACATAAAAGCAAACTTTGCAAAATATATAATTGCAAAACCAGAAGTTTAATTTAATTCACACCTGATATTTTATTTATATTTCTATGAAAAAGATATCATGAGTGTGAATTAAGTACATCTTCTGGTTATGGACTATTACCTAACGATATACATGCTCTGAAATATAAAATTCATTTTTATTTTGCTTAATTAATTGTGACAATTGAAAACTTTTTAGAATATACATGTATAGATATATATTTACTTATAATCATAATATTAAATATTTTGTTTAAAGTTGTTTCCAAGATAATTAATGATTGTAATGTTTGTTTGTTCATGATTTTTCAATGTTTGGCCAACCCCGATAAAGCGGGATAATACACGAAAATTCATTGCCTTACAGAATCAGTTGTGTGTATACAGCACATTTGGAGCTCATGGCGCGCCTCGTCGCGTAATACTCGGAAAAAAAGAGAGAGAAATTTGATATCGACAACTATCCGCTAAAGCATGCAACAGGGGCGATAATCGTATTTGTCTCTAAACTGCAATTGTTGTGTATTGTGTTCGTCTTTTCGCTATGTGCGAAACAGACTGATCTGTCTCCGCAAACTTACGTAAAGTGATCATTAATCTTCTTCAACGCTGGGACGCAAGGAACAAGAAAGGAAAGAAATTTGACTCGGCCTTTTTTTTCAGTTAAAATGAACTGCATTTATTCATTTTACTTTACAAAACAACGCATTGTGTCTTGCTTTAAAAGTCTCTTAGTTCATCTCGTCTACCATGTAGTTTACAAACCATGCCGTTCCGACACCGGCTTAAAAGATTCTCGCCACCACCATGAGGCCAAACTTCCATCTTACGCCGGCATTTTCTTTTTTTTTTTTTTTCTTTACTTTCTCGTTTTCCGCTGTAACGTCACATCGCACACCGGTTTGGTCTTTCGTATACGTGTGATGAAGCTGCTGCTGCTGCTGCTGCTCACACGCGTCAGCGACTCTGTAACACTTCTAAAGTTGAGCCCATAGCCTTGAAGAAGTAAATATAAGTAACGTAATATAAGTTTCCATTGATAAGTCTGACGATTCCATTACTTTGTAGAGACATATCAGTTTAAAAACTAATCTGTAGTTTCGCGCATAGCGAATACACACAGACACAATTTTTAAAAGGAAAAGAATAGGCAATTAATGCCCTTTTTTTACCTCGCTGCTAGCAGACAAACGCCGACACTAGCTTCCGTTTAAATATATTTCCCTTTTTCCTCTTTATCTCTCTCTCTTTCTGTTTCTCTTTTTCCCGTGGCACGCAACAGTGACAACACACGCCACACGTCCCGAGTTTGGTTTACACACGCAAACCGACTCAGTAATGAAACGAACTACTGCGTAGTGATTAAGCCTTATCGAGGTAAGCTAAACTTTGCAAAATAATGAACAATTCTGCAATCCCTAAATTACTTGCGTAACAACATAAAAAAATATGTAATCTAAATACACACATGATTGCCAGAGATCAACAAACGCGCATGTACACAACACACACACACACATTGTCTTATACATTTTCCACCAAAACGTACTGTCTTTATAAAAAAAATAAAGTCTATAGTTGTAAATAAATAAACTTGATATTTATTTTCATTAATTTGTGTTGTTGAACATGCAATGCTACCACAACAAATTTGCCAGGTAAATGTCACTGGCGTGATGATCAAGTCGTGGAAATAATATTGAGTTGACTTATTGTCGCCATAAAAGGTTTTGTCCATGCATAGCACGTCAAAACAAGAATATGCGCATTCTCAACAAAACTTTTACTTAGAAACGAACGAAATCTGGAACTCTCTAAAAATCACAGATTTGGAAAGAAAATAAGTCAGTTCGACCCAAGTGCTACAGAAAGCTAAGATTCTTTCACATGGCATTTCCGCATTACAGCAATATTCCGTCATGCTGCAAAGACCAAATTATCAACATCGCCAACAACTGAACACCGTGAACAGAATTCTCATGCTCATATGTCTTTTAATCTCATGAATACAATATTCCACAAAATGTCTACCAATGTAGATAATAATATATTTAATTGTTCGCTGCATAATTCCTCTTTAATTGGCTTTATGTTATGTTCGGATATTATCTAACATTGCTTTGTTACCAAAGGTTTAATGCAACTATTTATCTTATCTCTTTTTTGTGTCAAACACGATGAGAAAAAACGTCTGAATCGAATGATGAAAATTTTCGCCCCGAAAAAAAGGGTTCGTCTCTGCCTGGACGTGATAAAGAACAAGTGCACGCTGGAACTAGAATATTCATATCTATCACGTGTTACAGGCATGTTTTCCATCCATAGAAGACTTGCCTAATAGAAGTTTTCACTCGTAGTTTAGCACTTAAAAGTCTAAGATGATTGAGTCATATGAATTCGCATTTAAAACGATGTTGAACAACGATATTCTCTGTAAGGAAGTTCAGGGGGCGATAAAAAGAATTGTTCCTTGAAAATCGTGTTTAATGATAAACTGCAGGAGTTCCAGTGACGTGCACATTGCTACCGAGATTTGTATTAAAACGGCTTCAGTAAGCAAGAGTCAAGCACGTAAGAAAGTCCCAGTAATAAACAGGTTGTTTTTATATACATTATGCCATTCTATTCCTTCTTGTTACTTCTTTGGTAAATTAACAAGGAAAACTAGTGAATAATATACATTACAAGTTTAAATTCTTCACGATACATTTTCGAATTAGCATGACCTAGATAAACCACAGAGGTACTGGGAAATGAAAACCATGAAGATAATCCCATCTAAGAACATGTAACAGTGATACAGATGTACATTATATAATTTAATTGATTGCCTTATTTTTTGAGCTTGTATTTCAAGTACTAAACTATCATTATATTATTCAATTTTGTATTTCAGGTAATAAACAATCATTATATAATTCAATTTATTGCTTATTTTTAAAATTTCGTATTTCAGGTAATAAACAATCATTATATAATTCAATTGATTGCTTATTTTTAAATTTCGTATTTCAAGTACTAAACAATCATTATATAATTCAATTTATTGCTTATTTTTTTTTTTAAATTATTTCAGGTACTAAACAATCATTATATAATTCAATTTATTGCTTATTTTTAAAATTTCGTATTTCAGGTACTAAACGATCATTATATAATTCAATTGATTGCTTTTTTTTTTTTTAAATTATTTCAGGTACTAAACAATCATTATATAATTCAATTTATTGCTTATTTTTAAAATTTCGTATTTCAGGTACTAAACAATCATTATATAATTCAATTGATTGCTTTTTTTTTTTAAATTATTTCAGGTACTAAACAATCATTATATAATTCAATTTATTGCTTATTTTTAAAATTTCGTATTTCAGGTACTAAACAATCATTATATAATTCAATTGATTGCTTATTTTTTTTTTTTAAATTATTTCAGGTACTAAACAATCATTATATAATTCAATTTATTGCTTATTTTTAAAATTTCGTATTTCAGGTACTAAACGATCATTATATAATTCAATTGATTGCTTATTTTTTTTTAATTTGATATTTCAGCTGCTTTACAATTATTTTATAAGTTCATTAATTGCCTTATTTCTTAAATTATTATATTTCATGTGTTTAATAGTTATTATATAATTCAATTAATTGCCTTATTTTTTAAATTTTTATATTTCATGTGTTTAATAATCATTATATAATTCAATTAATTGCCTTATTTTTTAAATTTTTATATTTCATGTGTTTAATAATCATTATATAATTCAATTAATTGCCTTATTTTTTAAATTTCTATATTTCATGTGTTTAATAATTATTATATAATTCAATTAATTGCCTTATTTTTTAAATTTTTATATTTCATGTGTTTAATAATCATTATATAATTCAATTAATTGCCTTATTTTTTAAATTTTTATATTTCATGTGTTTAATAATCATTATATAATTCAATTAATTGCCTTATTTTTTAAATTTTTATATTTCATGTGTTTAATAATCATTATATAATTCAATTAATTGCCTTATTTTTTAAATTTCTATATTTCATGTGTTTAATAATCATTATATAATTCAATTAATTGCCTTATTTTTTAAAATGTTATATTTCATGTGTTTAATAATCATTATATAATTCAATTAATTGGCTTATTTTTTAAATTTTGTATTTCAGCTGCTTAACAATCAATGTATCATTCAATTGATTGCTTGTTTTTTTTTATTTCTATGTCAGGTGCCTAACGTTGCTGTTATTGGATCTGGTGGAGGTTTCCGTGCTATGGTCGGTTTCAGTGGGGTCATCAATGCGTTATACAAATCAAAATTACTTGATTGCGTGACTTATTTGGGAGGATTATCTGGATCGACTTGGTAAGTTGGTATCATTAACTATAGTATCAGCAGTTTTAAATGGTAGACATAAAAACAGTGCGACGTATATCCTACCTTCATGCTAACAAAAATGGCTTCGGTCCCGCCTATCGACCTACGAAGTAAGATTTTGGAGATGACTTAAAACTTTCTCAAACAAAACAATTCGCGTTTAATAGTATCATCATTTTAATAACAAGAAAGATAAGTTACTTTCATTCAATCTGATCTTTTGGGGCCTTAAAGTGTTTTGATAGAATTCACAGATAATATTAAGCGCGGACGCATCTATTTTGATCCTCGCCTAGAAAAACTCAAGCCTACCCATTTCATCTTAGTGGAAGTGACAGTGGTCAAATGGTTAACGACACAGACTGACAACCTTGATGTTCCAAGTTCGAATCCAGTTGGTTCCACAAAATCGCTTTCACTTAGGATGTTGGAAACCTTCACGTGGTCCCTCCCGTAAGTATTTGATGTCTTTCTAGAAAAAAAATGCCACAAGAAAAATACCGGAGAAACCAAAGGCAACAATAGAATCTTCGGATGTATGTGATATGATGAAGATGATTTTATCTCAGTAACCGGGAGGCCAACTGACTGCAGAATATCATATGGTTTGGAATACAAATTGAAGATCACACTAACATTGTCTGCCTGTATGATTTAACTTTCGTGAGAATCCCATTCAGCAAATTTGCAATAGTTTACAAAGGCTGCCGCAAAGCAGGTGGGTTCTTTCTATCGAGCTAGAAGACTACTCACACTTGGGAGTATCCTCTACCTTCACAAGGCCACCATTCACCTATGCATGGAATATTGTTGCCACATCTAGGCTGGGGCATTTATCACTACTCTCTCTCTCTCCCTTTCTCTCTCTCTCTCTCTCTCCAAAAAGGAGTCTTCAATCTAATAGGTCCCACCATGTCAATTAAGCTTCAAACCCTGTCATATCGTCGCAATCTTGCATCGCCGTGCCCTTTTTACAAGTACTTTAATGGAATGTGCTCTGATGAACTTGTTGCACTTGTGTCCCCTTGACGTACATATACCTGAAAAATCCGCTTAGCAACAAAATCACACCCTTTCACTGTTGAGGTTCTTAAAAGCCAGAAAGCTTTCTACTTTAATAGTTTCTTCCCTTGAACAGCTAGACTTTGGAATTCCCTCCCTGCTACCTACTTCCCTGACTGTACTGATATGCATACATTTAAATGTGATGTAAAATAACATTTTGTAATCTTTTCTAGGCATGATCCCAAATAGTAATCCCTTATGTCCAGGTGGCGATATACCTTGTTAGGGTTGAACGTGAGTAAAAAAAAAAAGTACATTAAGACACGATAGGAAATTGTTTCTATAAACCAAATTGTTTTACCCAAAGAAATAAATAGGTTAATATTATTTGTAAAAAATATATTTCGTTACAGATCTTAATATTCGCAGGGAACATAAAAAAAATAATGCAAAACTATTATTTACATTTAATCCAACTTAATAATTAGTAGAGTACGCGCCTTCTTCGTATTGTGATGAGTTTGTGCCATTGTGTTAGCATTGTGTTGGTATTGTGTTAACATTGTGTTAGCATTGTGTTAGTATTGTGTTAGCATTGTGTTAGCATTATGATAGTATTGTGTTAGCATTGTGTTAGCATTATGATAGTATTGTGTTAGTATTGTGTTAGTATTGTGCTAGCATTGTGTTAGTATTGTGTTAACATTGTGTTAGCCTTGTGTTAACATTGTGTTAGCATTGTGTTAGCATTATGATATTATTGTGTTAACATTTTGTTAGCATTGTGTTAGCATTATGATAGTATTGTGTTAGTATTGTGTTAGCATTGTGTTAGTATTGTGTTAAAATTGTGTTAGCATTGTGTTAGCATTATGATAGTATTGTGTTAGCATTGTGTTAGCATTGTGTTAGCATTATGATAGTATTGTGTTAGCATTGTGTTAGTATTGTTTTAGTATTATGAAAGTATAGTGTTAGCATTGTGTTAGTATTGTGTTAGCATTATGATAGTATTGTGTTAGTATTGTGTTAGTATTGTGTTAGTATTGTGATAGTATTGTGTTAGTATTGTGATAGTATTGTGTTAGCATTGTGTTAGCATTTTGTTAGCATTGTGTTAGTATTGTGTTAGTATTATGTGAGCATAAAGTCAATATGAATCACTATTTCCTAATTCGTGTTCTCCTCTTACTCTTTTTTCCTCTCCAGGTATTTGTCGACACTTTACTCGCATTCCGAATGGCCGAACATCAAACCGGAAGAAGTGCAAGAAGAACTGAAATATAACATCGATTCGAGTCTCCTTTGGCTTCTCAAACCACAGAGCATTTACCGTTATTTGGATCGAATCCTTCACAAGAAACAAATGGGACAGCCAGTCAGTTTCACCGACTTTTTTGGTCACATGGTCGGCGAAACTATTTTGAAAGGGGTCAGTGACTTAATAAAAATTTGAAATGTGTTTTTCTGTTGTTTTAAAGTGAAAAATATTTTAATAAGATAGTGCTCGTATTCTAATTGTCGGATTTTAACTTCATTGTGCCTAAATTAAATATATTTTAGTTGTCCAACGATTAAAAGCCATAAACTTGATGATTTAAGTTTCCCATGTTGCCATGATATTGATGCTGGGTTAAAAAAAAAAGAACTCTTCAAAAAATATATTTTAAAATACCTCATGTTGAGGTTTTACGCCAGAATCGCATCTCCTCACATCATCCTCTGTTCAAATATAAGTGGAAGCAACTGATTTACAATTAGATGAAAAAAAATTATTTACTTATGTCTTAAACCAATATACCATGCTTAATATTATACAATACAATATAATATAATACAATATAATATAATATAATATAATATAATATAATATACCATGTTAATTATAAGCTAAGAATTTACTAGAGGCAGAAGTTACCACGGCTGATACATAAAAAAAGTTTATCGGTTGTTTATTCTATTAGGTTGATAAGAAAGTTCTTGCAGAATTTTTAATTTTCATTTCAAATGATGTATTTTCAAATAAGTTTACATTATAATACCTTTACTTTATATATCATTTTAAAGGGCGTTTTTCGTTTTATCTAATGGTTTGCATTACAATCGTTTTAAAACAATTATGCCTTATTTTTCGAACGTTGATGGAAAATTATCAAATTCACACAATTTTCTTATTTCAATTCAAGCTAGGCTGAAAAGTTGCTGAAACAGCTCGCAATATCAAAGAAGTGTTTGACACATGAACCACTACTGGATGCGCAGTACAATGGTTGTCGAAGAAATTTTATGGCGGCGACGAGAGTCTTGAACATGATAAATGTAGTGATCGGCCATCCGATGCTGGAAATAATCAATGAAGACCCTGAGTGCAAACCAATCCACGTAAAACTGTTCGAGAACTTGCTCCTGAATTAGAACGTATACGGCGATTTCCAACCACTTTGGAGAGATTGGAAAGACAAAAAACACTTGCTAAATGGATGTCTCACGAAATGAACGAACACCAAAATAAACGACGTTATGAAGTGTCATCTTCTGTTCTTTTACGTAACAAGAACGACCCGTTTCTCGGCCGGGTTTTAACTTGCGATAAAAAGTGTGTTCTTTACGACAACCGGCGATACTCACCTCAGTGTTAGACGCCGACGATACTCCACAAAATTTCCTAAAGTCAGAGTTGCACTAAAAAAAGGGTTAGCTGACCGTTTAGTGGTCTGTGACTGGTTTAATCCATTGGATTTTTTTATATACAGGCGAAACCATTACGGCAGAAAATTGCTGTCAACAAATGGATGAAATGCGTCAGAGACTTCGACAACAACAAGCATCATTAGTCAAAAGAAATGGCTAAATTCTCCTCCACGACAATGCTCGATCGCACGCTGAAGTTGAACGAATTGGCCTACGAAAGTCTGCCTCATCCGCCATACCTTCCAGGCCTTCCAACTACCACTTTTTGCGTGAGAAATGCTTCAAAGATCTCAGCGATATTAAAAACACATTCAGCTATTTCATCGCCACCAGAATGCAAGATTTTTATGTTACTGGCATAAATGCACTTGTTTTGCGTTGGACAAAACATGTTGATTTCGATGGTGCTTTTTTTTTTTTTTTTTTGCTCAATAAATTTTTGTTTGAGCCGAATATGTTCATTAGAATTTAAAAATTAAAAACCGCAGGAACTTTCTTGCTAACTTGATAATCGTACAAACCAAAACTGAAATGGAGGAAATTACGAGTCAACAGACCGATAGGTTTAAAACACCAATATTTTCAACATTTAAAGCCGATTCAGATTTGAATAATAATTCGTAATTTCGTGATTCTGTAATGTTTTAGATGGGGATTGATAATTTGTATTTTTTGCTTTGATTAGTTCCACTTTGTTTTTATTTTTAGAAACATCCGACCGATTTCATGAATATCAAATTTGGGAATATTTCTCTCGAACGTTATAATCTGTACAGAATATCGAACAAAACCTTTTATTTAATTCAAGCGAATTATTTGATTCTCACTTCATGGTATCCGAGTGTTTTAGTTGTTTAATGAGCAATAGTCTCTCAACACAACTGCCTCCCTAAAAGAATATGTGAGTGTGTGTGTGTGTGTGTGTGTGTGCAAGTATGAATGCATTATTTAAATTCACACAATAGTTGAGCCAATAATGCAGTGGTGTATAGAACACATCCCATAATACAATAATTTAATAAAGCGATAAAATAATCTACGAAGAAATTCAAAGTTTTAGAAAACTTGTTACATTTTATAATTAACAAAATATATAGTTTGGAAATTGCTGTAGACAGCTTTAGTATCCTTGCTTATTCTCCCGATTTGCAGTGTTAACTTATTTACATTATCAAAGATATAAACATACACACACTCATGTGTGTGTGTGTGTGTGTGTGTGTGTGTGTGTGTGTGTGTGTGTGTGTGTGTGTGATCTCAGTCCATCAATATCGATGACTACTACAAAACTGTGAGAGGCGCGTAATTTTTTTTTTTGTGGCAGGAGTTTCGCAATTTCCAACCACACTTGAGTCGGCACTGTTAAATACCAGTGGCAAATAGAAATTTCAGGATGTCTAGAAACAATGCTGAGATAAGCAGAGAGCACGTGCAGCGCCTGCTATTCCCAATATTCCCGAATGGTCACCCATCTAAAAAGCAATAACCTCAGATTATATATATATATATATATATATATATATATATATATATATATATATATATATATATATATATATATATATATAATTTATATATATATATGGCGATTAAGCTACACTGAATATTCGGCGTTTCATCCACTCTAGGATTCCTCAGGCTTATCCTAGAGTGGATGAAACGCCGAATGTTCAGTGTAGCTTAATCGCCATATATATATTATAAATTACTAACTAGCTCTACCTAGTCTGGGTGTGTGTGTTCCCCGGTCGTAAAGTACGCTTAAATATTACATTTTAATGTGTGCAGATTTTGTATTTATTATTATGGATCCAATTCTCTATTGATTATTATATTGTACCTAATATATATGGTAATGAATTCAAAAGTTAAAAATCACTTTGGTGCCATCAGCTACAATAGAAACTAAAACATTCAGTGCTCCATCCATAGTCGTTATTTAGCGATTCAGCCTTCGTCGTTATTATTTAAGCTATCGCAAGATGGATAAACAAAAGTGAAATTTTAAACAACTTTAAGCTAAAAATGTATATGTACGCATGCTCAGAAGTTAGTCGATTTACTTCTGCCAAGGTCAATTTTCTTTTCAATTTTGACTCCTTATCAGCCATTTTTGTAGGCTACAAATCAAATCGAAAGTGTTCCCGGGGTCTAAACACTTTTTATATCAAGTTTCAAGTCTGTTGAACAGATATTCAGAGAGCAGTTTGGTAGAGCCATTTCGCACACACTCAAATAATGTCACACGTATATATATATATATATATTTATATATATATATATATATATATATATATATATATATATATATATATATATATGTTTATGTGCTAGAACGTTTTCATCCTAAATTCTACGCAATTATGCACGATGTAGAATCTACGCATAAAAAGAATTACATATAATTGTTAAATGAAGCCAATCATCTAATATGAAACCATATAATTAAATAACTAATTAATGGAACCTCGTTTTTCAAAGGAATGTGCAAAGCAGTTAACCTTATTCATGACTGAGTATGTTAAGAAATACGTTTTAACAATTTTTAAATAGAAAAAATAAGCATTTAATATCAATTCCCGAGCGAGGAAAAAAAATTGCAGGTATATAGATTTAAACTTATTTTTATACTTACAGATACTAGTGTTTCATGCTTACGCTATATTCGGTCTAGGAGGTGATGTTTACTGCTGGTCCCAAAATCACCCTTCACCACGAAGTCACCGGCAATTAACACTAGAATTAAGGAAAATTAAGTCCTTATAAATTCCAAATCAGTGGGCTCACCTAGTAAACAGTCTGCGAGTATTCAACGATCAGAAGTCGCCAGGTTGTACTTGCGCTAAAGCTTGCCACTTTTTCTTAATACTCTACAGATGGCTCAACTTAAAGAAGCTAATAATAATTTTTTTAAATATTAACAATTATTTCATACCTACAAATATTAGTGATTCATGTTTACGCAATCATCAGTGTAGGAAATGATAATTACTGTTGGTCAGCATTTCAGTAATATTTAATGTATACATTTGCTAAAAAAATAAAAATATAGGCAATCTATGCCTTTCTTTCTCGGGATGGTAATCTTACAGAACATGTAGAATTTTTTTTTTAAATAGTTGTTCCTGACACTGTAATACTTTTTGTCCTTTTAACTGGTTAATCTTAAACTTTCTATTTTTTTCTATTTTGCTTAGAGGCTTCATAGCAAATTAAGTGACCAACAAGACAAAATAGCCACCGGCGATGTACCAATGCCACTTTACACGTGCGTGCATGTTAAGAAAGACGTCTCCGCAAAGTCATTCCAAGGTAAATTTACACTATTTATTTTGTATACTAAGCTTTACTAACGACACATCTAATGTAAAATCCGAATAGACTCGCTTCTACTATTGTGGAAATTGTCCAGCCAGTAGCAATTCCTTGCATAGGAAATGTGTGCATCCATTAGAAATGTGAATACAAAATATATAGAGTGTTCAATGCGCTTTCAATAAGTTTTCAGACTTCTTTTACGGGCATTTAAAATGGTCATAGACTCTCGAAAATTTAATATGTTAAGCCATTCACAAGGAAAAAATTAAACATCCAGCTAACACACTCTGGACAAACACTGAGACAACACTTATCAAAAACTAAAGAACAAACCGACAACGATCCCTGCACTCAACCAAATTGCCATATCAATAATGTAGAATTATGTAAACGCACATAGTATGTCAAATACAATGTACGGTATGCAAAAAGTTCTACATCGGCAGCACAGTTAGGCCATTGTACATACGCATAAAATAACACGTTACAATCAATGTGTCTTCATTCCATAAACACCTATCAAACAAACTCAACCCCAACAAAGATATACAAACAAAAATATTAACCACAGGAAGAAACCAGGGTAATCTAAGACTTAAGGAATCACTACTAATAAAAAATCATAACCAAAATAAGTATCAGGAGAGAATTAAACAGCAGCGTCTTTATATAAAGACAGGAATACCTATAACACTTCGAACATGCATTCACAACTTGTAATAACAAACAGATAATGCTTTTACCCCACCACGCATCAATAATAATATATAATAAAATGAATAAAGTTAAATGAAACACAGAGAATAATATATATGTATATGTATACATATAAATAAACATATAAATAAACATATAGAATAAATAAAATAATAAACCAATAAAACTGTAATAAAATAAATAAATTGGATTATTAAAATAAAATATATATATGTATGCATATGTATGTATGGGCATGCACATATGTGCATGTATTTATGTACACGCTTATATGTATGCGTGTATGCGTATACATATTGACGTATACACTTTAGCAAGGAAACCAATCGTCCAGTTACCTCTCTTTGACCATTCTCATTGTCCAAGACGGATATAAATACTGCACTAACATAGAAGTCATTAACTAAGTGTGTATATATATAAGTATAACACGCAACAAATTATCATTTTTATATATATAAATATATATATGTATACATATAAGCATAACACGCAACAAATTATCATTTTTATATATATAAATATATATATGTATATATATAAGCATAACACGCAACAAATTATCATTTTTATATATATAAATATATATATATGTATACATATAAGCATAACACGCAACAAATTATCATTTTTATATATATAAATATATATATATGTATACATATAAGCATAACACGCAACAAATTATCATTTTTATATATATAAATATATATATATGTATACATATAAGCATAACACGCAACAAATTATCATTTATATATATATATGTATACATATAAGCATAACACGCAACAAATTATCATTTTTATATATATAAATATATATATATGTATATATATACATATATATATATTTATATATATAAAAATGATAATTTGTTGCGTCTTATGCTTATATGTATACACTTAGTCACATGTATACAGTTAGTCATAAGCGTGTTATGCTTATATGTATACACTTAGTCACATGTATACAGTTAGTCGATTTACTTCTGTCAAGGTCAATTTTCTTTTCAATTTTGACTCCTTATCAGCCATTTTTGTAGGCTACAAATCAAATCGAAAGTGTTCCCGGGGTCTAAACACTCTTTATATCAAGTTTCAAGTCTGTTGAACAGATATTCAGAGAGCAGTTTGGTAGAGCCATTTCGCACACACTCATATATACATATAGTAAATGCTAACAATACTTAATAATGATCACAACTCGTATCCTGGAAATTGCTTCCACTTCCGGAAATAAATAAATAAATAAATATAAAACAGATGAATGAAAGGCTCGCCGAACAGTTGCAGACGTTTCGTTTTTTCTTTTGTCTTCTGAGGAAGAGATTGTAATCTCGAACATTAGGGATATCATCATCTACTATACTGTATAACACATTATTTTTGTAAATAAATGTAATATAATTTGAAATTATTGAACATTCCTTCTAATATTGTTATTATTCTTTTATATACTAACTTGTGTCCATAGTTTTTCCCACAAGACAGCATTGATATAGCCTTCAAACATACAACTCTTTTAAACTACGCACAGTGCTTCAAGCAAACTACAACATCCTTCTCATATATATATATATATATATATATATATATATATATATATATATATATATATATATATATATAAAGAGAGAGAGACAGACAGATAAAAAGACAGAGGCGAGGAAGAAGGAGAGAGGTGAATCAATTCATGTGATTTAACTTTTTAGACTAGAACCCCCAGTGAAACAAACTCGGTGTACCGTTACTACATCCATTTTCCGTCGCTTATTATATGTCAATGTAACATTGCATACATACAATGATTTCTTTTATTACGCTATGATTTTCTGACTTCGTGGTTGCAGACATATTCGCAAATGATTCTTAAGTAGTTTTCAATAACTTTGAAAGTTGAATAATTTGATCGCCATAAAAACTTTTTTCTCTTAAAAAGAAAAAATGTTGTCTATGAAGTAACTTGACACTGTGAAAACTCCTCGTCTCTGTCGCACTTTCAAATGATTTGTTTCTTTCTTATTATAACCGATTCTCTATTACATGTAACTTAAGTATGCTTGATATTCAATAAATAATCCTATGAGTACTTCCGTCTAAACATTAAGTATCAAGTGTTGAATTCTATAGATTGAATAGTTACTTACGTTATATATATGTTATTGTTTTTAGTTGCTGCAAGTATCTATTTCTGTTTTAATCTACAGAATAGCAAACTTTTATAAATATATTTATATAAATATATATATATACCAAGTTAAAAGTATTGCAAGAAGAAAAAATCATGAATAAAGACGAGGTTATTAAGAGTGCTCAATAAAAGAAATCAAAATATATTTTATATGATATAGAGAAATATTACAAAGTCGATATATACTGAACATGCTAATGTTTCGGGCCGTTGGTTGGCAAGAATTAAAAGTACTCGTCAGACGACGTAATAAAGCTTATGTATCAATGAAGGCATCTCAAATGGAATAAATGAAATATATTTTTTTATTTATAAAGCTAAAATGTTAAAATGCTAAATTTAAACGGAAGGATTTTAGATTAAGTGACACTTTTAAACTGAAAACAACGGAAAGCGATAGGGGGAAGAGAACGTCAAGACTTTACAGGATAAAGAGGAGGAATAAAAAGGGAAAACAAAATGAAACGACAAAGAAAAGAAAAAAAAGAATATAGAAACGGAAGAAAAAAAAATGGGTCAGAATGATTGCGCTGCCACAAGAATTGGGAGAGGGGTGAAAACATTTGAAATTATCTTTGATTAAGGGGTGGAGATTAACGTGTAAAAAAACATGAGTTTTGTTTACCATAGAGGAAACATATAGAAGGAAAGAAAGAAAGAACGAAAGAAAGAAAGAAAGTGGTCGGCGCAAGAGAGAGACAAAGGCAAATTAGCACATAGCGTCTTCAGTCAGGCATATATACACACACTTATATGCGTATCAGCAACCAAGTCAAACACACGCACACACACACACACACACACACACACACATATATATATATATATATATATATATATATATAGAGAGAGAGAGAGAGAGAGAGAGAGAGAGAGAGAGAAACAAAACTTCAGACTAAACATACAACATAATATTAGCTACTTGTATTTTCTCTGCCGCTCTCCCTCAACCCAGGACAGTACCCCCAATAGACAAAGTCTCTGACAGCATAGATATAGCACTCTCCCTGAATATTAGCGCGCAAATACATGTATTTGGTCACTTCAGTGTCTACCACAGTAACTGGCTTGGATTCTCACAGACGCAGCAGGTAGCACAACACATAGCTTCTCTATATCTCAATCCCTTTTTTCGGACGGTTAAATTTCCGACACGTTTCCCAGACCAGCAAGATCAACTCACTTCTAGATCTATTTCTGACCACATTTCCTGATAATTATATAACGACTGCCCATAGCCCACTCGGGAATGCGCAAGTATAAATCATGTAGAATATCTGCATAAATATAATTACACATAATAATTAATTGAAGATGATCATTCCATAAGAAAAACGAAAAAACTTATAAGGGATTAATTAAAATGAATGTTTAAAAGAATATGCAAATTAGCTAGAATCTTTGCAGATGAATGCAATTGCACGACACATACATAACAAATTAGTATTTTCTTCTAAAATAAATAGTAAAAAGGGTTTATAATTTGAATATCAATACACAAAAAAAACTTTATAGGAGTATAGATAGTCACATATCATCTCTTAAAAAAGAGAAAGGGATAACTTGAATCGCCCGATCGTCGAAGACAAGATTATAGCAATGGCGCGCGATCCACAGAGCTGTATAATCTATAATATAAAGGGCAAAAATCTGTTTAAATATAGGTATATATGTTTGTACGTCGGCCTAAAACTTTCGACAGAGGTAACGAATTTTCATGAGATTGGTATTGTTTTGAAGATCAACCCTTCGGACGACAAATATCGAAAGATTAATCCACAGCATTAATTCCTTCACCTTTAACTGGGCACTTTCTACAGAGATGAGTCGCTTTATTCGCCGATATTTTCGGAAGTTATCTCCTCTTTTCAATTGTCTAGCCTTAATTTAAATCTACGTAACTTCTAGTTTGGCGATAGACGCGAAAGCAAAGACGTCACGTTTCTTTTTTTCACGTTCTTTTCCTCCTTCGCGGTAGAGGTTAAAGCCAAGAAATTCTACATCGGCAGCACAGTTAGGCCATTGTACATACGCATAAAAGAACATATTACAATCAATGTGTCTTCATTCCATAAACACCTAGGCTAGTTATATATAAATCTTTTTACGTCTTTGCTTTCCTTTTTCTTCCTTGTATGAGGTTATATATAATAACGATTCAAGTCATTATAAATAAAAAAAAAAAATTGAATAAATAAGAATATTTACTCAAGCAATAAAATATTCTGAGAAAAGAAGTAAAATAAAGAAAACCCCAAGGATAGCTTGTTTTCATCAGGCGAGAAAATCCGTAAAAAAAATTCTAATACTGATGAGCTTAAATTTTAAATATATATATGTGTGTGTGTGTGTGTGTGTGTGTGTGTGTGTGTGTGTGTGTGTGTGTGTGTGTGTGTGTGTGTGTGTTTTATTGTGTGTGTGTGTGTGTGTGTGTTTTATTGTGTGTGTGAGTGTGTGTCTGTGTGTGGAGATGCGATTCGAACGGACGCCCAAAAGCGACCGGCTTGAATAACTACCCCATACCTTTTCTTTGATCTCAGCCCCAAAGCAAGTTTTCACAAGATCGTGTTATCTTTCAACTAATGAACATTTTTAAACCCAAAATCTAAGAAGACTAAATTAACAAAACGAGGGACCTAATCTACTAAATCAGAAATCTCCAGAATTTTAACCCAACTCGAAATATACAAAATATATATGAAGCACAGAAAAGAATGAAATGCGCGCATAAAAAAAAGCAAACGAGAAATTATTTTTATTTCTCCCGGTTTTTAATTGTTTGTCGTTTTCGTCATAAAACATGACAATATAAAAGTGTATACTAATACATATAGAGTTATCCGTTTATTCAATTCCTATCTTCATTTTTTTAATAAAAGCTATATTCCTCTTCTATCGTATAGATCATTGTAGATCTCCCATTTCACTCTCCCAACAGTTTCAATAAATTACCATTTGCCTACCAGGCACAATAATTTCGCTCCTAATGTCGCGATCGTTAGATGTCGCATCCCTTATGCTTCTCTCCTTTTCTGGTGAGATGCGTTAGGCTTCGAAATACCATGCTATTAAAAGTTCTGCTAATCCTACACCCCTTATTAATCTAACATCCTTATTGAATAAAAGAATAAATCTATATGCATTAGTATGTATTTATAAATTGTCGTTTTTTTCATATTCTGTATAAGCTCTAAAGCAATTTGTTGTGCTTTGCATATATATATATATATATATATATATATATGTATATATACATATATATGTATATATGTATATATTATATATTATACATTGTTAATGTATATAAATATATATATATATATATATATATATATACATTAACAATGTTGTGAAGTCATAATTTGATATACTATTTTATTTTTTATCCCTAAAACAGTGTTTCGTGGTAATCAGCTGATGATGCCTGAGATAATATTAAGACTAAAGTGAATTCTTGGAAGCAAACTAATGCAATGATTACAAGTGATAAGTTGACTTAACATTGGATTAATTTTTTTCTTTACTGTAATTTTAAAGCTTGAAAAACTTCCAATAATATTCCATAATATATTTAAGTTTATTTTTGCTTATTCTTCTATGCTTGGACACCACGGATGCATCCTGAAGGTGTATATAAATAACGAGTTATTCCTCAATCGCTTTCTTTACTCCTGATACGTTTTTCTGGTAATAGACGACTTTAATAATTAAAGAAGGGTTAGTGTTATTTTGCGTTTTTCTTTCTCCGTGATTTCTTATCCTTCTAATGCCCAAAGTTGTATGAATTCATACTTTTCCCCCTGGAATATTAATGAAAGTACAGGGTGGAACGATGAAAGCGTCGCCCTTAAGAAACCAACATTACAGCTTTATTTTAAAACTTTATTGAAAATATCAATTCAAGTAACTTGATTATGTAATAGAGCTGAAATATATTACATGGAGTCGCCTTCAGCCTCATTCACCGCCTCGCTACAGGACAGGAACTGGGAACGTGCTTTTTCCACAAGCGCCGACGGAAGTTCGGCGAATACTCGACGTATAGCGGCGATCAAGATGGGTTTGGTGTTGTGTGAGGTCATGTTGATGATGTTCTTGACGTATGACCAAACTAAGTAGTCCAACAGGTTCAAAGTCGTAGCACTCCTTCTGAAGCCAAGCCTGGGTTGTTTTGGACTTGTGTGCCGGCACCGAGTCCTGCTGCCACACCAGGGTCTGATTGCACCATGGGGATCATCACACTCTTCAGCATATCCAGGTACACTTTGGTGCTGACTTTCAAGCCAATTCGAAGGTATGAGATGGCATGATGCGGCCCTCACTTGAAACCACAACAAAGAGCATAACCATAGCCTAAAACTTTGTTTTCATCATTCTGGGCACGTCTCTATTTTTCGTAGCAATCCAGCGGTGCATTTTGAGGGTGCTGGCAATGGTCCTGTCGTCATAAATTGGATCGGTAGAGAGCATGAGTTGTACAGCGGCCCATCTCCGATCTCGCTCGTTGAACATTGTGTCACTTTTAGACTTTTATAATTTTCTTCCTTTGAAGATTGTAACGCTGGGTATGGGGCAGCCAAACTAACTGCCAACATTGCATTGCTTTTAATTGAAACCAACCGAGAGTTCTTTTTAGTATCCTCAAGTGCAATTGTATTGATCTTGTTTGTGCTTGGTTCACCAGGAATATTAGTTAGACAGGACTTCAAGTTCTTCTTCATAAGCCCTGTAGCACCTATAATAAATAGTATGATTGATATCTACCTATGATTCCAGTTTCTTTTCATATCATACATGAGACTTTCATATTTGGTCTGTTTCTCCCTTTCAGCCCTGTTCAGACCTCCATCATTAGGGACACTTACTTCAACCTAGGTGTCAACTCTCTCTGACATTCCATATAACTATGTTAGGTTTTGACAGCAACATTTTCAAGGTAGATGGCTGTAGGAATTATAGAAAGCTTCTATCGCTCTTGAGATTTGTGCACAACTGGCCAACTAGTAATGGTCTGCAACAACAAAAAAAAAACCGTTTTCATTAAACGGAAATGGAATCATGTGGTCTTTTCTAGGGCGACAGTTTTATCGTCCCACACTGTAATGCTAACTGTCGAGCCAGTAATAATTGCACTGATGTCACTTCCGTTTGGTTAATCATCTATGAATGTTTAACAGCTGCATATGTTTGAAAACGATTGTAACTTTTTTTATGTAGAATGGGTCGAATTCACACCCTTCGAAATTGGTTTACCTAAATATGGTACCTATATGAAAGTGGAAGAATTTGGATCGAAATTTTTCTTAGGAAAACTCTGTCGAAAATTCGAAGAACCGCCACTTCATTTTTTACAAGGTAAGTTAAACTTATTACCCTTTATTTCCTTGTCTTGTCGCTCTTTTTGTTTGTTTGTTTGTTTGTTTGTTTTGTTTTGTTTCGTTTTTTTTTTGTTGTTGTTTTGCTTGTTTTTTTTTGTTTTGTTTTGTTTTGTTTTTTTTATGGCCTTCACGGCGGATGAACGTTGTGAATGTTTCATTATCAATTGAGGGATGACTGAAAATATCTCACTTTTTCCTTTTTTGCTTTAATTTTTTGTTTATTTATTTTTCTTTTATTGTTATCTTTGTTTGCTTGAACTTATATGATTATTCCATGTTTCTTTCTGCCCTTCTTTCTTTTTCTTTCTTTCTTTCTTTTTACGTCCTTGCTCTCCTTTTTATTCCTCACATAAGGTCATATATAATAACGATTCAAGTCATTATGATATAAATAAAAATTGAATAAATAAAAATATTTACTCAACCAATAAGATATTGTGACAAGGAAGTAAAATAAAGAAAAAAAAACATGGATTTATTTTCAAGGATAGACTGTTTTCATCAGATGAGAAAATCCTTTTAAAAATTGTCATACTGCTGGAGCTTAAATTTTTAATAAATGTATAAAAAAAAAACCTTTTTTGTGAAAAAAAGGAATCTTAAATAGAATTAAAGAAATAAAAAAAGATAAAATGACAAAAGCAATGGATCCAATAATCAATTAGACTATGCTCCTTAGGATCCAAAGGGAAGGTTCTGCAATTCGTGGTGTGGATAGATTTGTTGCGGCATGCGTTATGCGTTCAACGAGATAAATTAATGAAAATAGTTACCGAGTTTATATATATATATATATATATATATATATATATATATATATATATGTTTCTGTGGAAATATATTTTCATATAATATATACCAATCCTTATTTAAGAAGATCGATGTAATTACAGAGCAATATAGTGAATAAATAAAAAAAAAACTATATTCCAAAATTCATGATGTTGCCCATCTTATAATTAATTCCTTTAATTCAGTTGACATTTACAATTCTTGACAGATACTATCAAGAATTGTAAATGTCAACTGAATTACAGGAATTAATTATAAGATAGTCAACATCATGAATTTTAGAATATAGTTTTTTGTCATTTATTTACTATATATAACCGTAGACATTATTTTAAACAAGAAAGAATATTTACGTGTACGTGCGTGTTATTGATATTTGCCAATCAAGTGTGGCCTGGAATTAAATATTTTGTTTACAGTTGTTACCGATATAATGCATGATTGTAGAATTTGTCTGTTCATGGATTGCAGTGTTTGGGCTTTCCTTGATAAAGTTGGATGGTACACGAAAGTTCATCTCATAAAAGAATCGGCTGCGTGTGTAGAACACACTCGGAGTGCATGGCGCCCTTGTCCTATTCGAGAAAAACGGTTTTAAACTGTTTTCAGCCGTCCGTTTCAAAGCAATATTTATTTTGAGTATTATATTTTTGTAGGGATCTGGGGAAGTGCTTTCTGTATTTTATTCAAACGATTGTTTGACGATAACAAAAAACTAGATCCAGTCGAAATGATCCGTCAAAATATATGTAAGTATTTTTTAAAATATTTTATTAAATTCAATTAAAATTCAATTAAAATTTAATTAACATTCAATGAACATGGTATTACTATTTCTTATTTTTTTATTTAACGCTTGCTTTTAATCAGACTTTTGTGATTAAAATAGTATTTTTGGCAAACCTTTCAAATGTGTTATTCATTAATGTATTGTTTAAAGTGATTTCTTTAAAAATGTAATCATGTTTATTGCTGCCATTGTGATTTATTAAATTTAAACGATAAAAATAAACTAAAATAAAATTTAATTCAGAGTTTGTCATTTTTCAGAATTATTGTATAATAATATACCCTCGTTTAACTAATTTGTTCAGTCGTAAATACATCAATATAACGGTATAAATAAAATGGGAATTGATGCAAACATGTCTTGCACGTGTTAATTTAGTATCTAGGTAAATGCCAGATACCTCCAGATTGCAACTGTCCATTGCTTACATTAAGTGTGCCGCCATCTAAAATTAACAATAAATATTTTTTAATCATCTACATTATAATTCAGTTCATAAATGGTTAATGTATTGTTTGAAGTGATTTCTTAAATGATTTAATCATTTTATTACTTTGATTTTGATTTATTAAATTTAAACGACAAAATTAAACTAAATAACACTTAATTAAAGTTTGTCATTTTTTAGAATCATTTGGCTTCATAATTTGGATTATTTAGATTATTAAGTTTACTATTTTCATCTTGTGTTTGTTTTCACAAACATTTTTCAAATCAGTAAAATGTACTGTTTAATGTGACGTAGAACAATTTATTTGAAAATATGTAAAGTCATATGTGTTTACCTTAGCGTAACCAAATCAATCACCATTAAAATATTTGATATAATTAGACGATCTCATTTTATAAAAAGTACACGTGACAACGCACGTACCAATGTGAAATAGCTCAGTGCATTACAATATAGATATTGTAAATATCAAATTTCTCAAAAATATAGATAATTAATATTAATTCTTTCTTATTCAAATGTATAACTATATGTATAGCTGATGAACTAGACAAGAATCAGGAATCTTCGTCGTCGGACAGCAGTGCTTCGGAAGAGGAAACCGATGATGAAAAAAGTGACCGGCGAGAATCGAGTGCATCATTGGACAGCGACATCACTATGGCATCCGATGACAGTCGACTATCAGAAGTGGACAAAGACATAGATGTCGTTGACATTGTTAAGCCTACTTACAACCGGAGTTCCCAGCGGGGTGCGGGGAACAATCCGTTGGATATGGAAACTGAACAACGGAATGCATTCGAAAAAAACCTGAACAAATGTATCACTCCTAGTGACTCACAGGATGATGAGATGGATGGGAATTCTGAACATGTGACGACGTTGAATACTCGCTTGGTACGACAAAATGGCCGCCGCTATCGAAGTAAAAATAGAGCTAATTCCACGCGAAGAGAGACGACAGAAAAAAACCAAGGATTCTGGAAGAGTGTCATGAGAGGTTTGGTAGAAAAGTAAGTATTTATCTCATTCAGGAATAGCTGAATGAACTACAGGGTGGAACGGTAGAATTGTCGCCTTAGAAAAGATGACATGATTCAATTTCTATTTGATGAAAACCCATTTTCTTTTTTTTGTTGTTGTTTTTTGGGGTTTGTTTGTTTTTTTGTTTGTTTTCTTTTGTTTGTTTTTTTTGTTGTTGTTTTTTGCAAACTATCTACTAGTTGGCCAGTTGTTTACAAATCCCAAGAGCGATACGAGCCTTCTATCATGTCTGAAAGTGCCACAATGTTCATCGAATGAGATCGGAGATACGCTGCTGTACATCTCATGCTCTCTTACGATCCAAATTATGACAACAGTACCTTTTCCAGCACCCTGAAAATGCATCGCTGTTTGCCATGAATAGCAGGGACGTGCCCAGGGTGATCAAATAAAGTTTCCGGCCACGGTTATAGTCTTTGGCATGGTTTCACGTTAAAGCCACATCATATCCTCTTACATCTTCGAGGTGGCCTTGAAAAGTCAACACTATAGTGTACTCAGGTGTGCTGAAGAGTGTGGTGATTCATTGGGGCAATCAGATGGCCGCTTATAGACACCTGGCTGTGGCAGCAGGACTCGGCGCCGGCCCACAAGTCCAAAAAGACCCAAGCTTGCCTTCAGAAAGAGTGCTACGACTTTGTACCCTTCTCTCAATGGCCATCATCCTCCCCCACTTGAACCTGCTGGACTACTTGGTTTGGTCATACGTCGAGAACATTACCGACATGACCTCACATAGCACCAAAGTCAGCTTGATCGCCACCATCCACCGAGTATTCGTGGAGTTCCGCCGGCGCTTGTGGAAATGCTCAGAGTTCCGGACCCGTATCGAGGCGGTGATTGAGGGTGAAGGGGCTATATTGAATAGATGTCCGCTTTACTACTTTATACTCAAGTTACCTGAATTGATATTTCACATAAAAGTTTTAAAATAAAGCTGTGGTGTTGTTTCTTTAGGGCGACAAATTTATCGTTCCACCCTGTAATATATTCAACTCTGATTGCAATTAACCTTAAAACCATTATTAAAATATGAACTATTTTATAAATTGAAATAATCTTAAAACTTGTAATTTGGACTTAAATTTGTAGTAATGTTTCAAAAATAAAAAAGCAGGGCTAAGGTTTTACGCTCTCTTTTTTACTCGCCTGGCGTAAACCACCGGATTACGCCAAGGATCGGCGAGCAAATCTTAAAAATGCTAGGAAGCAAAAAACAGCAACATTCATCGGATATGAATTAGATTTTTTTTTTAAAGAATTGAAAAGCAGAAAAAAATAACAAAATACCGTGAGTTTATGGATAAATAATGTTTGTTTGTTTTGTTTTGTTTTTGTTTTTATTTGGGGGGCTACATAAGCAGAAACATTTAAAACTATTTGATACTTATGTATTTGCAAGTTAAATTAATTTTTACGATATTTTTGTTTATTAACTTGTTAGGTGAAAGAGCAGAATAGCTACAAAACACCATCCTCTTCAATGTAAGGAACGGCTTTCTAAATAATAACGTTAGTATTTCAACACAGTAACTTCTGTGCATGAGTACGTAATTTTTGTGGGTAAAGTAGGGTTGACAATTTCCTGTTAGGATTCAGAGTTTGGGTTAGGGTTAGTTCCTCCAATCGGTAACGGTATGTTTTGGGCCAACCCCACGTTCTCTTCTTTATGTTTTTTTTTTGGGGGGGGGCATGTTCTACACTTCATTTCAGATGTTATTAGTTTGTTATGTTGACAGTACGCTACGACTTGCTCCGGCGTCTGTACTAACTTGTCCAGCATAGTTAGATTAATCGCTGTGTGCTACTCCATAATTTCAAACTAATAACTAAAAATATTTATTTCCTTTTTTGATCCAATTTATTAAAAGTCGTCCGCTCATGATGTGGCTTCTCGCTGGGTAATTGGATTTGTTGACACTTTCTGGTATTTTAAGATTTGCTCGGCGACGCTCGGCAAAACTGGTTGTTTATTGGGTTGGCATATAAGTGCTTGTCGTTTGTTGGCAACTAAGTTCTTGTGGTTTTCTAAATATATTTTGTCAAAATCGAATGATTTCTACCGAAAATGTATTGAGAATTTTGTTGAATGCTGGGAAAAGTTTGCGAACACAAATGGGGAATACATCATTGATTAAATAGTTGTAAGTTTTTATTTTACTTTTTAAAAATGTGGATTTAAAAAAATGACAAGAACTTAGTTGCCGACCTCATACATCAGGTACCTGGCATGTATCTAAGCATGAAGATAAATTGTTTATATACATTTTGAGATTGCATTATTATTATTAGTAATAATAATAATAATTATTATTATTATTATTATTATTATTATTATTATTATTATTATTATTATTATTATTATTATTATTATTATGCAACTTCCAAAGCTTTGTGTAATAAATAAGTAAAAATACTATGATAAGAAATGAGAGTGGTGCTGAAAGAGTGTACGGGGATGGGGATGAGTAGGAAGGAAAAAGACATGCCCTAGAATCACCACCAATTAATTATTTATGGTTACCCTTTTTCATTCTTCCTCTTTCCCTTTTTTTCTTTTTCTTTTCTTCTTTTCTCTCTTGCGTCTTTTCCTTTTTCCCCCTTATCTCTTAACATCTTTACCAATGTATGTGGGTAGATAGTGGTGAGTCGGGTATATAGAAGAGGGCAACGTAAGTTACACATTTTCTGGTCACATACAAATTGTAGTAAACTTATAAGGATTTTTTAAACTGAATAACCCGATTAAATCTAAAACCCCTTTTAGCATAGATATGTCAAATCAACATTCCCCAGATGTTTGAACCTATACACACTAGTATGTTTAAGGTTTAGGGCAGCCATCACACATGCATACGAATACTATCTAGTCTTTCATTACCTCTATCTCGATTTTTAACTCCCCCCCCATTCTTTCCCATTTTCCTGTATTTCAACACAAATTCGAATCCGCACCCCTATTGGGTCTTATTTACATACAACGAAATCTTATTTTTCACAACATTTAACGGAATCTCCTGATATTAACTCCCTGTAATGAGGAATACCTAATATTTTCATTGTAAACTTTGCTTTCGTATAAGCTGTATCGACTGTAGAGGTCTCTAGTTACTGGTACGTAGCTGACCGAAACAAGTTCATAACTGTGTAGCAATATAGAATTGCTTATGTAAAAATAAATAAAGAGTATATCCTGCTCTACTTCGGTATTGAGCACGCTTGTATTAAGCTCCTTATACTTCATTGGTTACTTAACCTCTGGAAAACAATAACATGAGATTATATATATATATATATATATATATATATATATATATATATATATATATATATATATATGATTAGTTTTTTTTTGGAAAAAGAAATCCATCAGAGTGCTCAATTAAAAGGAAAATCCGAAATGTAAGAGCGTATTTATATTTTGTGTACAGAAAGTTGTTAGATGAGACAAATCATTTGTACTGTCTTGACGAATATTGGCTTATTATCGGGCTTGAAACCGACGGTACCAATGATTTGTCTCATCTAACAACTTTCTGTACACAATATATATATTCTAACAATGAGATTAGTTAAATCACAGATTAATTAATCTTGTGGTTTACAGTCTTACAAAATGTTGTTGGGCGGAAAAAAAAAATTTATATAGGACAATCCCAGCAAAATAGAATAGCTCAATATGCAAAATAGAGAAAAGTAAGAATTGTATGATTTATATATAAATTTTTGGCAGTAACTATATATAAAATTTGTTAACAAAAGATTATTATTCGAAGCAAGGAATACACGAAATTTAAAGTTCTTTCCATTAATCCGTGGATTTTCAATGCATAACTCATCACTTCAGAGGAAATATCTTTAGCAAAATAATCATTATTGATAAACATAATTTTGCTTTTTAGCACATTTATTGAAAATTAATTAGAAATATTTTAAAAGTTCTTTATTCGCTAATCGTTTGCTTCTCATATGTATAAAAATGAATTTTATAGCTTTGAATGTAATTTAGTTGGTATCGTAATAATAATGTTTCGTTGGTATCGTAATAATAATACGTAGTTGGTATCGTAATAATAATATTTAGTTGGAATCGTAACGCCAAACAAATAAAAAAAAGGCTTCCGTGTGTTACTAATTAATTGACTTAAAACTTTGCATTTTTGCCAGATTGGAATGCTCAGGGTATTTCCAGAATATTCGTTTATGTCTTCACTATTTCACATTTTATAACAGTAATTTCGTTAACTTTTCATTTTTGTCTTTACCGCCAAATGTAAACTTTACCATGACAAAAAAAAAGCGGACAATGCGATGCAAATTGCTGAAGAATTGTATGCTTTATTAAATAAAATGTTCGAGAAATGATAAGAAAAGAAAGACGCGGCTAATTTTTCTTTCACGATAGCAAAAATGGTGAAAAAACGATACTAACGGGACCTGTGGAAATTCCACATGGGACTGATTCATATGTAATATATTGATGTTGGCATTCTGTAGATGTTCACCGTAAATGGAGGCGCTCTGATATTATTGTAGCTCTTTTGTTAAAACTGCAAAAGTATTTATCCAAGCTAGCAAGGGCGCCCGACGTAGCCAGGTTGTAAACTACGCTTAAATATATTTTAATTCTTGAAGACTTCGTACATATTATTATAGAGTTAATATTCTATCAATTTTTATATATTATAAAGTTGCGATTTCAAAAATAAAAATATATATCTATATGAATTGAGTCCATCAGCTTGAATCGAAACCGAACCCCAAACTTACTTTAGTTCCTTCAGCTATAATCTAAACCGAAACCAAAACTTATGAAGAATTCTTGGCAAAATTATTTATTAAAATATGTGCCATCAGCTATAATCGAAACTGAAATCACTTATGAAGAATTCTTAGTAAAATTATTTATTACAAGAAATTGAAGTACATAACAATTAAACGACCCGGATGTAATCGTGACACAGAAAATAAAACACACGCTATCGTATTAATATATAGATTAAAAAAAAAATAAATGCAGTTTGAATTTTTAGAAATACAAAACGAATTTAACATATCGCAGGTGAAGCACATGCATAAACTAACTATCCGCTAAAATATCCATAATTAGTTTTGGAGTAGAGTAGCAAGTTTTAGGCAGCAGAATCTCCCATTTGGAGTAGTGAATTTTGATAGCAGTTGAATGTAACACTGGAAACTGTAACTTGGAAGTGAAGCATAGTTGAATATCTATGAGGACAACTATAGAAAAGTTAACGTTTGACAGTTTTACAACAGTTCTAATAAATGTTTATTGTATTTATGACTTGTGAAGAGAGACAAGTTATTTAAATATGATCAAGAAGACCCGGTGTTATCCACAATTGCTTTAGTAGTATTATATATTCCTGTTAAAGAAATGAACATCATATTAGAATTTTGATTCTTATCTTTTTTTTTTTCTTTCATTTTTATAATGCGTTCGAAGCACATTTGATACATATTACGAGATTAAATAAACAAAATGTCATATCTTGGATAATAATTGAGATATATATATATATATATATATATATATATATATATATATATATATATATATATATAGAGAGAGAGAGAGAGAGAGAGAGAGAGAGAGAGAGAGAGAGATAGAGAGAGACTCTAGACAGGCCTGAACCGAATTTATGCACGGAAATTGTTACTTGGAAGTCCAAAATCCATCAAGGTAACTATAGAACAATTAACACTTGATAGTTTTAACCACATAATAATAAAAGGTATAATTCTGTGATATGTTAATTATCCTATAGAATTATATATATGACTACTTCATTTAATCACATAAATTAATATACGAAAGTATAATTTTATGCGTAAACTTTAAGTATTTACTTCAACAGTGCTCGATACATAGGCAGAGCTAGGTAGTAAGTTATAAAAATATATGTTAAGCTACACAGAATATTTCGCGTGTCATTCACGCTAGGATTCGTCAGGCGTATGCCTATATACATCATAAACGCTCTGATCCCCGTTTGGCATCAATCGAAGGAGTCTCATGTTGGTGAGGCTCCATGTTTTCACAAACTTCTAGGTCTGACCTTTACTACTGATCTAGGATGGAAGACGTACATCAAATCCGCTGTGAAAATGATGGGATTGTTCCACCGTTTCAATAGATATCCCACTGCTGATGCAATTCTCTACCTGTATAAGAGCCAGGTACATCCGAGAATGGAGTACTGTTTCTACATCTGGGCAGGAGCTGCTAGAAGCAGCTTATCTTGCCTTGACAGAGTGTTACATTGTGGGGTATCCAGGAGAGGATGATATAAACGTGTAAATTCAGTAATGTTGTATAGCCACATATGAAAGCGACGTCTATACAGTAGGGTATAACAGGGGTATGTATTACAGTTCGTATTTATATTAATGTATCATATTTTATAAGAAGAAGAATATATAGCTTCATACCTTTTCTTTATCCGGAGCTCTTCTGTCTTCACCGTTGGGCTCTGTGATACACATGGAACGACCCACGCTATAACCGATTGAGACACCTGTTTTTTCTTCTTTTGTGAAACAACAGAGCAACACTTTATATGTTTAAAATATAAATCTATTTCAGCTGTCTCAGTAGTCTTTACAAGGAGTCTGCATTACGTCTCTACATGCTTGTTCCTCCCAGTCCCACTTCCCGGCTTTTAAACACGTCTGCTCACTTTCGTGCCCAAACTCCAACTCAAACTCTTCAATCTTGTATTCTGAACTCTTGATCTGTCAGCTCCGTTATGTCATCATCAAAACCACACGCCCCCATAATGTGTGCCCTTTCTCACGTACGCAAACGTTGGAGATCATTTTGTTTATTTAACTTAGCTAATTTATGTAAACATCTTATGCTAAACAATAAATAACTTCCAATCTAAACTATTTATCACTGGATAGATAGATAAATAGATAGGCAGACAGATATATCAATAAAAACTAATTTAACTGTAATCATATTATTATCTAACAAGAGTTCAAAATAGACTTCGTAGCCTAGTGGGGGGGCCTTTTCTCTTTCCTGCAACCTCTTTCCCACAGAGGAGACGTTGCAAGCGTGTCTCTGCTTTATCGTTATTTTCATGGCAAGTGCTCGTCTGAGGTTCAGTCTATGCCTCCCCCCTCCTGACTTTCACGAAAAACACTCGTCTAGATGAAACCACTATTAATAATTTTCCCCACTCTTTATCTGTGCCTAAACCTAAACGTAGATGCCATGAACAGAGCTTCTTAGAACAGCGCGCCTGCAGAACTCTGTTCCGTTTTCCTGATTTTCAACTGACTACAATATGGTTGTCTTTAAGTCCAACGTAAACAAATTCTTGATGAGCCATCTCTCTTAAGCAATCCAATTTACCAAATTTCCACGACTAACAATGACTACGACATGTTTCCCTTGACCACTGTACACTCATTAACCCTATCCTCTTAGTGGCTTTGATAAGTGGTGATTGACTCCTTTGTATATATATATATATATATATATATATGTATATATATATATATATATATATATATATAAAATGAAATAAAAATTACAGTTAAGTTTACCGAAATAATCCAAGATGGTAAAACTAAAGTATATTATATTTTTTCTTAAATCAACTCAGCCTTGACAGTCGTGTTTCAAATCTCTCCATTTCTTTTTTCTACGCACAATTATCTTTCTTTTAATAATATTATTTGAACTCATTCCTTTTTTTCCTTATACTCATTTGTGAATTATTCCACGGATTTTTGCCTTTTGGATTACTTTGGACAATCTTCCAACAACGCGATTCCCTTAGATTTTACTTGTGGAAATGGAAATTTAATCAACTTTTTTTGGATTTTATCATTATTGGTTATTTTACTCTTCACCAGACTATCCATTCACATGAAATCACCTGTTTCTTCCTCCTATTCCCTCTGCTTCACTATTTATTACCAATTAAGATCTATGACTTACTTGTAGTTTCATTAAATACTTTTTTACAAGCAAAATCCGATCCCGCATTTCTTCGAAGCTCCGCGGATTAAGGACTATCCACATATTTTGGTGCTTCCTCTTTTAAAATTAAATATGTTTTTAACTCTTTTTCAAACTGTTTTTAACATGTTTTATTAACTACTTGTACTTATATATATATACGTGTGTGTGTGTGTGTGTGTGTGTGTGTGTGTGTGTGTGTGTGTGTGTGTGTGTGTGTGTGTGTGTGTGTGTGTGTGTATTTTGTATCATTGTTTTGTTTTGTTTTTCAGTAAAAACATTGAATTGTTGAGTACGCGGGCTGGACGAGCTGGAATTGTTCACAACCCAATGCGGGGTCTGTCTTTACAACAAGTCTACCCATTATCCCCGTTTACTCCAGTAACAACCGAACGACAGTTTTCAACGCGTAAGGGTTTATTTTTTTATTTTTAATGAAATTTAAAAAAAAAAAAACAATGAATCCATAATGAAAAATAATACAAATAAATTTAATGTTGAAATAACGAAAGATGTTCGTTATTTTCTTTTTGTTGGTCTGTAGCTTCCTTCAGTCTTGATAAACCATTTTAAGCATGAAATTTTAGTGGCAAGAGTTGTGCAATCTGCAACCACACTTCTCCTTAGTCGGCATTGTTAAATACCAGTGGCAAGTGGAGGTTCAAGACGACTGGAAACAATGCCGAGAAAAGCGGAGACCACATACATTGCACAGAATTCCCAAACGGTCACCCATCTGGTATTAATAAAGCAATAAAATTCAATGTTATGTTTTTACTCTTGAAATAAGTCGTTTTTCTTATCTGTAACAGATCCCCATTTTAATGTCATGTTCATGAAAACATGTTCTAGTTTGGTACTAGACAAAACAAGAAACTAACTCTAACCTTCTTGAGGTGTACAGAACGAGAACATGCTACCCCCGTGAATTTAATAAAGGGTCCCGATCGAAATTCTGTGTAGATTTCCGAGTTCTTCAGAAAGCGTCTCGAGTTGGATAGGATACACCTGAAGATACTCGAAGGTTACATCGACCGAAACGTAGTAAAAATAGCACGCAACATGAGAACAGTACTCAGAAGAATGCAAATAACACGAATAATAAATCGTCATCTCAAAAATTTGGAAACAAAGGGTAATCTGTTGGCGTGAATATGGAGAATATGGTGACGATACATAATTTCTCAGCCATTTATCTCTGGTTGTTATTTTGGAAGTCTTGAAGAGATTATGCGCCATTTACTTCAAATATGTGATATTGTCAATATTTTATGTATTTTTATGAAGGACTCTCATCTTCTTCGTTGCACTCTTTGCCTAAAACTAAAGCTAAATATAGCTTACATTATCTACCTTTACGCTTGGCAGTTAATTCCAAAATTATTAATGGTTAATCAATTTAGGAGTAAAACTTATACACAGAAATATATACACGGTAGCTGGATGTCCGGCGTTTCCTAGTCGTACAATACGCTTAAACATGATATTTTAATTTATGCAGATTGCGTATGAATTATTATAAAATCAATCCTCTATTAAATAATATATTAGTATGTATTACGAGGAATAATTTGCTCGGTGGACTAATTCGCACGAAAAATAAAATAATAAATAATGATAATGTCGTTCATGAAATTCCGTCTGTGTCTGTTTATAATATCACGTCAGCTGATATTTGGGCTTGACGAGTAGTCTTTCTTCTCTTATAGATAAAAAGAAGAGTTTTACATGGAATGTTTTACGTTACACCGGTCAATGTTACACCGGTTGAATGTAACATATTCCCATTTAATCTATAAAACAGAAAAGACTATTTTAAGATCGTTGTTCGATTTTCGATACTTATCGGATGAATTTCAGAACCAAACATATCTAAGAACACTGCCAAACATGTAAATTAGCTTTGTGTGAAATTTTCAAAAGATAGGTTCAGTCGTTTCGGGACCTATTAGGAAGGAATTCACACACATGCACGAAGTGGTTTTTATATAAGAGCAGAAATGGAGATGGATACATATACATACTTAACTTCACATAAACTAGAAAATGTCCTATATTTTTGCTAAGTTGGGAGAATGATATAATTGTGAAAGAACTACAAACAATAGTCGTTAAAGCAGATTCAATTGTTTCGAACTATTCAAATAACTTTGTTTCAATACCTGTTTTCAATCATTTTGAATTATGTTTTGAAGCACATACATCTATGACAATATGTCAAATCTATAATTATTTTGTAAAGCTAATGATTTTTTATTGCATCCCCCCCTAAAAAAGGTACAGTGCCATTTTGATGTAGGGGGCTACTATTTAGGACATAAATTGTAGGGATATTATGTAGGGAGTTGAGCAGCAAGATGTCTGTTTCCATTAGACTTGAACTTCTGCATGTCAGTACAGTCGGGGAAGCAAGCATCCGAAAGGAATTTCCAAAGCCTAGCAGTTCTGTGGAAGAAACTATTGGCATCTGGGGGGTCTCTACTGTGTAAGGGTGGGATTTCGCTGCTTGTCTTCGAAGCAACCTCGGCAATGTCCTCAATGTATCTTTTCCAACTCATGTTCTCTGTAAACGTTAAGCCGAGGAGTTTGAACGAAGTACTTTTAGGTAGTGTATAATTAGCCATAGCAATTGATGATAGAGAAAGTTTCTTATAATTATTAAAGGAACGAAGCTTAGTCTTGGCAGCGTTGAATGCGACCATCCATTTTTGTCCCGATTCCATTACAGATTGGAGGTCTTCTTTTAGGGTTTCCGCCATTGCTTTGAATATGTGTTCATTCGTTTTTCTCTCGTGTCTCTTATAGATTCATGAGAAATTCTAAATAGGTGACTTTGTAGACCCACAGACCTAACGTTACGATTTTGTTTTCCCATCTTGATATTCACTTTATTTGGTGGAAATTTATTATTTACTATTACTATTAAAGCAATATTTTTCAAAGAAGTTAACATCTCTACTATGATATGTCCCAGATTTATAAGGGCAACCTTAGTGGAGGGGTTTAGCAGCAAATGTTTTTTTTTTCACATTGTATTTAAATTTCTGCATTTGTCTATGGTCGGTGAAATGGAGAACAGAGAGAGGATCCTAAAGGGAAGCTGTTCAAGAAATGAAGCTCTTATTGTAGAAAGTTTTTGGACATCTGAAAACTTCAATAGAGAAGAGATGGGATTTTCCTGCTGGTCATGGTTAGTCGAATGTATTTACAATTAGGAAATATATATGCAATAAGTTCGTTGGAGCGTATTCGGTGAAACTACTTTTAAAGCAAGCACAATGATTCAACAGTGCGGCGATGCGACAGGGTGTGGAGCTTGCAACCAATCTTAAGAATGACTGCACTTGTACCCCCACCATCAAAGTAAGTCAACAGATGAAAAAAGGGAATGGGTTCAATTCTCAAACCGATTCAAGCCTACATAAATAGAAGGTCCTTGCACTTATGTCACACGGAGTATTTTTGTCACATCTGATCTAAGGAACCAACCACTATTCCCCCCTTTCCCCCGCTCTCTCTCTCTCTCTTTCTCTCTCTCTCTCTCTCTCTCTCTCTCCTTCTTTCTCCCTCTTTCTCTCTCTCTCTCTTTCTCTCTCTCTCTTAGACCAAATCCCCGAAAGAGTCTCTCATTTTTTATAGGTCTCTCATTGTCTACCAAGCTCCAATTACTGCCCTATCACCGCAATTGTTGCATCCCTGTTCAAGAAGAGGCAAATGATTGATGCACCAGATGTAACAACAATATTTCATTCATGATAGTTATGCAGAGAAATAGGATAGTGGCAGGTGTTAGATGTTTTCTAGCCCAGGGGAAGAAGCCTGCTTTCTTTGCGAGAAACTTGGCAACGTATTTTATGTACTTATTCAATTCATGTCTGGCTGAGGAATTTAATTGTTGAATTCTAAGGAAGCGTACGCTCGGTCGCAGTACATTAGTCTACTAACATTAGAAACCAATTTGTTAACAGATCTAGTTTTAGATAAAGAGCATTTAGATTTGGTCAGTATGCGTCACGAAGTCGTCGTCGATGAGTGAGATGGCGTCGGATACGGTGGATGTAGCAGATATACAAACACGAATTTATTACGCGTCCTCAAAATCGTAGGTTAGATATGTATGTTAGAGCATTGTCTTGCTGTAGAATAGGACATGATTTTTCTCTTTTAATTCGTTGGTTGGTTATTTTTGTTTTACGGCATATCAACCCTTTTCAGGTTATTTAATGCCGAATTCAAAGATTTAAGAAAAAAATTTTAATAGAATATATTTTTTGTATTCAAGTCAGTTTCTATTTAACCCATAGTTGGGATCCTTACAGGTACTACCACTCCGGATCAGAGTGGACCTGGGAGCAATGGCAATTAAAGGGTAGCTCTATACTCCCCAAAGCCCGCAAGCTGGGGCCTCACCACTCGATATAGTTTAAGGTCATATCAAGGACCGTTTGTCTTTTAATATCATAGTCTTTAAATCCAATGTAAACAAGTATCTGTTAAACCGTCCCCTTAATTAATAAAACTATACCAAATTTCTACTACTAAAGATTACTACACTATTGTCCCGAACACTGCCGGACATTCATTATCCCTTATCCTCTAATGACCTCTAGATCTTTATAAAATATAATTCCTTTGTATATATATATATATATATATATATATATATATATATATATATATATATATATATATTGCCTTTGTAACGTGTCCCAGAGATTTTGCAAGCCAAATACATGTTGCTATTTTTATACTGAGAGACGAACTCCCAAAACAACATAACTTGTAAATGGCAGATTAATTCGTTTTATTCTATTATTTACATGCCATTGGCTTCATCTAATATTAATTTTTTTAATCTTTTTTATATTATTATTCAGCTGAGGAATTCGATGGCAACTTTGAGATGCACAACACTGAGGTGAAGAAGCTTTACATGGTTGACGCCGGCTTGACTTTTAACTCGCCATATCCATTAGTGTTGCGACCTCAGCGAGCAGTCAGCCTCATTTTGTCGTTCGACTTTAGTGCTCGACCCACAGATAATCACGAGCCATTCTATGTAAGTAGTAAACCAATCAAACGAAACAATGATAATAAACTTGAAAGACTTCGTTTCTCCATCCATGAAACTCGACTTATTCAAGCTATTAATGCATCTATAAACTTTAACTCGTGAACTTTCAATTGATTTATCTCAAGAGAATATAAAGTGGATTTTAGTTTAGTTTTGGAAGCCTCGTTTTGTCCTTTAGTCTATTCAGTCCATTAGCGATGTTTCTGACAAAGGGGGAGATTTTCTGTTTGGGAGGTCGACTGCTGTTGTGAATGGAATGTATATGGAGATGTCCAATTTTCTAATAGTGCATATTCATCATCATTCAGCCTTATTCTGACCTTTATAAGTTAAAAATAGAGGTTAACACATGGATGCTATATCTCACATTCGGTAACCCTCCGAATGTGCACCGACGCACTTACTGCATGCATATTCTCTCAGACTAACTCCACATACAGCCAGAACACATATCAAATGTAGCTGTCCTAAAATACCGAAGAAATTATTAAAAATTTTCTCGGGACGCTGACTTTTGAAATCTTCTCCCATTCGCATTCGATTCCTGATCGTACAAACACACAGAATTTAACAGTGATGCGAATAAACATCTAGTTGCTTAACTCTTAACTCATAAATATTGTCTCAATCACAGTAGCTCATTAGCTCAATGGAAAATATGGCTCGTTTGGTGTAATGAAGTGTAAGGAAGCGGATGCTGCATCTGACATCCGGCAATTCGACTGGCAGATTTGTCTTGCAGCATCAACTAAAATATTGCAACATCAACTAAAATATTCAAGTCTAAAAATAACAAATACAATCGTTTTGCAAGAAAATAAATTTGAAAGTTGAATTAACGATGATGATGATTAGGTGTAAAACTTTATCATTATTATTATTATTATTGTTATTATTATTATTGTTATTATTATTGATATTATTATTATTATTGTTATTATTATTGTTAGTGTTATTATTATTATCATTATTATTATTATTACTATCATTATTATCATTATTATTATCATTATTATTATCATTATTGTTATTAATATTGTTGTTATTATTATCATTATTATCATTATTATTATCATTATCATTATCATTATCATTATTATTATTATTATCATTATTATTATCATTATTATTATTATTATCTTATTATTATTATCATTATTATTATCATTATTATTATTATTATGATCATTATTATTATTATCATTATTATCATTATTATTATCATTATCATTATTGTTATTATTATTATTATCATTATTATCATTATTATCATTATTATTATTATGATTATTATTATCATTATTATTATTATCATTATTATGATTATTATTTCATTATTATTATTATTTTATCATTATTATTATTATTATCATTATTATTATTATCATTATTATTATCATTATTATTATCATTATTATTATCATCATTATTATCGTTATTATTATTGTTGTTGTTGTTATTATTATCATTAGTATTATTATTATCATTATTATTATCATTATTATTATTATCATTATTATAATTATTATCATTATTATTATTACTATTATCATTATAAGTATTATCATTATTATTATTGACATCATCATTATTATCATTATTATTATTATCATTATTATTATCATTATTATTATCATTATTATTATCATTATTATCATTATTATTATTATTATCATTATTATTATTATTATTATCATCATTTTTATCATTATTATTATTATCATTATTATTGTTATCATCATTATTATCATTATTATTATCATTTTTATTATTATCATTATTATTATTATTATCATCATCATCATCATTATTATTATTATCATTATTATTATTATTATTATTATTATTATTCACTTACTAGGAGTAGTCACACAGGTCATCATCAAAATATTCTCTTTGAGAACAACCTGTGATGTCCCCTGGAGTCTGAATGACAACACGTATCCTCATACACTCCACCTCTTTCGATAACATGTGTAAATTAATTTGCGTTATCGCAACAGCCGCTTATCGTTGATTTCTCGTCTGTAGCAACCGTTAACCTCCGCTTGAATTAGTATGATTTATTCACTAGGAGTCACACGGGCCATAACCAAAGATTTCTCTTTGAGAACAACTTCTGATGTTCTCTGGAGTCTGTGTGACAACAAGTCTCCCCTGATTTCCAGTAAACTCTACCTCTTTCGATAAGCTTTGCAGAAGCATTTGCGTTATCGTAACAGCCGCTCAGCTAGTACAGCAAAGTCTATGATTTGACAGGAGTTTTCATTCTTGTTAATTATTACTGGTCTTCTTGCTTGGATGGGTATATCTGTATGTATGTCCATGTCCCATAGGATTTTGTGATTCTTGTCTTCAACTACTATCGCCGACTTATGTTTGTACCACTTGTCTGTGCTTTCGAGATTTCGAGATTTGCATAATTTCCAGTGTACTGTCCTTCCCACTTGGTCGTGTCTGTTCTTGTATTCCTTTTCGGCCAGGTTGCTGCATTCACCTACTATATGGCTTATCGTTTCGTCTCTTTGTCCACAGAGTCTGCATTTGCTGTTTTCTTGTGTTTTATCGGTCTTTGATTTGATGTGATTGATTCTTATAGAGTTATCTTGTGCTGTGGTTATTAGGGATTCAGTTTCTCGGCTTATGTGTCCTTTTCACACCATGTCCAAGTGGTTTCATTATTCTCATCTTTTATCATCCTCATGAATCTTCCATGTAGTTGTTTTTCTTCCCATTTTTCTTTTCTCGTCTTATCCTTTATCTCACTGTTTTCTGTTTTGTCGATTTTCTTAGTGTCTTTTGCTGCCATGATTATCGTTTCCGCGTTCTGCATTATTTATTTTTCAATTTGTATTATTATTATTATTATTATTATTATTATTATTATTATTATTATTATTATTATTATTATTATTATTATTATTGGCTCACATGGAGCTTTCACACAAGTCAACAAACGATCTGATTGGAGACCTGTGGTATTCTCTGGAAGCTGAGTGACAACAAGTCTCCCCAGACGTCCAGACCTCTCCACCTCCTTCGATAGCATGTTCAAATGAATTTGCATCATCGCAACAGCCGCTTACCATTGATTTCTCGCTGGTAGTGGCCATTGGTTTATGCTGGAATTTGAGTGGCACTCAGCCTCCCCAAGGTCCCAGTTCTCTTTGCGCTTGTACAGCCGAGGTCTGGTTGGCGCTCGCTCCTCGGTCTTTCAGTCCTTATTGACCCTTCTCGGCCCTTTGGTATCATTTTTTGGGGGGGGGGGGAGGTCGGTGATGAAACAAAGGGGGGAGTGCATGTTGGGGGGTGTAGAACTTGTAAAAATGCAGTTTCGGTGTTATTCATTCCCTGTAATGCTTATTCGTTATATTGTCTTGTATTATTCTCCGCATTCAAGGGTTTTCCTTAATATTTCAGTCGTTTTCATTATCGTTAGTCGTTGTACTTTTTCAGTTATTCCTCTGATTCCAATTTCTGACATTCTTTTTTCGAAGTTTTTCGGAATTGTTCCTAGTGCTCCTACTATTATCGGTACTATTTGGACTTTCTTCATCATCCAAATCCCTTTTAACTCTCTGGCTAGCTCTGTGTATTTGCTCCGTTTCTTCTTTTCTTTCATACTCAACCTGTGATCAGCTGGGACTGCAAAGTCCACGATTAGACAGGATTTTTCTTTCTAGTTAATTATTACGACATCTGGTCTTCTTGCTTGGATGGGTTTGTCCGTCTGTATGCCCATGTCCCATAGGATTTTGTGGTTCTCGTTTTCGAGTGCTGTTGCGAGTTTATGCTTGTACCATTTGTCTGTACGCTCAAAATGCAGTCGTTTGCATAATTCCCAGTGCACCGCCCTCCCCACTTGGTCATGCCTGTCTTTTTGTATTCCTTTTGGGCCAGTTTGCTGCATTCATTTGCTATATGGTTTATCGTTTCGTTTCTCTGTCCACATAGTCTACATTTGCTGTTTTCTTATGTTTTATCGATCATTGCTTTGATATGGTAGGTTCTTATCGAGATATCTTGTGCTGCAGTTATTAGAGGTTCAGTTTCTCGGTTCATATGTCCTTTTCGCATCCATGCCCAGGTGTTTCCGTTATTCTCATCTTTTGTCATTCTTACGAATCTTCCGTGGAGTTGTTTCTCTTCCCATTTCTCTTTTCTCGTTTTGTCGTTTGTCTCTCGTTTTTCTGTTTTGTTTTTTTCGGTGTCTATCACTGTCATAATTATCCTTTCAGCGTTTTGCATTATGTATTTTCCTAGTTCTTTTTTCGTATCCTTCACACAGTCTTCTATACAGATCAGTCCTCTCCCGCCATCTTTCCTTTTCACGTAGAGTCTGTCAGTATCGTCCTTTGGGTGTAGTGCATTATGCATGGTCATGAGTTTCCTGGTTTTCTGGTCGAGTTGTCTCAGTTCTTCTTTTGTCCACCCTATAAACGTTCCAGAGTATCTTACTAGTGATACTGCCCACGTATTTATACCTTTTATTAGGTTTCTGCTATCTAATTTCGTTTCCAGGAGTTTTCTTTATTATTATTGGTGCTCGCTAGTATCTGAGTGACAACTCTCATCGGATTTTTATTGCTCTCCACCTCTTTCGATAATCTTTGTGACTGACTTAGCGTTATCACAACAGCCTTTTACCATTGATTTCTCATTGATAACGACGATTGGTCTTCACTGGACTCTAGGTGATAATAAGCTTCAAATGCGCATTTGAAACCACTTGAGACTAGGGGTTTGATGACGGTAGATTTTGAAATGAAATTAGAGCTGAAACATATAGGTACATATGAAGTATATAGTGTCTGTACTAAAAAGACAAGTATATAATAATTAGGCTCTACTTGCTTTTTTGACGCTATTTTGTAAATACCAGAGATTCGGTGTATTGACGTCGATGAAACTGCAGCAATATATATATATATATATATATTTTAATTTTCAGAATGTGAGATATTATATATAATAAATTCCATAGCCAAACAACGTCGCAGCTCACAAGAGCCATGACAATCAACGAACCAGAAGTCTAAGACTTGAGTTTCGCTCTCATTTGGGCTCATCAGTTAGACACATCCGAACTCAGGATTCGAAACCCGAGCCTCTTGCATGCGAGGCAAGCACTCTACAAACTGAGCAAACGCCCCGCACACAAGAATTTCTATTAACCAACACAGATACAAGCAAACTGCGCCGAAATCCGACTGTGAAATGAACCTACTTCGTCTCGACAAGGGACGCGGCCATCCAACTAGCCAATAACTCAAGCCGATGTCTCACAAGTAGGAGTTTTTAACTCAAAAGGAAGATGCCATCCAGCAATGCTAACCAAGCGAGCAAATTATAATAGGATTTTCAGAATGTGAGAGATTGTATATAATAAATTCCACAGCCAAACAACGTCGCAGCTCACAAGAGCCATGGCAGTCAACGAACCGGAAGTCCAATTCGGATGTGTCTAACTGATGAGCCCAAATGAGGGCGAAACTCGAGTCTTGGACTTCCGGTTCGTTGACTGTCATGGCCCTTGTGAGCTGAGACATTGTTTGGCTATGGAATTTATTATATATATATATATATATATATATATATATATATATATATATATATATATATATATATAGTTTGTTTGTTTGTTTGTTCAGAATTTGATTAATATGTACAAAAGGTACACTGTTTGACTAATTCATTTTATACCGAAAACGAATGTTCACACACTTTCATTCCATCATGATTTCTATATATACTATTTAGTTAAATGAAATCTACATTCAAGAAATAATCTCATTTGCATATTACATTTAACAAAATCTATTTTAATAATAAGCCTCATATTGTTAATTGTTTCTTTTAACAGAATTGTTTTTATTTTTATTTTTCAATATTTTTTAAGTTGATTTATTTAAATTGATTTATTTAATTGGTAAAAGGGGAAATTATTCCCAACTCGCATTTAGGTAAAAATGCACTTTCGTATAGATTATTGAATTCATTCAAAACGCATCGCAAAAACAAAAATAAACAACGTATGTGTGTGTGTGTGTGTGTGTGTGTGTGTGTGTGTGTGTGTGTGTGTGTGTGTGTGTGTGTGTGTGTAAAAGCATACAAATTCCTATTTTCATATCCACAGAATTATGCATGTTTGTCAAGTATATTTGTGAATAAGAAATGCCGCTTTTAAGTTTTGTGAAAGTTTTCCCTGTCGTAATAGGCAAGAAAATGCGGTATATATACATTTGATTGATGTGAAATCCGATTTACCCACAAATTATAGATATACACGTTTGCATTGAGTTCATCGCTAAGTGTTATTGAATATTTATGACGTTTTCAATTGTAGGAATTGTTGCTCGCAGAGAAATGGGCGCGCATCAATAACATTCCGTTCCCACCGATCGATACTTCCGGATTTACCGAAGAAGGAATGAAAGAGCTCTACGTTTTCAGGCACCCAACTGACCCCTACTGTCCGGTTGTCATGCATTTTGTCCTTTGTAACAAGACATTCCGAAATTTCAAGGAACCCGGTGAGTCTTAATTCGTTTTTTTATGAACTAAAAGAAACAGAAATGATATTAAACTGATACGATTTGCTTATTGAGCTTTTTTTCTTTTTTTTTACACAGTGATCACCACTTATCAAGGCCCGGAAGCCACTCAGGGATAAGGGTTATTGCAAGTACATTACGTACTTTGTACTGATAGGGATATTAATTTAATGCTGCAGGTGCTTCGTCAGATATGCTAGTGTTTCATTATTGTAGACTCCATACGCGGGCATATATATATATCATCTCTCTTAACAGAAGAAGGGTTAAAATGGCTAAAATTGACACTTTTGTGCTTATTAAAAAAAATTGATGCCTTGGATTTTTATAAAACTTTCTGAAAAGTTCTAACTAATTGATTTCTATATCATTTTTTTTCTATACTTCGCGATAACCCTTGGGTGTGCCCCAGGGGCTCCTTTAGGACTAATAAAACTCTCCATTTTTGGGACTATTTAACCATCTCTGTCCAAAATTTTCTGTGTATGTCTATTTAGTTATTTTGCATGGTGTGGAACTCAAATTTAAATACGTTAAGGCCTTGGGGATTTGAGGGCTAAATGGAGGGGGGAAATGATGGGCTTTGTCATTTCTTTTTTTTTTTTGCATAGTGCAGAACTCAAATTTACATGTGTTAATGCCTAAAACTGCACCGTTTGTTCATTTTCACCAGGATTTGACGTCTTCTGTGGACGTTTGTGGCAAAATGGGGGGGGGGGCAATGCTGAACATTTTTTTATGCTTCGTTCACTGTCCACTCGCAGGGAACCACGCATGCTTCACTTGTTTTTTGTTGTTTTTTTTTTTGTTTTGTTTCGTTCATTAAAAGCATGGTCTCGTGTAAGCAGAGGCTTATTGCCGCCTGGCAATGTTTCTTTTAGATTGATACAGTAGATATATTGTAATAGCAATTTTTTTTACCTAAATTGAATAAAATACTATTCTGCTATTTTTAATGAGCACTATAAAAAAAACTTCGTTGAAATTGAATGGTTTATGCTCTTGGATATTTTTAACCCGGATTATATATATATATATATATATATATATATATATATATATATATATATATATATATATATATGTGTGTGTGTGTGTGTGTGTGTGTGTGTATGTGTGTGTGGGGGGCGTGTGTGTGGGGGGGGCGTGTGTGTGTGTGTGTACTAACATGGGTTCCCGGCGTTGTCCGTGTGTTTAGAGGTGTGTGTTGAGCAAAAAAAAAAGTGGTAGTAGGAAGGTGGGCTCGAACCCGTACCGCGAAGCAGGAAAAGAACGGGGAAAAAACATGACGTCTTTGCTGCTACGACTACCGCCAAACTGGAAGTGACGTACGTTTGAATTAAGGCGAGACAATTGAAAAGAGGGGATGACTTTCGAAAATATCGGTGAAAAAAGCGACCCCTCCCTGTAGAAAAGTGCCCAGTGTAGGGTGAAGAAATTAATGTTTTTAGCCAATGTTTCGGTATTTATCGTCTGAAGGGTCGAGCTGTAAAACGATACTGATCTTGTGAAAATACGTCGCTTCTGTCGAAAGTTTTAGGCAGACATGCAAACATACATACATACATACATACATACATTTATATATTGGTAGTTCAAATTTTCGACCCAAACCAATTAAAAAGCTTGGCCTATCTCTGAATACCCTTTATGTAAAATTTCAAATGTTTAGACCAGAAATTGTCTAAATAGATTGGTAGAGACCGCAGAAGTCAATTTTTTTTAACTTTGACCCCTATTATGACCCCTTAACATTTATTGTTTTGAGCTCTAATTCAGTTATTAAGTTAGATTCATGTCCAAGGAACCTATATCTAAAATTTCAATTATTTATACGATAAATGGGCGGAGGAGTTTGGTAGTTCTCAAACTGAACTTTGACCCCTTAAAAGCAAAATTTTTGGCCGAAAACAAATTACAAAGATTTTCCCAAATCGCCATACCCTGTATATCAAATTTCGACGGACAGGAACGCAGACACGTTCACTTTTATATATATATATATATATATATATATATATATATATATATATATATATATATATATATATATATATATATATATACTAGCTGAGGTGTATGCTGAGCAAAAAAACGGTCAATTTTTTTTTAAACTTTGACCCCTATTATCACCCCTTAAAATTTATTGTTTTGAGCTCAAATCAGGTTATTAAGTTAGATCCATGTCTAAGGAACCCATATCTAAAATTTCAAGTGCGTAGACCCAAAATTGTCGGAGGAGTTTGGTACAGTTCTCAAAGGTCAAATCGCTGCGGTCTCTTACAAATTACTCAGACAATTTCTGGTCTAAATATTTGAAATTTTACATAAAGGGTATTCAGAGATAGGGCAAGCTTTTTCATTAGTTTGGGTCAGAAATTTTTAGTTACCAATATATAAATGTATGTATGTATGTCTGTTTACATGTCTTAAACTTTCAATAGAGGCGACGGATTTTACCAAGATCAGTATTGTTTTAAAGTTCGATCTTTTATACGACAAATATCGAAAAATTGGCTAAAAACATTCATATCTTCCCCTTCAACTTGGCACTTTTCTATAGGGGGAGGGTCACTTTTTTCGCCGATATTTTTTAAAGTTATCCTCTCCTTTAGATTGTCTAGCCTTAATTTTAAAAAATTTCGATTCCGGTTTGGCGGTGGTCGTAACAGCATAAACGTTAGGTTTTACGCCGTTCTTTTCCTCCTTTGCAGTACGGGTTCGAGCCTGCCTTCCTACTACTACTTTTTTTTTTTTTTTGCTAAACATACACATCCAAACACCCGGACAACGCCAGGCTGAAATGCTAGTATATCTATAAAAGTGAACGTGTCTGTGTCTGTGTGTCTGTGTACATTTCCCTACGCAATAACTCTGTCAATTTTTAGTCTACAGACTCGAAATTTGATATACAGGGTACTGAGATTTGGGGAAATCGATGTGATCGGGTATTGGCCAGAAATTTGGCGATTAAGAGCTCAAATTTCAACGATTTGACCTTTGAGAACTTTACCAACCTCCTCCGACAATTTTGTATCTACACACTTAGGTTCGTTGGACATGGATCTAACTTAATAACTTGATTTCAGCCCAAAACAATAAATTTTAAGGGGACATAATACGGGTCAAAGTTTTAAAAAATTGACCGCTTTTTTTTTTTTTTTTTTTTTTGCTCAGCATACACCTCCAAACACCCGGGCAGCATGGAGGTGTATGCTGAGCAAAAAATAAAAAAAGTCAATTTTGTTAACTTTGACCCCTATTATGATCCCTTAAAATGTCTGTCTGTGTACATTTCGCTACGAAATAGCTTTGTCAATTTTCAGTCTACAGACTCGAAATTTTATATACAGGGTACTGAGATTTGGGAAAATCAATGTGTTCGGTTTTTGGCCAGAAATTTTGCGATTAAGGGGTCAACGATTTGACCTTTGAGAACTACCAAACTCCTCCGACAATTTTCGGCCTAAACACTTGAAATTTTAGATATAGGTTCCTTAAACATGAATCTAACGTAATAACTTGATTTGAGCCCAAAACAATAAATTTTAAGGGGTCATAATAAAGATCAAATTTTAAAACATTGACCACTTTTTTTTACTCAACATACATCTCCAAATACCCAGGCAACGCCGGACACCCATGCTAGTATATATATATATATATATATATATATATATATATATATATATATATATACAAGCAAACATTGTTATATGTGTGTGTCATTAGTAAGCTGCGTGAATATGTGATAAATAAAGAAATTGCCAACCACCTCATCAAAATCAACTTATTTAATGACAAGCAATACGGTCTTCGTACTGCGTGATATACAACTGATGTGTTTACTGTAATTTTACAACACAGGATCAGTGAATTCATGTGAATCTATTGTCTCTGTAGCAATAACTCTTGACATATCAAATAAGATTTGACATAAGTTTACTTTACAAGATTTCCAGTTATGCAATATCTGGAAATGTCCTCTCAACCATCGAATCTTTTTCCTCTGATAACTTTATACAAGTAGTTGTCGATGAGCAGCAGTTCAAAACTCAAAGTATCAACCCTTGCGTGTCTCAAGAATCTATCATGTGCCAAAACTCTCTTTCCCTAATCGTCATCAATGATCTTCCTAATTACATTCTAAATTCTTTCTTCGGCATATACGCAAATGACACTACCATTTATGGCAACACTTCAAAATCAGCAATGACCAAGCTTTATCCAAGTCTCTTTAATATGACCTCTTTCTTATCTTTTACTATTTTGCACGTAGTTCAACAAAGTAAAAGATGGCTTGTTAATTTTAATGCATCCAAAACCAAACTTCTGTCTTTTCATCACCGACGCTCTGTCTAAGAGCTAAATATGTTTTAAAATGGAGTACTGTTGACACATCTAGAATACAAACTGTTCACAGTATCCTGTCCTACTTTGACAGGGTTCAAAACGACTCTGAAATCTAATATGAACCTTCTTTCTCACAGAAGACATGTTCAAATCAATGCCTTCTCTCTCATTATTTTCATAGCAAATGCTTAACTGAGCTTCAATCCGTGGTCTCCTCTCCTACTATCAACAATTTCCCTCGTCCTCTATCTGTGTCTAAATCTAAACACAAATTCCATGAACAAAGTTTCTTTCCTAAAACTGTCCGCCTTTTGAACTCTATGCCGCAGGGTTGCTTTCCAGCTGAGTACAGCATGGTTGTCTTCAAGTTCAATGTAAACAAGTTCTTGCTAATCCACCCCTTAAATAATCAAATTCTACCCAATATCTTTCACTATCGACCACTATGCTTTCGTCTCATTGACTACCGAACACCCATCAACCTTTATCCTCGAGTGGCCTTCATGCCTAGATAAGTGATGACTGTAAATAAAATAATAAAAATCTTCTGCTTGGTTTCGATTTTTCTTATGATCTTACTTGTGTTGGAATCAAAAAGATTAATATAAGTTCCATATTTATCACGAACGTTTTCGATCCTTTGTCAAATCATCATCAACTGAAAAAGCAAATGATTTTTTTTTAAAAGCTAGAAAAAAGGGAGAATTTCAAAAGATGCGCGTGAAATCAGTTAAACGCCTGGATGACGTTTTCACGCTGTTCAAGGACAGACGTGAATTATTTAAATTTCGTGATACGAGAATTGGCGGCATGAGATAAACTTGTATTGCGTTAAGCATTTGAAAATATTATGATTGGTTTCACAGGCAATATTATTAATTTTATGTGGTTGGCTTTAACGAAGATATCTTCGAGTATTTTTTTATTTTTTTATTTTTTAGTTTTATTTTATTTTATTTTTGGGTGGGGGGTTAAATTAAAAGTACGTTCGTGTGACTACCTTTAAATAAAGAATAGAATTATTATAGTGGACAGAAAAAACATTTTTGAATAGACGTCAAGATGAACCTGGTGGGAAAAAAAGTAGATTTGATGCAAAATAACATTGTTGTACAAGCAGATTTGGTTGGCAAATCTATCCGTTGTGTTAGCTAGACAAGCTAAGCGAATGTAAATCGGACATCTTTCAACAAAAGCTGTTTTACTTTATAAAAAAATAAATTTTTACTTTTAATAGTAGATTCAACAATGTCTAAATGATAGCCATTGATGCAGAGGGTTCATTTCATTATTCAGTATGGAATTTGAAGAAATTGTTAAGGTCCTAATGATAAGGGTCCTCATTAATCCTTTATAAACTGAATTATCATGTAGATGACTAAAAAATATGTATTTTTAATTTTAGTTAGTTTAAATGGTAATGATATATGAAGTTCAATAGTTAAACTACCACTGAGAATTTTTGCATTTCATAAACTTACTTTGATTATTATCCATAGTGATTGAAAAAAGTGTGTTTATGACTACAAATGAAATCCTCCAATCTCTGAGGCAGATAGCGGCATACTGAATTTAAGCAATGGACAGTTACGGTCTGGGCGTATCTGGCATCTACCCAGATACTTAACTAATACCTATAAGGCGTGTTTGAATTAATTCCCACTTTATTTATGCCGTTATATTATGACTGAACGAATTAGATCAATTAGGTCATAAAGAGTTAAATTAAACGTTTCTTTTGTACCGACACGTCCGCAAAAAGAATATATTAGCTTTGTGAGTATGTCTTGTGTACTTTTTAAACTTTTTTCTTGAACGCAGGAACACAAACAGGTAAATATGTTTTATATAATTTATTGGCACATGGCTCTCCAAACTACGGCCCGCCAGTCTTTAATCCGACCCGCGAAGCTCTTATTGAAAACGTAAAATATTCAGAAAAAAACAGTTTAAACGGAAACGTATGAAAATAGTGTATTGTTTTTTTTGTTTTTTTTGTTTTGTTTTGCTTTTGTTTTTTGTTTTTTTTTGTTTGTTTTGTTTGTTTTTTTGTTTTTGTTTTGTTTTGTTTATTTTGTTGTTGTTGTTGTTTTTTTTGTTTGTTTTTTTTTTGTTTTTTTTTCCAGAAAATTATTAAAAGAATGAGGTTTGGAAGAACCAGTTTCACTAAAAAGCAAAACTATTGAATAAAACAGTATAGAACACGTTTATGTCATTTGGAGGGGGGCGTAACACCCGTTCAAAAATTTGGAAACTCCTGGATTAGCAGATGTATCCAACGTCGTCTTAGTGCTGTCCTGGCCTACTAAAATCAACAGAGATTAGACCATTCCTGTAATGATCTGGTCCCTGCTGATTTTTCGGTGGGAGTTTCGTTCTGTGCAGTACTGGGAGGTCCACCCTCCCAAGCTCTACCTTCTCTTTTTGAGAAAAGGTTAGTTTATTGCTAATCGCCTGATGTGCCCTCACCGGGAAATGTATGTAATTCAGTAAATTGCTGTAATCCTCATATATCATTTACTTTAACACAAACAATTGGTCATTTTCTTAATATTTATATTAATAACTGATATTTTTGCAGGAGTTCCTCGAGAGACGCCAGAAGAAAAAGAATTCGCAAATTTCGACCTCTTCGACGATCCGGCAGCGCCGTACTCGACCTTTAACTTCAAGTATAGTCACTTAGCGTTTGATCGTCTCGCCAAGCTGACGGAGTTCAACACTCTGATGCAAGTTGAAGAAATAAAAAAGTGCATTGCCGAACAGATCGAATTGAAACGTTTCTTACCGACCCGGATTCCTGTCGCCGCAAAGAATGTGAAGAATCTGCCGATCAAGGATGTCAACCGGCAAACCATACTTAAGAACTACCTGCGCCATATCAAGAACCGGAACAGTGCTAGCGTCTCAGAACTTGAAAGGAAATACAGCTGTAAAGGTGCACCGTTGCGGTCGTCCAGCCCGTTGGAAAGGTCTAAAAAATTGTCTTTTTGTTTGCCCAGTCGACATGTCAACCGGTTTTCCTGTCAGTCCATATATTACGACGCTCTTGATTTAGGAGACGAAGAAGACCATTATGCAAGTTCCGATGACAGTTTACCATTTTTGTCTCCTCCGACGGGACTTTCGCCAATTGATGTGTTCGAAAAAAAATAGCATTGTTTTAAATAAATTTTTAAAAACTGTAAAGTATTACTAAAAACTAAAAGGATTACAAAACCTGTAAACGTTATAAAAACTGAAAACGTCAGAAATCCTTATAAAACGTAACATAATTGAAAACATTACTGTTTTACGTTATAAAGTGATGGATGTTATAAGGCATTAAAAAAACTGCATGGCGTTGGAAAACTGAAAGTTTCATAAAACTGTTTAATGTTATAAAACTGTTTAATGTTATAAAACTGTTTAATGTTATAAAACTGTTTAAGACTTTTATACTTTCGAACGCCGTTTGCTTCTATGGAAATTTTATATGAATTGTGAAAACCGAAACAATTTTATATGAATTGTGAAAACCTAAATAATATAAAACTGAAATGTTAATAAAAACTATACACCCTAATAAATAAAATAAACATTAATAACTCCGGACAAAAACATTGAAAAGTTTACATGGGAGATATTAAATAAGCCAAAACGTTTAGAAAAATTGAAATGTTATAAACCCGAAAGCTTTAGAAATCCTTAAAAACACTGTACACGTGAAAACCTTATGAAACCGACTTTATTAAATTGTTAAACGTTTTGAAGCTGTCGTCATAAACCTAGAAGGGTTATAACAGAGTAAACGTCCTAAAACATTATATAACTGGTTAACGTTATATAACTGCTTGACTTTTAAAACAATGTTGCTATAAAGCCTCATAAAAACGTTAACTGAAAAGGTTATAAAATTGATAACCTAATAAACAATGAAATGATAACAAACGAAGACATTAATGAAGCATAAATTATATGAAATTTGAAACTTTAATAAAACTGAGACGATGAAAAACTGAATCTATGTAAAACTAAAATGTCAAGAACTTAAATTTAATTATATTACAGCTTAACTTTTATTAAATATTCAAATATTATAAAAACTAAAACGTTAATAAAACTGTTATTAATGTAACACTTATACGTTAATAAACATTGAAATTATATAAAAACTGAAACGTTAATAACATCTGAAATTATATAAAAGGATAAACTAAAATGATATATGTGGGTAGTTTTTTTATTTATATCCATTGGAGGCGTTGAGTGAAATTTTAAAATAAAATAAGATACGTTTTGAACACGTTACTATCGACTACATAAAAGCCCCGCAGCTAACATTACGTGGACTTAATTCATTGAACATTTTTCCACTCGACATCATGGCGAAGAAAAAGAAGAAAAAAATATATAGATAGATTGACAAAGGAGTATATCTCCGAAATATATTTCTAAAGAAGTAAACACTGGTTTATTTTATTAAAAATTTCGCGTTTCAGTTATTTGGCTCCAAACGTGTTCAATACGTATCTTATTTTATTTTAAAATGATATAAATTTGTAAACGTTAATAAATTTGATATTTTATGAATACTGAAAGGTTAATAAAACTAAAACAATATAAACATGTAAGTGTTAATAAAAACTCTAACAATAAGACCTGAAATCATATATAATCTTAATGAACTCTTATAAAAATTGAAATCATATAAATATGAAACTTTAATAAAAACTTAATTTATACAAACACTTAAACATTAATAAGCATTAAAACGATAAAACGGGAACAATAAAAAGTAGAACTTAAAAAAAACTTAAATTACATTAAATATAAAACATCAACAATATTGAAATTTTTAAAATCTGAAACTTCAATAAAAACGGAAATTACATTAAATCTGTAACAGAACGCCTGTGGAATTGTCTTCCGTTTTTCTGGTTTCCAGCTGACTACAATCTTATTGTCTTCAAGTCCAACGTAAACAAGTTCTTGATGAGCCGTTCCACTTAAGTTAACAAATTTACTGAATTTCCATTACTAACGATTATTATATTGTCCAATTGACTACTGTACACTCTTAACCCTTATCCTCGTATGGTCTCTGGGCTTTGATAAGTGGTGATGCCCATGTAAAAAGAAAAACGCAGAATCTTCAACCAAGATATCTAAATAGAAGACAGGATGGAAAAATACATACTACTAGTTATAAGAAACGGAAAACTGGGGTCAACGGAAAGCCTGGAATTACCCAACCAAAGGGAGATGAGGACATGAACACCTACACATATCTGGCAGTTCTAGAAGCAGACACCATCGAATCAACAATAATGACAGAGAAAATTTAAAATGAATATCTAACAAAAATAAGGAAACTCCTAGAAACTAAATTATATAGCAAGAAACCTACTTATAGTTATAAACACATTGACAGTATCACTAGTAAAATACCTAGGACTGTTGATAGGCAGGACCAAAAAAGAATTAAAGAATCTCGACCAGAAGGACAGGAAACTTATGACTAATGCACTACATCTACAGGATGATGCTGGCCGGGTCTGCGTGAAAGAGAAAGGCGGGGAAAAGGGGCTGGTTAGTAGAGAAGACTATGAAAATGCCACAAAAAATAATTTAAAAAATGCATAGCACCGAATCCATAAAGGATAATCACTGCAGCAAGACACACCATAAAAACAAACATAAACAGAGAGGGTTTCTCTGGAATCTGTGTGACAATAAGTTTCTCCAGATTTCTAGTACTCTTCACATCTTTCGATAACCTTTGCAAATGAATTTGCATCATCGTAACAGCCGCTTACCACTAACTTCTCATTGACAATGATCATTGGTCTTTACTGGATTTGAGTGGCAATAAGCCTTCTTAAGCTCTCAGTCCATTTTGCACCCATCCAGTGGAGGGTTGATTAGGGATATCCTTCAGCCTCCTTTGCCCTTCTTGAATATTTGGTGTAGTACCGGTCGATCCTAAATCTACAATCTTTTTTTGCGGGGGGGGGGGTAGTTAACTTACAATTTTTGGGTTTAAGTTTTCTTGTTTCGATGTGGTATTCCTCCATCTTTTTTTCTTTACTTCTGTTTCAGTTTCTATATGACGGGTTAGCGTTTGTTGTTCATGTGAATTAGTTTCCGCATTCGAGGATTTTCTTTAAGATTTCAACTGTTTTCATTATTGCTGTCCGCTGTATCTTGATTTCAATTTCTTCTATTCGGTTTTCCAAGTTTTTAGGGATTGCTCCGAGTGCTTCTGAGATTATTGGTATTATATTAAGTTTCTTTATGTTCCATATTCCTTTCAGTTCTTTGTCAAGATTCGTGCATTTACTTCGTTTTTATATCTCTTTGATCTTCACCATGTGGTCTCCGACGGCAAAATTTACAATTTGGTAATTTCTTTCCTTTTTGTTAACTATTATGACGTCCAGTGGTCCTTGCTCGAATGGGTTTTCACACAGGCCATCATCAGAGATTACTCTCTGATGATGGCCTGTGTGAAAACTCCTAGTGAATTCATAATAGAATAACTTCCTTTGGACCTAAAGAGGGTAGAATTATCGCCCTTGAGAAGAGAGTTGGCCATGACAGTTTGAAAGCTAAACAACAGGCGTCTCGCATTACATACTTTTACCCTTAGGCATCCAACGGCTTCTACATTATAATTGAATCTGTAAATTGTTAAATAAATCTGTTAAAGGTTATTGTTTATCCTTTGATCAATACATAACAATGGTATAAGTTATTTTTAATTGTATGATTCAAATATTATTTATTCATTTGTTAAAATAGTAAATGTGAGAAACTGATCCGCCATTCATTCTTCTTTCTTTGCAAAACTCGAATGAAAAATTACGCTAATAAGAACAAATGCACGTAATAAATCAGAACGCCTATTATCAACGTGAAATCTTTTGATCTGATTCAGGCGAGATGAGGCACGCTATCTTTTTGACAAATGCACACTTCGAATTTGCATTCTTATTTTGTGCAATATGAGATGTATAATCAGCCTTCATTAGGATAAAAACAAAGATTTCCTAGGTAATATTTCTGACAAATTATGCATCACCCACTTTATTCACTGAACCTCTCATTACTGACTACCATCTCTTAGATCTTTCTTTAATAGTTGAGTGGTTTCAAACTTAATTAGTTTAGTCAGTTCAAGTCTGGGACAATCAGTCTGTGTATTATTTTATAATTTTTGTCAAGTGTGACATCATAATCTGATCGGTTGGGTCAGTATTTGTTTGCTGTATTATTGAATATATAATATTTTTCTTGATAATCATCATTCGTTTTCCTGCTTTGATGGAGTTCAAAACTGGTTTCGAAACCTTTTCTCTTCCTTGAAACCGCTTTCCTACAGATGAGACATCGCGTGCCTGTTTCTGTTCTATGGCTACTTTCATGAAAAGTGCTCAACTGAACTGCAAAGAGTTGACAAATTCCAGAAGAAACTATCAGGATGCTTAACAGTTTATCACTCACCTGCCTGCCGTGACTTCACGTATCCTGATCAGATAGGGAGGGGGGATAAGTGGTTTTCAACCTTGTTCAAGTGTCCCCCATTGGATAGCGGGGGGAAGAAGGCGCCTTGCTACGCCTGATGGAATAAATGCTTCCACCTGGCCATAAAGGATACAGTCTAATATAAAATGCAAAAAAACGGATATGCCAAGTCAATGCAATCAAATTTTTCTATATGTTGAGATTTGATATTTCGTCTTTATTATTAGTCGTTATCTTTTTTTAACATTTACTATTGAAAACGTTGATATGAGGGAGATATGAGGGGAATGGAAAGAAGGGTAATGAGAAGTGAAGGAAAGAAAGGAGAGCTTTCGCCGAAGTTTTTAAAGATATTTGTTTTACATATAGGAATATAAAGACCATTAAGAAAGAAAGTAAGAAAGAAAGAGATAAAAATAGGGAAAACTCGTGTCACGTGACATTCTTTAAAGTTAATGCAGATATACATGCAGAGAAAAAAATAGTTTGTGAAAATTAAACTGTTAGCATCGTCATCATATCCTATGAATCCGACGATTGAATATTATTGCCACATCTGGGCATGGGCTGCTAGAAAGTTCTTATCCTGCCTTGACAGAGTTCAAAATAGACTTCGTAACCTAGTGGGGGATGCCCTTTTCTCTTCCCTGCAACCTCTTTCTCACAGAAGAGACATTGGCATTGGTTTTCCAAATATTTTTCTAGGCAAATGATTTTTAGAAAGACATCGGATACTGACAGAAATAACCACGAAAAGTTGCCAGCATCCTAAAAGAAAGTGATTTTTGTGGAACGCACTAGATTCGAACTTGGAACACCCGGATCGCTAGTTCATGCCGTTAACTACTTAATCACCGTCACCTCCTTGCTAGCAAGTATGTTTTCTTTCTTCTTCATTGACTTACTCAAAGAAATACAGACTAATTGAAAACTCAGTGTCAATTTATAATTTTTGTCATTTATTTATGAACCAGCTGGCAGTCTGGCGTTGCCCGGTCGTACAATACGCTTAAAGATGATATTTTAATTTATGCAAATTGCGTTTGTATTATTATAGAATCAATCCTCTATTGATTATTATATATTACGTGGAATAATTGGCCCTGTGGACTAATTCGTAAGAAATAGTTTTAAATAATAATGATAATGTCGTTCATCAAATCCCGTCTGTGCTTGTTTACAATATCAAGTCAGTTGGTATTTGGGCTGTATGATAGAATGCCCTGGAAAAGTCACTTATGATTATGTTTAGTTTTAATATATGCAAACGAAGAAATGATTTACGGCGATTTTAAATAGTACCTTTTCTTTTATTGTAAATTGAACTCATTAATAAGAAAAAAATAAAATAAAATGGTGAGGCACATCGGGCTTAAACAGGAGGATCATTCGATCTGTAGCCAAATGCTCTACCATTAAGCTATATCTTCAAATTATAATACGTATGTTTTTTAAGAAAAAATGATTTGCTGAAATCTTTTCTTCCTTGCCGGTGTAACGTAAAAATTCCCCTGTAAAAATTATTCTTTTTATCTATAAGAGAGAAGCTATTTTTAAGATCGAATTTTTTCCATTTTCGATACTTATCGAATGAATTTCGTTACAAAACATATCTAAGAACACTGCCAGATATATAAATTAATTTTGTGTAATATATATATATATATGCTTTTTTTATTATTATTTTAAAAACTTTTGAAATCATCACTATATATATATATATATATATATATATATATATATATATATATATATATATATAGTGATGGTTACAAAAGTTTTTAAAAAATAATAAAATAACTTCGGTGCCATCAACTGGAATCGAAACCAAAACATTCAGCACTATAACCTTTGTTATTACCGTTTCAGCTATCGTAAGATAGTGAAAGAAGGGTGAAAATTAAGCGACTTCAAGCTAAAAATGCATATGTATGCATGCTTAGACGTTAGTTGATTTACTTCTACCAAGGTTAACTGTTTTTATTATTATTTTTACCTCTTCGCAGCTATTTTTACCAAATCGAAAGTATTCCAGAAATTCAAATACTCTATATATCAAGTTTCAAGTCTGTACACCAAATGTTAAGAGAGGAGTTTGGTAGGGACGTTCGCTCGCACACATACACAGACAAGTCACTTTCATGTATATATATATAGATATGTATGAAAACATGCGCGAGTGCGAGAACGTTTTTATCCTAAATTCTACGCAATCATACACAATGCAGAATCTAGACATAAAATGAAATCAGCGTAATTATGAAATGAAACCAATCGTCTCATAAGAAAACATAATAAATGAATGATTAATTAATAAATGCACGTTTTTCAAAGGAATATGCAAATTAGTTAAACTTCATGATGTTTCTCGCATACACATGACTTTGTATATAGAGAAGTTCGTTTCAATAATTTTTAACTAGAAAGAATAGTCTTTCAACATCAATGTCAGAACGAGAAAAAAAAACTTGACTTTATATGTAGATTATGTAAAGCCATAGTTTTTACGTGTAACATTATAGGCTTGACAAAATTTGATGGTTGTTATATTAAGTCAAATACAAATATTCGACCGTAAGGATAATAGAAGAGAAACCGAAATGAAACTGTAGAGTTTTAAATAATACTTCTTTTTTTTTTTTTTTTTTTTTTGCATTTAATATAAAATATGTCGAGTATTGCAATGTTTTCAAAGTTTTTGTTATTCATATGAATTTTTCATCCAGATATTCTGAACTACAAATTCTGAATACAAAAATACGAAGAAACCTATTATCCTGCCTCCTTTTATTTGGTTATTTACGAGCATTTTTATGTGTGCAGTTTTGCGATGAATTTTAAAAGATTATTTATTGTTGCATTTTATTATGGCTTCTATTGTGTTTACTTTGTTTTTAATATTCTCTATGTGCGTGTCTACAGGAATTTAAAATGTCGTAGATATATATGAAGTATTTTGCGTTTGGGAGTAATTTAAATTTGAAAAGGTCAAATTTTAGGAATTCTAAGAAAAGTCAAGCTAACATTCCACCAGGAGGATTATTCATAGAGAGATCGAAATTTTGCTTGTAGACATTATTGTAACGTTATAAGATGAACAGCGTTTGATGGCTATTATACTAAAATACTCGAACATGACGGTAATAGGAGGGGAACCGAAATGAAACTGTAGAGGTCTATATAATCTTTGAAAGACGTTTGTTTAACAGCTAAGAACAAAACTTCTTTAGGCGTATTTATTTCAAGCCAGTATCTCACATTCTACAGGGTGGAAAGATAAAGTTTCAACCTAAAGAAAACAACACTTCAGCTTTCTTTTAAAATTTTTATTATTTATTCAGGTAACTTGATTATATAATAGAGCTGACATCTATTCAATGTAGCCGCCTTCAGCCTTAATCATCGCCTTGATACGGGTCCGGAACTGGGAGTATACCTTTTCCACAAACGCCGGCGGGAACTCGACGAATACTCGTAAGAAGGGGCCGATAAGGCTGGCTTTGGTGTTGTGGGAGGTCATGTTTGTGATGTTCACGATGTATAACCAAATAAAGTAGTCCAGCGGATTCAGGTCGGGGTAGGAGGAGGGGCAGTGAGAGAAGGGTACAAAGTCGTAGCACTTCTACTGAAGCCAAACCTGGGTCCTGTCGAGTCCTGCTGTCACACCCAGGGTCTATAGGGCCACTTGATTGCACCAGTGTATCACCACACTCTTCAGCACATTCAGGTACACTTTGGTGTTGACTTTCTGAGTTCGAAGATATGAGGTGGCATGATGTGGCCGGAAACTTCGTTAAACTGTGCGCTCAACGTTGAACCGTCCGGATTTGCATATTGAGGGTGCTAGCAATGGTTCTCGTGTCATAACTTGGATCGGTAGAGAGCAAGAGTTGTACAGCGGCGCATCTCCGATCTCTCTCGTTGAACATTGTGTCACTTTCAGGCATAATAGAAAACTTTTATTGCTCTTGGTATTTGTACAAAAATGGCAAACTAGTTCGCAACAAAAAAAATAAAACCGGTTTTCATCAAACGGAAATGAAATCATGTTGTCTTTTCTAAGGCGGCAATTGCATGACAGAAAGTACAGTCATGATCACTGGCTTGTCTCCTGCAGCCAATATTAACAATTGGTTAGGCTAATGCACAAACTGCTGGTACCAGTTTCAACTTCTCTCTCATAATGTGACGGTATTCCCAAATGTTCCCCATTGTATTGATCATGTTTTACGTCTCTTAACCGCTGCTGTCTAATGAGAATCCGTGTGGCAAGATTAAAAATTTCGCAAGAACTTTCTTCTCAACCTAATATATAAATATTTATATATATATATATATATATATTTATATATATCAAAAATGGTAATTAGTAAAAACCTGAAGAAAGTGGCCAATACTATTACAAAGCAAATATGTATTTTATTTTTTATTACCGTTTTATCTGTTTAGTTACACGTGTTTCGGTTACAGAATCGTATTAACGATCGAATAATTTACTGGATTGTTAGTTCGATTCGGTAACCGAAACATATTAAACTAAACAGATAAAACGGAAATATATATCTATATATATATATATATATATATATATATATATATATATATATTTATTTATTTATTTATTTATATATATTTTTTTTTTATTTATCATTAATAAATCTTACTTGAAAAGTCAAACTTCTGCGCATTGATTTACTGTGTGTGACAGTATTCTATGATATATTTCGAGGAGAGTTCTCTTTGTCAAATATCGGGTGTTTCAAATCTCCGGAATCGTGTGGACCGAGAATTCTAAATTAGAACTCGATTACAGAGAATGTCTTAGCAGTAACACAGAACAAGCTAGGTAACATACAAATATCCGTGCATGAGGTCGCCAAGCTAATAAAAAACCTAGATTCCAGTAAAGCAACTGGCCCTGATGGCATCCCAATTATAGTGTTAAAAAAGCTTCAACCAGAACTTGCTCCCATACTTACGAAACTATTTAAGCGCTGCCTTAAGGAGAAGTGCTTTCCGACCCCCTGGAAGACCTCATCAGTTTGCCCTGTATTTAAGAATTCAGGTGATAAGTCATCTCCCTCTCAATACAGACCAATAAGTCTTCTCTGTGTTATGAGTAAGTTACTGGAATCAATATTAAATAGAGAAATAGCCAACCACCTCAGCAGGAATAACCTTCTTAGTGACACACAATATGGTTTCCGCTCTGCAAGATCTACCGCAGATGTGCTGACGGTTATATCCCACAGGATTAGTGAATCTCTTGACAAAGGCTTCCTTTCTAGGGTAATTGCTCTTGACATATCAAAGGCCTTTGACAAAGTATGGCATAAGGGTCTACTTCACAAGATTTCCAGCTACGGTATAACTGGAAATGTTTTCTCAATCATTAAATCATTTCTCTCCGATAGGCTCATAAGAGTAGTGGTTGATGGACAAAAATCGGAGGCCTGCAATATAAATGCTGGAGTCCCTCAGGGGTCAATCCTGGGCCCAACTCTCTTCCTGATCTACATCAATGACCTCCCTAAACACATACTTAAATCATTCGTTGACATCTATGCTGACGACACGACCATCTACGGCAACACATCAAAGGCTGTAAATGACGAAGTTCTCTCGGATTCTCTCTCCTCTGATCTCGAGCGCGTGGTTCAGTGGGGGAAGATGTGGCTAGTTACCTTTAATGCATCCAAAACCAAACTCCTATCCTTACATCATCAACGCTCTGATCCCCAGCTGGCATCAATTGTGATGGATGGCTCTTGTCTGGGTGAGGCTCCGTGTTTTGACAAGCTTCTGGGTTTGACCTTTACTCCTGATCTGAAATGGAACACGTACATCAAGTCTGTTGCCAAGGTCGCAGGAAAGATGGTGGGATCCTTCTACCGCTCCAGAAGATATCTCACTACTGATGCAATTCTCTATCTATATAAAAGCCAAGTACGGCCAAGGATGGAATACTGTTGCCATATCTGGGCAGGAGCTGCCAAAAACAGCCTATCATGCCTTGACAGAGTACAAAATAGACTTCGTGCTTTAATGGGGGATGCCCTTTTCTCTACCCTGCAACCCCTCTCCCACAGAAGAGACGTTGCGAGCCTATCCTTGTTTTATCGTTATTTTCATGGCAGGTGCTCGTCTGAACTCCAATCCCTGGTCCCCCCTCGCCAATCTTTCACGAAAAACACCCGTCTAGCTGAATCCACTGTGAAAAATTTCCCCACTCTATATCTGTGCCTAAATCAAAACGTGGATTTCATGAGCAAAGCTTCTTTCTTAGAACTGCACGCCTGTGGAACTCTGTTCCGTCTGCCTGCTTCCCTCCGGACTACAACTTGGATGTCTTCAAGTCTAATGTTAACAAATTCCTAATGAACCGCCCCCCCCTAATTAAACACTTCATAAAATCTCCTCACTAACGTGATGTACTTGCAATAACCCTTATCTCTGAGTGGCTTCCGGGCCTTGATAAGTGGTGATCACTGTGTGAAAAAAAAAAAAAAGTAAATAGAATATAGTTATTTATTTATTTATTTATTTATTCTAACTTGACTTTCAATGTGAATTAGCATGTTAAGTATTTTTTATGCTTTTATTTTATTTTTATTATTACCTATTTCACATTTGTGTTTTTATTATTCTAATTAGCTCATGATTTAGTTATTTATTTCTATAAAGATTGAAAGTGCAGAAATATTGTGAAATGTTTTTGACTCCTGATGGGTGTATGAGACCAATGATTTCGACGATCATTTTTATAACCGTAAGTCATGGTGATAAACCAATGAAAAGCTTCGAAAGTTACGATAAAAATTGTCGAATTTTGGATTCAATCAGTTCGCCGCCATGTTTGTTACTGACAATTACACGCAGGATCTGATCTGAACTGCACTGTTTCTTCGCCGCCATCTTTGTTACTGGCAATTACATTCAGGATCGTGCTATCGCCATCTCTGTTCAACATAATTTCTCAACACTTAACAAAAAATATTGCTATGTTTTTTTTGTGTTTTTTTTTTAATATATCGTGTTTTCTGTTTTACTGAACCTAAAAAAAAGGCAGAATTTTTATTATGATCAAGCACGATTTTTTTATTTCATGTTCTGATCTGATGGCACAATTATTTTGATTGCTTCCCAACTTATCGTCAACGTTTATAATTCACCTCTTAAATGTATCACGTTCAAATTTGTCAGAAAATACCTTTGCACGCAGGATGTAATATAATTCAGAAAAATAATTATTACGCTCAATTAAAACTCAACAAGGTTTTTAGTAATTATCATTAAGCAAATATTTGTTTCTTTCGTTCTTTCAAAATTGATGACGAAGATTTTTTCCTTGCACGTGTGTTGACTGTCAAGATTTTTTCCTTGCACGTGTGTTGACTTAAACTGCTGTCAAACACACCCACGTACAAAGTGCTAATGAATAATTTGCAAACTTTCTAGACTTTGTCTGACTGCTTGCCTAAAATCGTAGGTATGCGCGTTCGTCGACATAAATTTATAAAAATAAATACCGTGTTTATTTTTATATATATATATATATATATATATATATATATATATATAACCGTGGACTTTATTTAAAACAAGGAAGAAAAAACACCTTTTTTACAGATAATAGCTTTTGGTAAAAATTCATAAGATATATGTGTGCGTGCGTACATGCGTGTTGTTGATCTCTGCTGATCAGGTGTGGGCTAAACTTAATATTTTGTTTAAAGTTGTTACCTAGGTAATACATTATTGTAGAGTTTCCTGTTCATGATGTTCAATGTTTGTACTTACCTCGATAAAGTTGGGATGTATGCGAAAGTTCATTGCATTACAGTATCGGTTTGCGTGAGCGCATGCCGCACGTATCTGAGTCGGAAGATACTCGAGAAAATAAAAGGGGAAATCGGAGAGAGAGAGAGAGAGAGAGAGAGAGAGAGAGAGAGAGAGAGAGAGAAAATTGATATCGCCATCCATTTGGCTGAAACATGTAACAGGGGTGATAATCGTTTGTGTTTCGAAACCGAAAATGTTGTGCATTGTGTTCGCGTGTTCGCTATGCGCCAGACTTAGATTAGTGTGTTTCCACATATTTAATATTCTGAAACTCATTTGTTATAATGAGGATCAAACACAAGTTTAGAAATTTATCGCATAAAGGTGGTTGGAGACAGATTCACATATTTCATCACAGAAATTTCTCTGCAATCTATTTTCAGGTAAAATATATCTAGTATCTCCCACGATGCATATGATTGGTCAATTCGTTTGTATTTGGAGTTGCATACCTTCTAAAAAATCCCAACACTAACTCTAATCCAAACAGCTATGGTATACTCCCACGCTAAAGTGAGAATGTGTGTGAGGACACTTCTTAACCTATAGATTAAACGAATTTGTTATCCACAGACTTGAAATTTGGTATATAGGTTATTTAGACATGTCAACAACTTTTTAATGGGTTTTTATCCGGAAAAGGGGGCTTCTGAGGGGGTAAAAATTTAAAAATTTGGGTGTGGGAGTCGTCGAAATTTTCTCTGTTTGCTAATTGTTTAACGATTACGCACACGTGAATTGTGTTCGTTACAACTCTACTTTCAACCGAGTCGTTGTTTGTTTCGTTCACCAGACTCTTTTCTTCTGCCTCTTCTTTTACACACTTCCGTTCGCTTTAGTGACTAAAAATCGCCTGTCCTCCCGCTTTCCTTTCCTCGTTATTTATGGAACCAGGGTACGAGATTCTCTGAGATTCCTTGAGATTCCACGAGACTTTTTCACATAAAAGCCTACGGGCGCCATCTTGATTCTCAATTTGTGCTCTGCAGGCACAAACGCGCAGCCGCTTTAACGGTAAGCCACTTCTTTCTCCACACTCCCCCCTGATCTCATGATCACAGAGACGGCAGGGGGCTGCGATCGCCGCCGTCGGGTGCTTCTGGGAAGGGGGACAGTGCTGCTCTCATCTTCGCGTGCGCTCTTATCCACCGCCTGATGGTCGGGGAAGGCTTCATCTCCGTGGAGGTTACTGATATCAGAGTCACTGCTTGATAGGGATGGTGCAAACCAAAGCGATGGCCCACTCGTCTCAGAGTCAGAGTCACTCTCATCGTCCACTGGAGGTGGTACATGTGTCGCCGGCCGTAGGTCCCTAACGTGACGGGGTACGCCATCAACCTGGACACACTGCTGACATACCACATCGGTCACTGTGCCCCGTTTATACTTGTCAGTACATCGGTTTCCTGGCGGCTTCACCCAGACAGCATCCCCTTTGGCATATCGATTCCGTTCTATCTCAGTGGCCACAGTTGTATCGGGGTGGATTCCTTTTTCTCGGACACGGTACTGATAGATTGCGTTTGCAGGCGCCGTTCCTGGAGAGACGCCATCCTTCGGCATGAGATTATACCAGTACACAGCTTCTGCGATGGTGCACTGCTTCCTGGCTGCAATTGTTTTGATGCTGCGATGGCTTCTCTCAGCTATACCATTGCCAGAAGGCACATAAGCAGCCGCACACCCCATTCTTGTAAGAACTGCCTCATCTGATGGCTGAAAAATCATCATCAGTCAACTGCTGGTATACTGCATATGCTCCCCCAGTGAGGCGCATTGGGACCAGGCATTCCATACGCTTCACCCCATTGAGCTGACATATTAATTCTGCTTTTTCCACCCATTCCTGCACTGAGTGATCAGTGTTGCTGCCATCAAACAGGGGAATTAGCTTGGGGTCAAATCCTGACGTCATACCGAAATAGCTTGTGTTCGTTACAACTCTACTTTCAACCGAGTCGTTGTTTGTTTCGTTCACCACACTCTTTTCTTCTGTTACATAATAAGGGATGTCCCCTTTTCATGTAAGTATAAAAAATAGAGAGATTTAGTTAAAATGAAGATGATATAGCATAGACGAAATTCGAACCTCTTAATTTAGGTTTAGAAATAGATTACGTGTGAGAATTAGAAAATGGAATGTAAAACAGCTTAGAGATAAAATAGTTTCAAGAAAAGAATGTGCACTGTCAATTTTGTTATGAAAATTCAATTGAAAGAATGCAGCTACAAGATAATTTAATAAACATGTTTTTAACATATTGGAAATATAGGTTACTAAGTATAGGTTAAAATTCCTTTTGTAAAAAAAAGGAAAAGTTTTGGACACGTATGTCCAGAACACGTGTGTATGACGTCATGGAAAATAGAAAGTTCTAGAGATAGTTAGAAAACTTTGAAGTTAAGAAAGGAGAAACTCAGAGGGAGTTTGAGAACGACAGACGATAGTCTGCAGTTTGGAATTCGAACGTCTAGAAGCGAGACGGTAACTTTGAAACTTAATATGTGAAGCTTTGAATTCTTGATGATGAAAACCACGGCCGGTCGTGAGAAGAAATAAACCCATCATGTGTTTGTATAAACGTCGGCTTTGTGTTGTGATTCTACCGAAAGGTAAGGTGAAAATTGTTATTATATGTCTATATATCTGTGTTATAAAATGTCTTCACATACACATCTCATATCTACAATGTGAACTGTACATTTCATATCTACACTAAGACTGTCTTAACACTATCTCCTCACTCAGAGCTTCTTCTTCTACACATCTAAGTAATGAACGGTTTCATAAATATGAATCTCTTTATAAACGAACAATCTCTCTCACAACAACATCTCTCTCTCTCTCTCTCTCTCTCTCTCTCTCTCTCTCTCTCTCTCTCTCTCTCTCTCTCTCTCTCTAAGATACAACATCACTTGTAATAAGACTCCCTCTCTAAGACTCACTCGATAAGACCCTCTAAGTCTCAACAACATCTCTTACTAAGACTGCACTTTAATAAGCATCACTTTTAATAAACGTCTCACTCTCTAAGACTCTCTTTTAATGAAACACCAATATAACACTTCTACCTCTTCTTTTACACACGTCCGTTCGCTTTAGTGACTAAAAATCGTCTGTCCTCCCGCTTTCCTTTCTTATTTATTTATGGAACCAGGGTACGAGATTCTCTGAGATTCCCCGAGATTCCACGAGACTTTTTTCCACATAAAAGCCTGCGGGCGCCATCTTGATTCTCAATTTGTGCTCTGCAGGCACAAACGCGCAACTGCTTTAACGGTAAGCCACTTCTTTCTCCACATGAATGGTTCACGTTACAAACTTCTTATGTTAAGTATAAGTTGGTCTGAAAGCACCATTTTAAAAAGCGTGTCACGATAACCGAATAGTCATCGCACTTAACTCACTTGTCTTTAAGTTTTGGTTTCGATCTCAGCTCGAGCATTTTTTTATTTACAAGAATTGAACTGTTTACAAAAACCTAATATTCGCACGCACGTGTTTCGGTTTCTTTCTGTTTTGTTTTTTGTTTTTTTTACTTCATTTTTTAAAGGAATTTAACGCTATGTTTAATACCTACGCTATTTCTCTTTATATTAAATATGAATTCCGCAGTAATTAAAACATAATATTTATGTGTATTTTACGACCGGGTAATATATATATATATATATATATATATATATATATATATATATATATATGCGTGTGTGTGAGTGATAAGTTTTGAAAATATATATGGCAATTAAGCAGAAAAATTAAACCCTTCACGAATTAGCTCTGTTTATATATTGAGCATTGTTAAAGTAATAACTGAAAATAGATATATAACATGTTGTGTGGACACATAAAATAATGTGTGTGTGTGTGTGTGTGTGTGTGTGTGTGTGTGTGTGTGTGTGTGTGTGTGTGTGTGTTCGTGTGTTCGTGTGTGTGTGTGTGTGTGTGTGTGTGTGTGTGTGTGTGTGTGTGTGTGTGTGTGTGTGTGTGTTCGTGTGTGTGTGTGTGTGTGTGTGTGTGTGTGTGTGTGTGTGTGTGTGCGTGCGTGTGTGTGTGTGTGTGTGTGTACTTTCACAATAAGACAACGTCGTCGTTTGCATAAACCATGGAAGCTACAGACGGGAAGCTCTAAACTTGAGTAGATACATTCCAAAGTCGACCTCCTTGACAGTTTACTAGATCTGTATTAGTTAGGTACGGGCAATTAATGGCTGCTTCAGTAAGGGGGTATGATTTTTAACGCCGGTTAATCATAATAATTTTTTTAATTTTCGAGTACTTTTTTATTGCATTTAAAAGATTATAGTTTAGAGTTAATTTCTCAAAGAAAAAAAAGTGTGTGAAATAAAAAAATATATGTGGAATAATTTTATCTCAAATCTGAAAAACCCTAGATTTCACGTAAAAATTTATTATGACAAAAATCGCGTTTACATTTTTCTGGCAAGAAAAATATAAGTTTTCTGGAATTATTTCCAAGTTAAGTATTAAGTTAAAGTCTTAACATAAATTAATACAATAAATGTACTTAAATTTTGCAAAAAAAAGTAATAGGTATCCAAAAATGTATCACTGGTAGCAACGCGACTCATCTATTCGTATCAAAGTAAAATCTCGCAGCAAAATTGAAATATGTATGGAAGGAGAAATTAGACATAATTTATGTCTTTATTCCGGCATACAGAGCAACTTTTTTTTAGTCGAAGACCCTCCTTCCTTCATTTAAAAATGCATAAAAGTTAATTACATTCATTAATTATACTACTGACAATTTATTCTTTGAAAAAAAAGTTAGCGCCATTATTAATATTAATACAGAATTACAATTGGTTAAGAAACAATTTATAATCATTGAAAATATTACACACTAAAAAAATACAGACTTACGTCAAAATTTATCATAATGTTTCCGTGAAATTTAAAGTTGATGAACACAAACAGGCGGGTAGTTGAAAAGAGGAAGAGGGTGGGAAAAACAGATTGGTTTTCTTTTCAACTCTGCGCATCCGTACTTACCCACATGGAACGTTCGTATAATTTTTGCCATTTTTTAATTTAATTATTTTTCTATGTTCCTTTTTTTCAATTTAATTTTTTTTACTTTATTTTCCAAGATTATATGAACATTATTTTACGTTGATAATTATACGTTCTTGCGTGCAATATTAGAATCTTGCATGTAAAGATTACGTTAAAAATGTAAGCGGAAAAAAAAGTAGAAATAATTTTTGCAATTATAATTTTTTGTGTGAAAATATTAAATAAACAATGTTGAATTCAATGGTAATATTGGTAGTTCGTGAAATAAATTTTCCTTTGAGTTATATTGAATTCATTAATACGGACTTCGGAGGCTTTTTTCGTAATGTTCCTGTAAAAATTATTTTATTTTTATTTTATTGTTACAAATTACGATGCTTTATTTATATGAAAAAAAAAAAGCAAAAATAAATTCTTGCGCTTTTTATTTACTACTGAAAACCATAACTTTAGTAAAGGTATTTTTTGTTTAAACAAAATAATACATTTCCACTAAGATTTAAATAAAAATCATTAGTTCATTATATTCCGCGATCATAATTTGATAAATACTGAAAATTTCATTAAAATTAGTTAATTTCCTGATTTTTGGTAAATTTTTAAGAAAAAGGGAGGGATCAAAATGTTTATACATTTTGAGCATCGACATTCATTTTGCCCGTACCTAGTATTAGTCATTAGACTTTCTTCTATATGATGCGATGGACACACATAACACAGTATTTATGACTCTTGAGTTCGAATGTGCCCTACTGATTAGTCTCACCGAGGGCGGAACTTGGGTCTGGGGCTTCAGGTTTGTTGTTTCATGGTTTGTGTGGGCTGCGGCGTTGTCTTATTGTGGAAATAATTATATATCATCTCACATTAAACATCTCACATGAAACGTCTAATATATATGTGTGTGAGTGAGAGAGGTGGGGCATCAAATGGACGATATATCATAAAATTAACTGGTATGAACTCTAGATGTGTGAAAAAGCAAAACGAAAAGCGACATAGACACAGAAATCGTCAAACAACCAGAGATTTACCTGTAATGTTACACACGTTTACACATGTAGAGACCCAACGCGTTGTAGACTCCGTTTCGGGTTTTAACAACAGACCTTTATTCCTCCTTCTCTCACCACGCACAACTTCTCTTACGTCTCTAACGTGATCATCGGTCTTTTTATTATCTTTTTCTTTGTTCTATCGCCATCTCGCACACAGCTCGGTCATTTGCATACAGCTGCCACACGCGCGTCCGCGCTCTGTTATATACCGGTTTCGTTCCAGCCAATGAACGTCAGAAAACGTGAAGATTTCAAATTTATTGGAAAAAAAACGATAAAAACAGCAATAAAAGAAATCTCCCCAACAGGATGTTTTTATTGTTTGAAAAAGAAAAAGATAAACACGTTAAAATGAGAAAAGGGATAGGCTGAAACGAAGAGAAGAAAATGGAAAGAAAATGGAAGGGTGGATGAAATGCAGTTTAAAAAAATAACGGCTTAATTGGAATCGGAGTTTTTATGTAGTGCATTAGATGGTGACGAGAGAAGGATTACAGCATTTTCGATGCACTTGCGGCGTGAGAGAAAGGGTTCCATCTTGAGCAGGGTACAGTTTATAAAGTCAAAATTGTGTTTAAAAGTGTCTCTATGTATAACAATGTGCATAAGTGTGATCGTTATGTTTGTGGTCCCGTTTATGTTCGTAAATGTGGGGTTTTATATTACTGGCCGTTCTGCTATATATAGTGCCCGGTCGAGAAACGGGTCGTTCTTGTTGCGTAAAAGAAGGGAAGATGACACTTCATAACGGCGTTTCTTTTGTGAGTTTTGGGGAAGCCACATAATGTGGGAATATTGGGATAAGAGTTAATATATGATCCATCCATCCCATCCATAACCCTTGAGCCCCTGGAGGAGCATAGGCCATCTACAACTTTTGTAGATGTTTTTGTAGCGAGGAGTTTTTTACAGGGTAAGGGTTCTAGCAACACGCCCAACCTTCCCAGAAGGTACATACAGTGACTAGCCTTCCCAAATGGCCACCCATCTGGTTTTGGCCAGGCTCAGCGTTGCTTAACTTCTGTGATCTGGCGAGAACCGGTGCGTCAACGTGATTGTGCCGTACACTTAATATATGATGTTCATGTTTTATTGTTTTTAAAAGACTTGTTAAAAGTTTCGATGCTTTTTTTTTTACACGGTGATCACCACTTATCAAGGCCCGGAAGCCACTCAGGGATAAGGGTTATTGGCTTTTATATAGATAGAGAATTGCATCAGTAGTGAGATATCTTCTGGAGCGGTAGAAGGATCCCGCCATCTTTCCAGCGACCTTGCCAACAAACTTGATGTACATGTTCCATTTCAGAGCAGGAGTAAAGGTCAAACCCAGAAGCTTGTCAAAACACGGGACCTCACCCAGACGAGAGCCATCCATCACAATTGATTTTGTTTACATTTTTAAAGTCTGTGCAGGTGTATGAATTTTTATCTGTTAATAAATATTAGTAGTGTAGATATTTTCTTTAAATTCGTGCTTTTCTCCGTCATTACTATATCACCACCTTTATCTGCTGGTGATATGATGTATTTGTTATTCGCTAGGTGTTATAGATGGTGCTGTATCATAAGACCGAGTGGCTTCGACTGAAATACGAAAACTTCCTGCAGAAAAACTTTTTAAAATCTGTGTCTTCATGATTGTAATTATCAAAAATTGTGTTTGGGGTGATATTCGAATGTATATCAGGTGCGAAGCTTAGTCCAAAACTGATAGCTTTAATTCCAATGTCAGCGAATTCTTTGGTGGTGAGATATTGTATTAGATCCAGACATCCTGTGGTTCTCCATTTGCTGTTTGAAATTAATTTTGTAAGTTTGTTTTCCAAGTCAGAATATATGGCGGGTGTTGAATTTTAGAAATGGTTTGTTTATATTTGTGATTGAATTGTTGTAGGTTAATTGTTAATGTTCTGACTTTTTTTCATGTATTCCTAGAAAATATGGTGTGAGTATTTTAAATATTTAAATGTACCTGCACCTATAATATTCTTTCTGTGCGTTTCAGCAGAATAATTGATGGTAAATTATAGAACCCCCCCCCCTCCCACGTTGTTTAATTGTGTTTGTGTTTGCAATAAGAGCTGATATAGAAGTTTCGTCAACATCTATTTGAATGTATACTAGGTGCGAATTTTAGTCCAAAATTGACAGCTTCAATTCCGATGTCTGGGAATTATTTGATGGTGAGATTTTGCAATAGAACCGGGCGTCCTATGGTCCTTCATTTGCTGTTTGGGATTAATTTGGTAATTTTTTAGCCTATTATTCGCAGCCATCTTTCACAGCAACAGAGGAACATTTTTGCTTAAATTTATACAAGAAAAATCATACTCAAAAGTACATTGAAATATTTGAAATATTCACACTATATTTTCATTCGAAGATATTCTTCAGCAGATCTTTTAAAACACTGGCGTTGCTATTTATTCTACGACATCGGAACATTAATTACGGACCTAAAACATGGTCACACATCGATACACAATTCAATCACAAAAATAAACAAATCAGCCAAAGATTCAACACCCGCCATGTATTTAAACTGAAAAAGGTACATCTAATGCAGCCATTATGTTTTTTATCTCTTTATAATGTCAGAATATTTTCTGTATAATTTGCATATATATATATATATATATATATATATATATATATATATATATTGTTGTGTTTCGACCAGATACTTAGGACTCAGACGAAAAAGAAACACGAATATACGGATAACAATAAAAGTGTATTTAACTTCAAATAAATACAAATATAAAATAAGCAGGTTGCAAAACAATTGCGTTTGCGGCTTTTTAAGAAGTCCAAAAAGTTCTTATTTCAACGTCTTCGGTTTGATGGCCCCATTCAAGTTCGGAAAGAAGAGAGATGAAATAATAAGTCTTTCCTTCACAGAGGTCTGAACGAAAGAGGGAGTTTAAAGGGAATCTCTAGTCCCGCTTAATAAATAGGTTTCTGGGATTGGTCGATGAGCGGCACCTTTAACCAATGACACAGGGCCTTATTTAAAGTGTCAGGAAATGAGAAGACGAAAGGGTAGGTAACGAAATAGATCAAAACAAATTAAAATTATAGATGATGTTGGGGGAGTCGAATTCTAAATAAAGGAGAAGCGCATTATATATAGTGTAGTGCAGAAAGGTGTATAGAGTCTTTATCATAGCCCCTCCCACCCCCACCATCTGCACAGACATATTCCCATTCCCATTCCATGCCGATTGACGGTCAGCAAATACAGATCCAACCAACCCCACACGCCAGCGTAGAGTATCCTCTACTTCCCCCATCCAGCTAATCTTGTTGCCACGATTAACTTTATTCTTTCATTAGAGATATTAGAGATATACAGATGCCCGCGACTACTTCCAGAGAATGCCGTTACAGTTTTTGAACCAAACCTGAATTCTGCCATTTCATACACAAACGAGGAATAAAAAAAAACTTACAGCACAACTAACGAATACCAACTGAATTATATAAAAAGAAAAATCTGCAAGACAAACACGGATATTCAAACGGATTAGAGGTATGTCTACCCTCAACATATCTCTAAGAATAAGAAAACAATTCAAGAATACAACAGAAATTACTTTTTCCTCGTTTAGAAACGAGCATGTATGTACTCTGTGGTTTTATGTCCTGCTCGTTTATAACATAGAAAGCTGGTCTTACTGATCGGGTATTCTCGTGACTTCATTGTGGACTATTACAGACTCTCTCATGTAAAGAAATATTAGAAACCCCCCGGATACTACTTTCCGAACTCTTTGTTTCTGCCAGCTAACCCCATTGTGTGTGTGTATGCGTGAGTGTGTATATGTGTGAATTTGTCAACATGATGATCATCATTATCATGTACTGCATATGTGTGAGTCTAATACAAACTTTTTATTTTAAAAAAAGGAGGAAAAAGATCAAGAAGAAAAAGAGACAAAAACGGTCCAGCCGCTGATCACTGTATGACTTTGTGAATGTTCCTTCATGTGTATTTTGCATGCATATGTGTGTGTACGTATGTATAGGCATATGTATCTATGTGCGTATTTGTGTGCCTCTACATGATTATGGTTGCACGTGTGTGCACGTGCATGCGTATGTTGGCGTACATCTGTATGTACGCATGTGTTTATTGTCATGTGTATGTGGGGTGGAGAGGCTCCCGTAAGCCGTGGTGAAGGCAACCCCTCTAGGAGAAGCAAATCTTAGATAAAAAAAATTTTAAAAAAAACATACAGCGCTAGACCAGTACCCGCATTAAGCTTGTCTGCAGTTTAACTTGTTGCTGGCTATCTTGCTCTTGCTTGTTGCTGGATGTCAACATTTTGAACCTAGAGAGAGAGAGAGAGAGAGAGAGAGAGAGAGATTTAACTGTCGTACAAAGCTAAAACTCTGTAACATCGTCTGTGTATAGATACTCCCTCAGCCATGGAAAAGTTGTGACGCGTGTAGGCCTGAAATGCTGGAAGCATCTGCCATCATTATATGTATATGTGTATGTATACGTGTATGTATGTTCATGTACAGGTGTATGTATATATGTGTATATCTATGTGTATATGTATGTATATGTGTATATGTATGCATATATGTATGTGTATGGATATACGTATATATATTGTTTTATGTATGTGTATATATGCATGTGTGTATGTGCATATATGCATGTGTGTGTATGTGTATATATGCATGGGTGTATGTATGTATATGTATGCATGTATATGTGTATGTATGTATGTATGTGCATGTTTGTGTATGAGTGCATATTCATGTATGTGTATGTATATGTAGGTAAGTGTATGTATATATATGTGTATATGTTTACATATGTGTATATGTACGTATATGTTTGTATGTATTTGTATATGTGTGTGTATATTTATATGTATGTACATGTGTATGTATGCGTGTGTATATATATGTATGTATGTGTGTTATGCATTGTGTATGTATATATGTATATATATATATATGTGTGTATGTTTACAGATATGTATTGTGTATGTATATATGTATATTTGCATTTATATATATATATTTATGTATGCCATTGACCGTCTTGTGTATGTTTATGCATGTATATGTATATGTATTATGCATTGTGTATGTATGTATGCATATATCCGTCTTATATGTATGTGTGTATGTGTATGTATGTGTATATATGTATGTGTGCGTGCACTTATATATATATGTATGTATACTAATGACCGTCCTCAGTGTCATATCTGTTTGAGCGTGTGAATTTTGCCGGCAGGACTAAAGTCATTTTCGGCTCATGGACTTTCAGTGCCTGAGGGAGTGGCACTCGTCTGACAAGACGTTGTAATCATCATCATATATGTGTCTATGTATATGTATATATATATGTATATGTGAGTGTGTATATGTATGTGTGCATATGTACTACTCTAATCCCTTATACCTCATTTAAGTATCCAACACTGCCCCCTTTTAACGAAACTAAGAACTTTTTTATTTTTATAATTTTTGTTCTTTTATCTTATTTTATATATATATATATATATATATATATATATATATATATATATATATATATATATAAATTTTTTTCGCCTGTTCTTTTTTTTGTTTGTTTGTTTCTTTTACTTTACCCTTCACCCTCTATCCCTTAAATATATTTCATGTGTCTTGGATCTTGCCTTTATCTTTACGCCTTAATTTTACTCAAATTCTAGTTATTATTACCATTATTATTATTATTATCATCACTATTATTATTATTAATACTATTATTTTTGTTAATATTATTATTGTTATTTTATTATCTTCGTTATCGCTATTATTATCGCTACTATCCTCATCATTTTTATTGCCATTACCATCGTCGTTATTACTGTTGTTATTATTAATATTATTATGGTTATTAGTAAAATTCCCCCTATTACTCCACCACGCCAATCATCCATATCTCAAATTCTATTTTTGTCCTGTTAGACACCCTGAAAGAATTTGCCGCCCTATCTTTCTATCTTTTCCTTATAAAAAGAAAGCATAGAAACCTTGCCACATATTACCTAGCATATAGTATACTTTGAAATCCAGTATTATAACCTTATAACTAGCCACCCTAACCCACCCTTTTCGCCTTAAATCATCACCATAATATCCCTCCCAAAAGTATACACTAATTCATAGTGATGTCATCTCGCTTGCATATGTAAAAAATCCCCCTCCATAGATAACATACACATTACATACCGTTAAATTAGAACCACCACACATCCAGTTAAGTCCCAACTCTAACCCTAAAACATATACTAAATACACTTAAGACTATGATAAAGACTCTATACACCTTTCTGCACTACATATATAATACGCTCCTCTTTTATTCAGAATTCGACCCCCCACATCATCTATAATTTTAATTTGTTTTGATTTAGTTTTGATTCAGAATTCGACCCCCTCAACATCATCTATAATTGTAATTGATCTATTTCGTTCCTAATGAATCCAATGCTAGACACCGCATCCCCACTATGTTATCTAGCATCTTCTCTACTCTTCTAATGAGAAGCATTAGGCTTCGAAATGCCTTGACATAAAGAGTCCCTTCTATCCCCCAACTAATCGATTGCATTCCCTTATTGAATAAATGAACCAATCTATATCCACCAATATATAGTTCTCTGACTAAATTTCTAGCTCCTATTGTCTTCATATATAAACTCCATTGATATTTGTTAAGCTTTATAATGTCCAGATAAGTCTCCTCTCATAGAATTGAACTTGCTCTTGATGATGACGTCAGGAATTCAAATTCGGGATCTACATAGTTTAATGTTCTTTCCTTCACTTCTAAAGGACCCTGACTAACTCTCTCTCTCTCTCTCTCTCTCTCTCTCTCTCTCTCTCTCTCTCTCTGCCTAGCAGACTCAGCTGTTCTGCCTCCTATGCTCGACTGCCGACTGACGACTCTCGACTCTTCTAAGCTGCTAATCCTATCTCCTATTTTTGAGAATTCCCATTTTGCAATGACGTCAGATGTGTGGTTCCAAACATGACCAACTCACGTGGCTCAGCACGTGTTTGTCCAGAACATACTTCTGCAAACAAAGAATTGTCAACTAAACTATTTTTCAACCTAACCTATTTTTTAATATATTTTTAATTTGTATTGTTCATTTTTTTTAGCTGACCTTTTTAATTCAGTTTTCATAAAAGAATGAACAATTAATTCTTTTTACAATACAAACAATATCTAACTATTCATATATATATATATATATATGTGTGTGTGTGTGTGTGTGTGTGTGTGTAGGTTTGTATATATATATATATATATATATATATATATATATATATATATATATATATATATATATATTAGCCGTTCAGACAGGCCCTAAGTACTGTTTATAACTTGCCCTACGCGTGCATACATTTTATGTAAGATTTCAAATGTTTAGGCCAAAATTTGTCTGAGTAACTTCGTAGAGACCGCAGAGGTCAGTTTTTTTTTAAATTTAACCACAATTTTGACTCCTTAGCATTCATTATTTTGGTCTCAAATCAAAATACAAAGTTTTACCCATGTCCAAGTTACCTACATGTAAAATTTAAAGTCTTTAGACCCAAAATTGGCAGGGTAATTTGGTAGAATCTGCAAAGGTCAACTCTTTCAACTTTGACTTTTGGCAGCCAAAATTTCACTCCAAAACTGATTTAAATGTCTAAATACTCGTTATGTATAAATTTCTAACGTTTAGACCCAAAATTGGCTGAGTAGTTAGCTAGAAACCGCAAAGGTCCAATCTTTTGAACGCTGACACATTGGCAGCTCAAATTTTCAACCCGAACCGATTTAAAAGCTTGCCCTATCTCTGAATGCCATTTATGTAAAATTTCAAATATTTAGACCAGAAATTGGCTGAGTAATTTGGTAGAGACCGTAGAGGTCAAATTTGACCCCAAATTTGACACCTTAACATTTATTTTTGGGGGGCTCAAATCAAATTAAAAAGTTTGATCCATGTCCAAGTAACCTACATTTAAAATTTCAAGTGTTTAGACCCAACGTTGGTGGAAGGGTTTAGTAGAGTTTTCAAGTCCTTGAATTTTGACCGCTTGACAGCCAAATTTCTGGCCAAAATCCGATGAAAAAGATTTCCCCAAATCTCAATACCCCTTATGTCAAATCTCGAGTCTCTAGACCGAAAGTTGACAGAGTTATGTGGTAGGAAAATGTACACAGAAACACACACACATACAGAGATATTTTCACTTTTGTATATATACATATATATATATATATATATATATATATATATATATATATATATATATATATATATATATATAATACATTGTACAGCAAAGGAAATATGTTGAACGGAATAGAAAGAAAAAATGATTGAAATATATATATATATATATATATATATATATATATATATATATATATATATATTATTGTTTCAGCTACCCGGCCGTTTTTGGGGGGGGGTGCCGTCTGTAGCTTCCTCAGACCTTTACAGAAATGTTCGTTATGATGGGATGAAAGAGTGAATGATGTCAGGGGGAGGGGTGCGAGAAGAGCGAAAAAAAGAGGAAGGGAACAAGGGGGAAAGGTGGGAGGGGGGTCTTGGTATGTCGGTAATGTTTTAGTTTTGGAGTTTAAGGTCCTTGTGGGGGAGGGTCTGGGAAGTTCATTTCTGGTGTGGCTGAGGGCATAGGGATACATTGAGGGGGAAGGGGGATATGTGGGGTAGGAGGAGGGGGGTTACTTTAAAATTCGAGTCTTAATGTTAAAATTTTTGGCGTCTCGTTGGTGAGATGATTTCTTGATAAGTATGTCTTGACCTGTTGGGAGTTCGCTTAGGTTCGGAGGCGGGGGCGCTACGATTTGGTTTATTTATTTGGTTCTTATTTGTTCTTAATTGTTTGGAGAGGGTTAACTAGCGGCCGCGCGCGCGTGCACACACATGCGCACGTACACATATATATACTTAATGAAACGTTCACATGTACACATACATCCCCGCCCTGGCGTGCAAATATATGTACTTATGCGCGCATGCATGCATAGACACCCGCGCCGCTCCCGCTGACGTCGAATTTTCCTTAAGGTGCTAAATTGGGTACGTGTGCGTAAGCATGGATGCGCTCATACACAGATACATACACACACCGACACCCATACTCCCAAGGAGGCGCATACACGGGCCTATATGCGCATATTGATTCAGACATTTCTGCACCTCCACGCATACATGCAAGCGCATGCGCACATACAGATACTAATACTCGTGAACACATACATCGACATATATACACAGCACGGTCTCACACACGTATGTGGACAAATGTATATATATATATATATATATATATATATATATATATATATATATATATATATAATAGATTGTACAGCAAAGGAAATATGTTGAACGGAAATAGAAAGAAAAAATGATTAAAATATATATATATAAATATGTATATATATAAATATATATAAATATGTATATATATAAATATATATAAATATATAAATATATATATATAAATATAAATATATATATCATATATATATATATATATATATATATATATATATATATATATATATATAATAGATTGTACAGCAAAGGAAATATGTTGAACGGAATAGAAAGAAAAAAAAATGATTAATATATATATTATATATATATATATATATATATATATATAGCGAGGGAGAGAGAGAGAGAGAGAGAGAGAGAGAGAGAGAGAGAGAAATGAAAGCAAACATGATGATATAAACTAAGTGCCAAAAACAGCAAGAAATCTATTTCTATGAGGTTGATATGTGTCTAAGTGTATCCTTATAAACGAATAATTGCTCGAAAATTTCTGTCGGATCCGATAGTTGACCCAGATGTGTAGGGATGGGGGGAAGATGAAGAATATGAAAAGAATCGATGAAAAGAAACGCGTTGCGTACGTATAGGCTAGAGTGCATATGTGCGTAAGTCAGAACGCGTGAGTGCGTGTGAAAGTAATATGCGTGTATATGTGAGTGTATCTGCTTGTTTGTGAGTGCGTGTTATTCGTGTATTAATAGCGAGGGTGTATGGAGTAGGTGAACGAGAGGGTTGTTGCACGAGAGAAATTAACCCATTTTTGCCACTTCTCATAATAAGAATAAAAATTGCTTTCCCTTTAAGGCAAAGTTAAATGCTTTCATATACTAAACGTACACTCACATCCCCCGCCTCCCCCCCTCTCTCTCTCTCTCTCTCTCTCTCTCTCTCTCTCTCTCTCTCTCTCGCCGAACACTTTGAGAAAAATATAAGGAAAGATTCAAATTTAGTAACGAGTTCTCTTCTCTTTCCTTTTTTCTGTTTTTTTAATATCCTTTCAAATAAAAAAATTATAGGACTTATTTTATTTGCATCGGAAGTGTAATTATAACGACGGCCAAACGGCATTTGGATTCAACGTATCCCGATTCAGGGTTCGAATCCTTTGACCTACGATACTGTTATACTGTTGTATATTGGTTTATATTGGAGGAGATGATATATTAAAACGCGTCATGTGTTATCTAGTGGATATAAGATATTGTTCTTTTAACAGACAGATAATAAACGTATAAGTCGTATGTATGTTGTTTAGCCAGGGGACATGATATTGACGGTAAACTGAATCATGTTGTATCAGACTTATCACACGGGATATTTTTACAGTTCATATGTAGAAGAATAATATATGCTTCATACCTTTTTCTTGAAGAGTTCTTTTAACTTCCCGCTGCTCCGTGACAAACCATGAAGCGATCAGCACCATAGAATTGAGACAACTGTTCTTATTTGTGAAACCATTAAAACAATTCTTTATATTTTTGTAATATAAATTTATTACAGTTGTCTCAAATGGTTTTCACAGGATCTGCAGTTAGTCTACATTTTCTGTTCATACAGCCCGCTTCCAGCTGTCGGTCCACCCCTGTCTAGACGTCTGTCTGCTCTGGTGGTCAATCCTCAACTCTCTGAATTGCTCCAAAACTAACTACATCACGTGTTCTCTTACGTCACCTAATTACGTGTCTCATACCAATCAAATCCACATCTAGTTATTTGTTTATCCAAATCCAAAAGAATGTTTACATCTATTTTCTATTTTCGCATTCCTTTTGCGATTTACACGTCAATCATTTCTTCCTTAATTTAATTGTTTATTCTTCTAATCATAATAACTGATCCAGCGAGCATCCGTCGCTCAAATCAATTAATAAGAATACAATAACAATAATAATAATGTTTTGACCATTGCTCCCGCTTGCCACAGTTAATAGATACTACGCTATGATCCAGCCGAAAGGGTCATAACATTACAATACTATCAATTCTGACTCACAAGGTCACTGGTCTAACGAAAATGTTTAACCTACTTGGTTCATCATGAGAATATTTTTTTTACTTCTCCGCAAATTACTTGAATAATTCCATTGCTTAAAAAAAGAGAACTTTAAAAAACATGAAAAACTTCAAATACCTAAGCTCAATTTGTTTACACAAAGAGCGTCACTTCATACGCTAATGGTAATTTGTATATCACTTCCCAATATGCTCAACCCAAGTTAGGGAGCATTATAGTCATCCACATACAGTACTTTCGATTTTTCACAGTGCTGCTAGACAAGCAACTACCTTATGCCAGGATCGAAACCCGACCGCCCAAACGACAGTCGACAGTATATATATATATATATTAGCTGGACACCCAGCGCGGCCTAGTCGCTTAAACTTGATATTTTAATTTATGCAGACTGCGAATGTATTATTATAGAATCAATCCTCTATTGAGTATTATATATTACGAGGAATAATTAGTCTAAGTTGAAAAAAAAATAACTATAAAAATAATGATAATGTCGTTCATCAAATTTCGTCTATGTTTGTTTACAATATAACGTCAGCTGATATTTGGGCTTGAAGATGAATTCCCTGGAAAAATTCACTTCTGATTAATGTTTAGTTTTAAAATATGCAAGCGAAGAAATGATTTGCAGCGATTTTAAATGGTGCCCTTCTTTGATCTTAAATTGAACGCATTAATAAGAAAATATTAAAATAAAATGGTGAGGTACACTCGGGATTGAACAGGGGATCATTCACTCTGTAGTTGAATGCTCTACCACTGAGTGATATTTCCAGACGTCAATAATTCTGCTTTTTTTTTTTAAATAAGAAATGGTTTGTTGAGATTTTATTATTTCCCTTGCCGATGTAATGTAAAATATTCCCCTGTAAAAATTCTTTTTATCTATGAGAAAAAAAGGCAATTTGTAGGATCTGATTTTTTCGATTTTCGTTACTTATCGAATGAATTTCTGTACAAAACATATCTAAGAACACTGCCAGACATATAATTTACCTTTGTGTGAAATTTGCAAAAAATAGGCCCAGCTGTTTCGGAACCTATGAGAAAGGAACTCACACACACATAAGTGACTTTTATATAATAGTAAAGATAGCGATACCTATAAAGTGAGGATTTTGTATCGCTCTGACGTAGATATTAAAAGCCTACTTTTTTCTACATTAAAAATTAGTAAAACGAACTTCTTAATATACTCAGTCATAAATATGCGAGTGACTACATGAAAGGTAACTAATTTGCATATTCCTTTGAAAAACAATCGTTAATTGATTATTTATTCATTTTTATGATTTCTTATTAGATAATTACGGCATAATCACGTTGACACACTGGTTCCCGCTGGATGACCGAAGTTAAGCAACGTTGAACCTGGTCAGTACTAAATGAGTGACCATTTCGGACATCCAGGTGCTGTATGTGCTTTCCGCTATCTCGGCATTGTTTCAAGTTGTCCTGGATTTCTCTTTGCCACTGGACTCAAACAGTGCTGATTCAGGAGAGGTGTGGTAGAAGATTGCGCAACCCTTGCCTCACAATTTCACGCGCAGCTGCCCCTACAGGAGGTTTCTTCTGTCTGTCGAGACTGAATGAAGGCATCGATTAGATGATTGATTTCATTTCACCATTATGCTGAATTCTATTTATGAACAGTTTCTACATTCGGCATAATTACGTAGAATTTAAGATGAAAACATTCAAGCATATGAAAATATTTTATATTTATCTATCTATATGTGTGTGTATGTATGTGTGTATGTGTGTGTGTGTGTGCCAAACTCGTTTCTAAATATTTTGGTCTACAGAGTAGAAATTTGATATATAGGGTATTTGGACTTGTAACACACTTTCGATTTGGTTTTCTAGCCTGTAGAAAGTGCTTCTAAGATATCAAAATTGACAACAAAACACTTGACCTTCGAAGTCGAACACAATATTACGCTTGCTGTTTCTTTTGCGCATGCTCAAAATGAATCATTAAAACAGATAAACGACCACGCTGCCAGCCGAAAGAGACATCTATTCTTCCTTACAAGCAAAACAACTCTTCGTATTATTTAAATAATTCGGACAACAGTTCTCATATTGAATGGTGATTTCACAACGTTTCGGCTGATGTAACCACCGACCTTCTTCAGAAGTAACTTGTCGAAGTCAGGGATTTTCTCGCGATATCTGGAATCTGCATCGAATTTAGAACTGCCCGCTTTATTTAATCCACGGAAGAAGGATACTCTTGTTTCGCCAGTAATGACTGGGTAGAAGTCCTAAGTAATTCGCAATTATATTTTGAGTATCGTCTGCACATATCGGTAATACGAATGATCCAAATAAGAAGTATCTATCATTATCTCAAATATCCTGACAATTCTTCTCTCGTCTCGGTTTCTTTGGTTATTTGAACTCACATTAATTATCAACATTTTATTTTTCGTTGTCTTAACAATAAGTTTGATAAGATAACACATCCACTGTATTGTCTACTCTCCATCACAGGGAGTAATAAAAAATGCAAGAGAGCTATATGCCCAGTCTGTTAAATCCAAAGTAGCTGGTTCCCACCAGTTTTGGCAAATAACAAATAGGATCCTGAACAGAAGTGTGCGTTCTATCCCAACCATTATCAATAGACCAGAGGTCATCTCGTCAGCAAGGCCAAACTATTTGCAAAGAACTTTGCAGCTAATTATACTCTATTCGACGAAGGCCATCAACTCCCCATATTTCCTCCTATAACACAGAACAAGCTAGGTAACATACAAATATATGTGCATGAGGTCGCCAAGCTAATCAAGAACCTGATTCCAGTAAAGCAACTGGCCCTGACGGCATCCCAATTATAGTGTTAAAAAAGCTTCAACCAGAACTTGCTCCTATACTTACGAAACTGTTTAAGCGCTGCCTTAAGGAGAAGTGCTTTCCGACTCCCTGGACGACCTCATCAGTATGCCCTGTATTTAGGAATTCAGGTGATAAGTCATCTCCCTCTCAGTACAGACCAATAAGTCTCCTGTGTGTTATGAGTAAGTTGCTAAAATCCATATTAAATAGAGAAATAGTCAACCACCTCAGCAGAAACAACCTTCTTAGTGACACACAATATGGTTTCCGCTCTGCAAGATCTACCGCAGATGTGCTGACGGTTATATCTCACAGGATTAGTGAATCTCTTGACAAAGGCTTCCTTTCTAGGGCAAGTGCTCTTGACATATCAAAGGCCTTCGACAAGGTATGGCATAAGGGTCTACTTCACAAGATTTCCAGCTACGGTATAACTGGAAATGTTTTCTCAATCATTAAATCATTTCTCTCCGATAGGCTCATAAGAGTAGTGGTCGATGGACAAAAATCAGAGGCCTGCAGTATTAATGCTGGAGTCCCCCAGGGGTTAATCCTGGGCCCAACTCTCTTCCTGATCTACATCAATGACCTCCCTAAACACATACTTAAATCATTCGTTGACATCTATGCTGATGACACGACGATCTACAGCAACACATCAAAGGCCGTAAATGACAAAGCTCTCTCTCTGATTCTCTCTCCTCTGATCTCGAACGAGTGGTTCAGTGGGAGAAGACGTGGCTGGTTACCTTTAATGCATCTAAAACCAAGCTCCTATCTTTACATCATCAACGCTCTGATCCCCATCTGGCATCAATTGAAATGGATGGCTCTCGTCTAGAAGAAGCCCCATGTTTTGACAAGCTTCTGGGCTTGACCTTCACTCCTGATCTGAAATGGAACACGTACATAAAGCCTGTTGCCAAGGTTGCTGGAAAGATGGTGGGATCCTTCTACCGCTCCAGAAGATATCTCACTACTGATGCAATTCTCTATCTATATAAAAGCCAAGTACGTCCAAGGATGGAATACTGCTGCCATATCTGGGCAGGAGCTGCTAAAAACAGCCTATCCTGCCTTGACAGAGTACAAAATAGACTTCGTGGCTTAGTGGGGGATGCCCTTTTCTCTACCCTGCAACCTCTGTCCCACAGAAGAGACGTTGCGAGCCTATCCTTGTTTTATCGTTATTTCCATGGCAGGTGCTCGTCTGAACTCCAATCTCTGGTCTCCCCTCACCAATCTTTCACGAAAAACACCCGTCTAGCTGAATCCACTGTGAAAAACTTCCCCCGCTCTTTATCTGTGCCTAAATCAAAACGTGGATTCCATGAACAAAGCTTCTTTCTTAGAACTGCACGCCTGTGGAACTCTGACTACAACTTGCATGTCTTCAAGTCCAACGTTAACAAATTCCTAATGAACCGCCCCCTTAAGTAAACACTTCATCAAATCTCCACAATAACGTAATGTACTTGCAATAACCCTTATCCCTGAGTGGCTTCCGAGCCTTGATAAGTGGTGACCATTGTGTAAAAAAAATAAAAATAAATAAAAATAAAAAGTATTACTCATAAAAAGACTTGTTATCCTTTCATTTATCCATGTTCTTTTATCGGCACACACCGGTTCTAGCCAGATCACCGAAGTTAAACTACGATGAGGCTGGCCAGTATCAGATGGGTGACCATTTTGGAAGGCTAGGTGCTGTATGTACCGCGCCGAGTTGTAGAAATTTCTAGGTTCTAGGTTGATAGCTGAGAGGCGCGTTTAATTCATTGAGGGAGATACACCCACAGATCAAAATGGAAAGCAACGAGAAACTACCGTCTTTACTTGTCTTCTTAAGATTACCATGGCTCTATAATTTGGAGTGCTGTGGCCGTCAACGCTGTTAAAACAGCAGAGCTGCTGATGATGATAATCAATATTTGTGACTTCGATCCTCGGTTGCAATCTATCCAACGCTTCAACTTAAACAGTCAACACTAAAAATTTATTAATTTAACGTTGCTTGTTTCTAAAGACTAATGGATATTCTTGCCATGATATTGGGTTTATGTAACGAAGATTTGGATGATTATATTTATAGCCAGGGACGATAAGAACGAACAAATTAGGTACCAGAATTGTTGCATAAAACACACTGAATTTCTTGGAATTTATGTATTTATTTGCGGGCTGTTGTCCTCTTCTTCATAGCTGTGTTGTTTCACCACGTTTCGGCCAACTATTCCTCTGGCCTTCTTCGGGTGGTTAACTGTGATGAAATAGGAATGCTGAGTCTTTTAACTGCATCCTCAGTAATTACTAGTGCTATGACTCTCGAGTATATATCAGTTAATCTATATATATAAAAATGTAATTCTTGGTTCGTTCGTTATTAGTAGTCTAAATAATCACTGGAACGATTGCTTTGGCATTTTGGTATAATATGTTTACTGTGCCCATGCGTGTTTTTATGTATCTCTTTTTAATTATAACATTATACTTAATTTTTGTTTAATAAATAAGTGGCTTTCTTTGTACGATGGGCCATTTTTTTTTTATTTGGGGACAATTATTTATCACCGCCTACCATCACGTAACATCACTAAAAGGATCTTTTGGTCTCACCACTCACCACTACAGGCCGTGATGGGCTCGCTTAATGTAAACAAAATGTGTTTGTTTTTGCTTTGTTTATATAAATAAAGCATCGTAATTTGTAACAATAAAAAAAATTAAATAATTTTTACAGGAATATTACGAAAATATTTCCCTAAAGTCCCTATTAATGAATTCGATATAACTCGAAGCAAAATGAATTTCTCACACTACCGATGCTATTTTTAGCACAAATAAGGTGTTTTCTTTTTTTTTTTTATTTAATTCAATATCTTAGGACTTTACTAATTATCTTTGAAATAGATCCAGAAAACTAATATGTATCTCTAAAAGGGCTTTTACAATGAATTTATTTAATTTCAAAATTTAGCTGAATTGGTAAGCTCCCCGTGAAAACATTTTTCATAACTTTTTTTTTTCGCCTGTACAAATATGTTTTTTTTCTTTTGGGAAATTAAGTTTAGTCCTTAATCTTTCAAATACAATCAAAAAGTTGTCGGAAACCTTTTAAAAAAATCGTTTATTTTTGCCCGTACCTAAACAATGGATATTAGCAGCAAATCGACCGTTGTGGACTGGATCATCTTTTTACTATTCAGGAAATTAAAGATTCAATTAGATTCCTATTTCGGTCACCTAAATTATTTAGTGTGAAAGGAGTTTAGGAATTCATATCCAAACCTAAATATTATTTTTACTTCAATAAAAATAACATTAATACACTAAGTTAGGTAAAATTTGCATAGAATGCTCTGTTTTACGGTTGTTTTAAAAATGAAACGGAAATTTAAATTTCGACCCCTTTTAAATTCGGTACATTTTTACATTACGTCCAACTCATCGTTCACATCGACACGTCAACTTTTATAGGCTTTCGGGTATGCTGACAAGGTTAGGGGGGGTCTATTCCGAGAGCCGTTCTTAACATATGTAGATTGGAGTGTTTATTCGTTGTAAACGTACCCGACAACCTATAAATGTCGACATTTCCAATGTGAACGGTAAGTTGGACATACGTAAAAAAATAATAAAAAGATATACCAAACTGACTTTTTTGGCTTATAAATGGAATTATTTCTTTCTTTTTTTTTCTTTTAAATATTTTGTGTTTTATATATATATATATAAAGTACAATTGTTGAATGTTATTCTTTTGATTATATTCGTTGGGGGCACAATCTAAAAGAAAAAAAAGATAAAACGGAGCGAAATTTAAGTTTCCGTTCCATTTTTACAACAACCGTACCAATAAGGGGAATTGATTTACTAGGATTTGTATTAGAAGCTGAGCACTTATTAAAATTATTTAATTGTTGAATTTTTTGTATTTTGGTTAAATTTGTTAGTTTGCAATCGCTAATAGCCCAGTCAAAAAACTGAACACAAGACGAAATTAAAAAGAATGGTACTCGTGCAGAATTTGACCTTCCCCCTCCCTGATTCCAATTAAGGTTAGGGTTCGACCGGAAATCACCGGATTCAACCGAGCGTTGTTCAAATGTTGAAACACTAAATCAACATTTTATTTATTTTTTTACATAATTAATTAATTAATGATATGAGTGTTTTTCACTCTCCCTATAGTCCAGGCGTTGTTGGAATGATACAAGTGCATTACAGCCGGGGGACATTACTTCTGAAGAGGACTAGTGTTGCATGTGTGTACTAGCAATAAAACTGCCCATACAAAAAAAATCTGAAAGCTTATTGAAGGAACAGTCTAAACACTTGAAATTTTAGATGTAGGTTCTTTGGGCATGGATCAAACATTTTAACTTAATTTGAGCCCAAAACAATAAATGTTAAGGGGGTCAAAATTGGGGTCAAAATTTAAAAACGTTGACCTCTGTGGTCTCTACTAAATTACTCAGCCAATATTTGGTCTAAACATTCGAAATTTTAGATAAAGTGTATTCTGACATAGGGCAAGCTTTTTAATTGGCTTTTGGCTGAAAATTTGGCTTCCAAGGGGTCAAAATTCAAAAGATTTGATCTTTGTGGTCTCTAGCAAACTATTCAGCCAATTTTGGGTCTAAACATTTGAAATTTTACATAAAGGGTATTCAAACACACAGAAAGCTTTTTAATCAGTTTTGGGGCGAAAATTTGGCTGCCAAGAGGTCAAAGTTGAAAGCGTTGGCCTTTGCAGAATCTATCAAACTTCTCCGCCAATTTTGGATCGAAGCTCTTGAAATTTTATATGTAGGTTCCCTGGACACGAGTCGAACTTTTTAATATATATGTACATAAAATTATGAACAGTACATAGGGCTTGACGAAAGCCGGGCTGAACTGCTAATTTATTATATAAGTGAACGTGTGTGTGTGTGTGTGTGTGTGTACATTTTCCTAAGCAATAACTCTGTCAATTTTAAGTCTACAGACTCGAAATTTGATGTACATGGTACTGAGATTTGGGAAAATCTTTGTAATCCGTTTTCGGCCAGAAATTTGGCTGTTAATGGGTCAAAGTTCAACGATTTTATCTTTGAGAATTCTACCAAACTTGTCCGCCAATTTTGGGTCTAAACACTTGAAATTTTAGATATAGGTTCTTTGGACATGGATCTAACTTAATAACTTGATTTGAGCCCAAAACAATAAATGTTAAGGGATCATAATTGGAATAAAAGTTTAAAAAATTGACCGCTTTTTTTTTTTTTTTTTTTTTTTTGCTCAACATACAGCTCCAAACACCTGGGCAACGCCGGGCTGAAATGTTAGTGTAATATAAATTTGCTATTAATATTTTTTAATCTATATAATTATAAAACTATGTGGAACACCGACTGCCCTTGTTTGCATCTTGTCTGTCAAAAATATTGTTGTCATAAAACCCAGCTTGTATTTAACATAATTTCATATTCATTTCCACAGCTCAGCCATATTGAGTACAAATAATCTTCAGTAATCGCTTGATTTTTTAAACATAGTTTTGTTATATTTCGGTTTCAATTCTAACTGATGGCACTCAAATCATTTTTTTTTTTTTTTTTTACTTTTGAAATAATCATTGGGTGCAATATAATATGAAATAATTGACTACATAATGATAAATATGAAATGTGTGGAGATGAAATCATTATATTTAAGCGTATTGTACGACTGGGCAACGCTCCTGCTCGTAAATGTTTATAGCTTTCTATTGATTTATCAAGAAGCAAATATAATTTATAATTCATTTTGAAATGTAAAGAGAGTGTTTGAAAACTTCTAGTGTTTCTCGGTGATAAAACGCATAACAGCTTGCTTTCTTGCTGCTACGGGGAAAATATGAACAAAATACGGTTATCACGACCTACTTTCGTCCCTCTCTGCGTGACGCCGTAAACTTTCACTTGGAGAAAAACTCCATACAATTGTTTTATTCTTATTTCATTAATTTCTTACGATTCTTGTTTTTTAATCGATAATGTTTCTAAATCATTGAAAAGTTTTTCGAAAATTGCAAAGAAACAAATATCGTCTAAGGGCTTCATTTTCATTCGGTAAAATAATATGGAAGATAAGAATTGACAAAACCGTCTGAAAATGGATATAACACCAATACAACTTGATAAAGACTATTAACAGTGTTATCAATCTTGGCACGATGTATTTTTGCGATCACCATAGAAATAATTGTTCATGTGAATGCGAGGTCACTACGTCGTAGAGGTCGCGTCGCAAAAATAATAAGACTGCTGACATTAACATATATAAAATGCGTTCCATAACGACGGGCAATTGTGAGATTGCATGTTTACGATCTACATACACAGATCACACAAACACACGAACATACACACGTACACTGATTTTTATATATATAAAAATCAGTGTACGTGTGTATGTTCGTGTGTTTGTGTGATCTGTGTATGTTCTCCATATAAAGAAAGGTTAGAGAATCTACAGAAAATCACAGAAAATCTAAAAGTGTATTCGTATATAAAATTTACCAGGCAAGACAATGTAAGTGTTCTCGCATATCTAAGCGCACCCCTAAATGGATTATAAATGTATCACCTCTTCAAAGTTTCCATTATATTTAAATGTTTTATTAAATTAAAATCATATTTATAAAATCTTTTATGGAAGACAATGGAAGTGGTTCTGAAACCACAGATGGCTATAGGAGAAGGAAGGATGAACCACGATTAAAATGTAAAATAAATTCCATTTGATGAAACTTATATGCAGACTGTTCGAAAAGTCTTGTGCACATTTCAAGTCCTCATATCTGCTTAACTATCAATGCTAGTAAGATGTGAAAGTGGTGTCATTTTCTGGGGAGGACAATGCAAGGAATACCAAATCTCTACGTTACCACCCATATGTCGAATACCTTTTTCGAAACCTAATGGGACAGCATACTCTTAAAGCTTCAAATGCATATACCCGATTTTAATGCAATTAAAATATAATAAGACATTCTGAGTGTTTTCCAATATTTAAGCCTCTTCTGGCTATATTAGGAGGCGAAAAACGATGAGAGACTGTAAAAATAAAGTAATATGTTGTTATAGACAGAGTGAAAAGTATGTAGTAGTGGTTATTATTCAATCTCGAGAAACGTCGGTTCTTCATGATAGTAATATATATATATATATATATATATATATATATATATATATATATATAGAGAGAGAGAGAGAGAGAGAGAGAGAGAGAGAGAGAGAGAGAGATAGTAAGTTATGGAAATTTTTTTTTTTTTTTTACACAGTGATCACCACTTATCAAGGCCCGGAAGCCACTCAGGGATAAGTGTTATTGCAAGTACATTAAGTTAGTGAGGAGATTTGCTGAAGTGTTTACTTAAGGGGGCGGTTCATTAGGAATTTGTTAACATTGGACTTGAAGACATCCAAGTTGTAGTCTGGAGGGAAGCAGGCAGACGGAACAGAGTATATATATGGCAATTAAGCTACACCGAATATTCTGCTTTTCATTCTCATGAGAATTCGTCAGTTTTATGCCTGCTATATATGTGTGTGTGTGTGTGTGTGTGTGTGTGTGTGTGTGTGTGTGTGTGTGTGTGTGTGCATACATAAAAACAAACATTGTTAAAAACAACAGAAAGATTTCGTTTTATTTTTTCAATTTTTCTGATGATATTTTTGTGTATAGATCAAAGGTATTAATAAATGGCACATAGTTATATTTGTCTCTTCGAAGCATGCCACGATTTTCTTGCTTTTCGTCTTTCGTCAAGACATCGTCAGGACAATGTGTAAGATTTGATTGTGCTGACGAGCGAATGATTGTTAGAATCAGTAGCAGTCGGAAAACAGTTAATGCGTATGAATCCGTTTGTGACCGTGAGGGGGGAGGGAGTGTCTAGTTTTTAGGTGAGGGCTGGGTCACTGCTACTGACTAGCATTCGCCCGTCAGTACAACTAAATCTTACACATTCGCCTGACGATGTTTTGACGAAAGACGAAAAGCAACAAAATCGCGGCATGCTTCGAAAAGACAAATCTAACTGAGACATTTATTAATACCTTTGATCTAAACACAAAAAACATCATCAGAAAAAATTGAAACACAACCCCTGATGTGAGGCCCAATTATCTGCTCAGTAAAACGAAAAAAAGACGTTTGATAATTAAGCGGTTCCTGTTACAAGCAACGGCTTTGCGCATGTTGTTCGATGTTCAAAGACTACATCTGATATATTTGTTAAGACGCATACACATCGAAGAAAATAATAATAGTAATAACAATAAGAATAAAAATGAAAAATAATAATGATAACAACAATAATGATAAAATTTATATATATATATATATATATATATATATATATATATATATATATATTAATGCGCATACTTTCACTACACCGAGGAAGACTGAAGGATCGGTCGATAATTATGTACCTGTAAAAAAAGTTTTTTAATTTTTTTTTTCATAATATTATTTTGTATTCCTACACGTCACCAATTGAAAACGAATAAAGAAAAGTTATAAGCTTTTATACTTTTTGTATTTTTTATACATTTCCATTCATATATATATATATATATATATATATATATATATATATATATATATATATATATATATCTGTATATATATATATATATATATATATATATATATATATATATATATATATATATATACTTCAGAATAAAATTATCTAACAATCAACTGGTATGGAAACCTGTGATTATAAGTTTTACAAGATATTACTGGAAGTAATATTCTATAAGTATTATCCCATCTAAATAAGAATTGCTCGATATACAAGATAGAGCAAATAAATCACATTTTAGTCATTCAATGAATTTAAAAATTTATGACGTGAAATGTTTGAATTTCAAATCAAAAGATTTTTATTATTCTATGTAAGACAAGGAATACATTTGAAATATTATAACTCCTTATCCTATAGGATTTCGATGTCTACCATCTCTTCCGAGGAGAAAATATTAGCAAATAGTTATAATGGTTAACACCATATTTGGTAAAGTCAGTGAGACATGGAAAATCACAATTAAAAGTTGTTTTAGTATTTAAATGTTATAGAGTAAGGGAAGTTAATGAAAAGGATATATAAATTCACATCCAAATTGCAAAGTAAAATCCGAAGTGAATGTCTTTAATAGCAGTGTGGTAAAATGATCAAAACTGTATTTTGAGTAATCCACATCACAATGTAATGGTCCGAAGTAGGCATTTTCCTGGAACAATTTTCTTTGTTTATATAATGGGTCCAGTAAAAAAATGATATAGGTCCGGTGGATCTGTTTATTAATAAACATATAAATTGATATATTTAATATGAGCTTCAAATTCCACTCCAAAATAACTTCAAATTGTTAATAAATTAAAATTAAAACCGCTTTCAGTAGACAGGCCATGCAAAATGAGAGAAACTGAACTGATAAGAAAAAAGAAAGAGAAAGAGACAGAAAAAGAAAAAGAAAAAAAGAAAAGTTAAAAATTAAAGAATTAAAAAGATAAAAAATTAAAATGAAAATTTAAGAACAACAATAAAAATAAAAATAAAATTAACAATAAAATAAAATGAAAAATGAAAAGGATAATAAATAAATAAATAAAACAAAATAATAAAATTAAGTAAAAGAAAGAACAGAAAAGAAGGAAATACTTACGCGTAATAAAACAGCGAATATAAGATAAAATAAATTAAAATAAAAGGGAAGGGAAGGAAATATATTAATGAATATGGAGAGATAGAAAAAAGACAGAAAATAATAATGAAGAAATAGAGGAGGAGAAAAAGAGGGAGAGGGGAGGATGAACTAAGCAGATGTAGTCAATAAACCTTTATAAAATAAAGTGGCAGGCCGCGAAAATAGGTCAGAATGCGAAAGTAAGTCTAGACATATGCAGGAAAGAAAAGAAAGCAAAAATTGGATGTATTTTTATTTGAGTCGACTTCAATTGTTAATCCAAAGTTTTTCAAAAATTCGTGCAGTTTTTTAATAGTGTTGTATTGTCTTGGTCTCGCGGGGGTAACGAATAATGCGTTATCTCTGTAGAGCTCTCCTTGTAGATTGTTGAATTCTATATTATTTTTTTAATACAAAAAGACCCACAAGGTTGGTAACCTGTGCATTATCCGAAGACCCATTATTATATCGAAGTCATTAGGAGTATCCTTCCTTGTCCAATATTTACCATCAAATCTTATTAAAGATCGTCTAGCTAATAGGATTAATTTTATTTCTAAATCCGTAATGTCCGAATGCTTTTTTGCAAATATTAATGCCTTATTTAATAGTACTGTGGAGATTGAGTGATAGTACTTATTGATATTGAAAGTGATAAAGCTTAGTCGTTGCTTATCTTTAAGTTTTAAAAACCATTTTATAACAGAGTCAGTGCATTGCCAAAGTGGGAATTTAACTTTTTCTCTAGTGGAAGGTATGATTCTATCTAAGATTTTCTTATTTACTAGACCAATACCCGAACTGGATGGGCAAATTAGGCTAATGTTATTGAATGAAAAACGGAAAGGGTAAAATAAATAAAATAAAATAATAAAATAAAATAAAGTAAAAAAAAGAACAGAAAAAAAAGGAAATGCTTACGCGTAATAAAACAGCGAATATAAGATAAAATAAAATAAAATACAAGGGAAGGGAAGGAAATATATTAATGAATAGGGAGAGATAGAAAAAAGAAAGAAAATAATAATGAAGAAATAGAGGGGGGAGGAAAAGAGAGAGGGGGAGGGGATGAACCAAGAATATATATACATAAACATATATATACATAAACAAAAATATATATATAACATTAATATATATATATATATATATATATATATATATATATATATATATATATATATAAATTAAAAATATTAAAGAAATAGATCAATCTACTCACAGAGAAAACTACACAGTAGAAACTTGCTACCATATAATGCGATATCCTTTTCATCTAGATTGTAACGTAAGTTTCACGGGTCAGCTCTCTTTTTAAATTTCATGTTCCTCTTTCTTGTATGAATGTTGTTTTCTACCCGGCTCCTTTAAGGTATGGTAAATCCAATCAAGATGAGTCTTTCCTTGTTACGGCTTGTTCGAGTATCTTCCAAATTCGCTGTTGCGAGGCTTAATTATCTGAATTCCATTTGAATGAACTGCTTAATTCAATGTTTAAGGATTTAGCGTTTCTTGTAACGAGCAACGGCTCTGCGCACATATTTTTCATAAAGGGTGCGATAAACAGTTCAAATATATTACAAGAATATATAAGGAAAAATTTTAAGCATATTATAAAATTATTTTTATCATCCTTTTCTTTTCCCCCTTTTTTTTCGTTTTCTTTTTCTTTTATTTTCTTTGTCATTACATTAAACGGACATTTTTTTATTATTTGTCATTACATTAAACGGACATTTTTTTATTATTTGAATTTTAGGTTGTTCAGAAAAATGTGATTAGAATGTGATCTTGTCATTATTCCAATTCAGGTTATAAAACAGATGAGGATCGGCTGAAGAGAGGTTGATATGGATATCTACAACGGTTTGAAACCGACGGTACCATCTAAACTTTCTGTAAATAAAATATAAATAATATGCTCTTATTTTCGGAAATTTCCTTTATAATAGATCACTCTGTTAAAATCCATTTTTCCAAAATAATATGTGTGTGTGTGTGTGTGTGTGTGTGTGTGTGTGTGTGTGTGTGTGTGCCTCCGTCTGTGTGTGTACATTTCCCTTCCAAATTATTCTGTCAATTTTCAGTCTACAGACTCGAGATTTGACACAAGGAATATTGAGATTTGGGAATATCTTTTTAATCTGTTTACGCCCAGAAATTTGGCTGTCAAGGGGTCAACGTTCCACGATTTGACTTCTGAAAACTGTACCAAACTCCTCCGCTAATTTTGGGTCTAAACACTTGAAATTTTAGATGTAGGTGACGTGGACATGGATCAAAATTTTTTATTTGATTTGAGCCCAAAACAATAAATTTTAAGGGGACAAAAGTCAATTTTTGGTCTAAACATTTAAAATTATACATAAAGTGTATTCAGACATAAGGCAAGCTTTTTAATCGGTTTTTCGTTGTAAATTTGGCTACCAAAGGATCAAAGTTCCAAAGATTTGACCTTTGCGGTCTCTAGCAAACTATTCAGCCAATTTTGGGTCTAAGCATTATAAATTTTACATAAAGGGTATTCAAGCATGCAGCAAGCTTTTTAATCAGTTTTTTTTTTTTTTTTTTTGCGAAAATTGGGCTGCCAAGACGTCAAAGTTGATAGAGTTGACTTTTGAAAACTCTACCAAACTCTTCCGCCAATTTTGTACCTAAACGCTTGAAATTTTACATGTATGGCTATCTGGGTATGAGTCAAACATTAATATATATATATATATATATATATATATATATATATATATATAAAACAATCGATCATTGTTTATGTATTAAAATCTATATGTTAATGTTTGGAATATTCAAAGAAGTTTTTAATGGTGATCACATTTTTTAAGGAATCTGAAAACATTGAAAATCTTCTTTCGATTTCATCGGGGTTCACTGGAGTAATTATATGTTGGACCCTTTTAATAACTGAAATATAATAGAATACAACGAAACGAAATTCATTTTACATGAGGGGCTTTATTGCATTACGTGGCAATTTAAAATATAGTTACAAAGTAAAAGGATTCAGTTTTCGTTGCATACAAAGGAAAGAAAAAAATAAAAATCCGGTTAAGCCTTTATTATCGTTTCTATCCCGTCCTGACACCACTTAAAAGTTTCTTGCCATCGTCCATCACGCCCGTTGTACACTTTCTTCTTTCTCCGACCGCATGCCGACCACAGCCAGCTCATTTTCGTCTTCGATTTTACACGTCCATTTCCTTCGATCCACACTGTTTCTCGGGCGCATTTTTCTTCTTTTCTCCTTTTTCTTCTCGCGCACACTTCTTAATTTGCATATAACGCTTTTCGGCTACTGCTGCTGCTAATCTCTTAGCAAACCAGCCATCCTTCACTGCTGCTGATATTTTTCCACGCACTCATACGCACTATGTTATAATGTCGATCATTTTTAAGAGAATTTAGTATTTTGTTCTGCTAACTTTAATATAAAAATTACAGAAAGTCTGATACGTTTCAATTAAAAACTATGCAATGTAATTTAAATAGGAGAAGAGAAAGTGGATCTCACTTTTATTTTTTCATCTTTTACTCCTTCACATTCCATGTTTTTGGCAAAGAGAGAAGAATAATTGGTTTTTACGTAAGAATCTATTCCATTTAACATTCATCGTTGGCAAGTTTTTGATCTTACATCAAGTGTCTTCATGTCTTGTCTGGGGTGATTTCCATAAAAAAAATCAGGTGTTAAAAATAACTAATATTTAATTAAATCTTTAAGACTATCTCTATCTCTACTGTTATATAAATCTGTGTGTGCGTGAGAGAGAGAGAGAGAGAGAGAGAGAGAGAGAGAGAGAGTTCCGCATATGTTCCGAAACGGCTGAGCGTATCTTTTGAAAATTTCGCACAAAAGTAATTTATATGTTTGGCAGTGTTTCTGGATATGTTTTGCCCATAAGTATCAAAAATCGAAAAACATCCGATCGTAAAAGTAGTCTTTCAGGGGAATAGTTTACGTTACACCGGCCAAATGAGAAAACAAAATCTCAGCAAATCATTTCTTCTTTAAAAAAAAAAAAAAAAAAAAAAAGCAGATTTATTGTCATCTGGAAAAATAGCTCAATGGTAGAGTATTCGACTACAGATCGAATGACACCACTATTCAAGCCCGGGTGTACCTCACCATTTTATTTTATTTTTTTCTTATCTATGAGTTCAATTTACAATAAAAGAAGAGGAACGATTTAAAATCGCCGCAAATCATTTCTTCGGTTGCATATTTAAAAACTAAACATTAATCAGAAGTAACTTTCCAGGGAATTCATCGTCAAGCCATAATATCAGCTGACATAATATTGTAAACAAACACAGATGGAATTTGATAAGCGACATTATTATCATTGTTATGTTTTTATTTTTTAATTATTTATATGTTTATTTTTATTTTATTTATTTATCTATTTATTTATTTATTTTTATTTTATTTATTTTTTTTTTTTTTTTGCAAATTAATCCACCGGGTAAATTATTCCTCATAATATATAATAATCAATAGAGGATTGATTCTATAATAATGCATACGCATCTGTATAAATTAAAATAGCATGTTTAAGTGCATTGTACGACCGGGCTATGCCGGGCGTCCAGCTAGTATTTTACTACACAAAATGCATTTTTGTTAATTTAAAATTTATAGTAGATTTTAAAGTGCAATACTGGTGTTAGTTCTTATGTACGATACTTTTACCACGTTGTAAGTGAAACATATCTATCTAAAATAATGCTATGGGGCACACAGAAGAAGTAAAAATACGACCAATCTGACACTGACATTAAATCCATTATCAAAGCTGCTGGGAAAATGGTTGGATCATTCTACCACTCCAGAGGGGTATCTCACTGCCTGTATAAGAGCCAAGTACGTCCTAAAATGAAGCACTGTTGCCAGATCTGTGCAAGAGCTGCTCGGCACTCATATCCTTCCTTGATAGAGTTCAAAACCGATTTCGAAACCTATCAGATGTTGCTCTTTTCTCTACTCTGCAACATATCTGCACCAGAAGAGACGTTGTGAGCCTATCTCTGCTCTATCGTTATTTTCATGGTAACTGCTGGTCTGCGCTTCAATCTATGGTCAGTTACTGCCTTCCATAGTTGTTGCCAAATTTTCACACAAACACTCGACTACCTACTACCATTATCAACACTTTTCTTCCACTCTCTATCTGTGCCTAAATCTAAACGCAGATTCCACAAACAAAACTTCTTTCCTAAAACTGTTGTTGAACATTGTTCTGCTGGCCTGCTTCCCGGCTGACTACAGTATGGTAGCCTTTAAATCCAATGTAAACAAGTTCTTGTTGAACCACTCTCTTAAATACTCGATTTCTACCCAACTTACACCATTAACGATTACTACACTTCCATCTTATATTCATTAACCCTTATCCTCTAGTGGTCTTTGGGTCGTGATAAACGATGACTCCGTTTAAAATATATATATACTCATTTTGTTTATATACTGACAAACGTAAATGTAAAATGGGCTTACATTAAAAACAGAATAAACATTACGCGGCGTTTTTTCTAAACACTCTGTGTAGCCTCAATCAGATCTTTAGGTTAGGGATATAAGAGAGAGCTTCTTCATATTAACAACCACGTGGAAACTTGTCCAGTCGTGATGAATTCCAGTCTCTCTCTTCGTTGTCTGCGTCAGTGTTTTAAAGAGGAATAACCTACTGGTGTTCTTAGAAACTGGTGTCAATCCTGCTACTTCCCACGCAATACTTGCTAAAAATATGGCGTATCTGAAAATGAATACAAACAATATAAAACATTTTTTTTAGATGGAAACAAAATTATTCAAATGTCTAGGCCATCTCACATGCTTGTCTAAACGTGTCTTCTTTTCTGGGGAATGTTTATTTTAAGTATCATGACTACAGGCACCAAATTTAGAAGTGCTACTTCTTGGTATGTGTCATCCACCAGAACTGCAGGATTTATCCCGTCTATCGATATGTTTCTTCCTCATTCTAAATAACAACTGTTATATTTATGTTCCAATGTACGAGTCGAGTTCTTATAGAGATTGTTAATTTTTACCTAATAATTTATCTAATAAATTCATATCATCTAATTATTGGAATTCTTTTGAGATGAGTAATTTGTATATTTCATTTTATTTATTTGCGGACTATTTATCCTCATCTTTATAATTGTTGCTTCACGACGTTTTGGCAAACTATTCCTCCGGCGTTCAGGTTGTTAACCACAACGAGATAGAAATGCTGAGTCTTGTAATTGTATCTTCACTAATTACTGCCTTCCATAGTTGTCGTCTCACCATCTTTTTTGGCCAACCAATCCTCTGGCTGGTTTTGGGGTAGGATTGAAACGTTGTGAAGCAACAACTACAAAGACGAGACTACATGTCCGCAAATAAATAAAATATACGAATTACTCATTTCAAAAAAGAATTCCAATAATTAAATAATTATACCATTTGCTACGGATCCGAAAATGGAAGATCAGACAACAAAAAATTTGGATTTATAAAACCAAAAAATTCAACCTTGATAGAAACGTTGAGTCTCTACAGTTCCAAGTGAGCATTTTCTGGAAATAGCGGTTTCAATCCTACCTAAAGCTGGCCAGAGGATTAGTTGGCCAAAAAGTGGTAAGACGACAACAACTATGGAAGGCAGTAACTGCAAAAGATGCAGTTAAAGATTCGACATTTCTATCCCGTCACAGTTAACAACCTGACGAAGGGCAGGGGAATAGTTGGCTGAAACGTCGTGAAACAACAGCTATGAAGATGAGGATAACAGTTCGCAAATAAATAAAACATTCACACCAACCACAGATAAAAACCGGATGTATAACTCGTGTTATTGCAACGGTGGTTATTTTCAACTTTTTAGCTTGTAATAATATTTCTATGAATCTAAACCAATTCTTCAGCACCCATGACGCATTGGTTGGAATACTTTGAAAATCAATTGTAAAAGTGATATTCTCCTGAAGGTTGAAGGTTCAATCCTCAGTGTGGACCACCGAAAAATTACTTAGGATTTCTATTCAGTCATGGCTGACAGAACAAGAGCATGCTACCCCTGTGAAATAAATACACGGTTCCATTCGAAATTCCGTCCAAATTCGACAGAAACATTCCTTAGTTCGACAAGATACACCTGAAGAAGGTCGGAGGTTACATCTGCCAAAACTTTGTGAAAATCACACTCAAGATGAGGACAGTAGTTCGATGAATCCAAATAATACGAATAACCAATCCTCATTTCAAAAATTCATGAATTGCTGTTTTAACCGCCAATCTTGTATACTTCGTGCTTTTAAATTCGTACCAACCACAAATATAAAACCGTTTGTTCTGCTGTATAAGTCATGCTCTTGTAGTGATGATTAATTTTTAACTTGTTGTGGTGTATAACCAATGGTTATACATCCGAACAAACCAAACATTAAAACCAATGTTCTCATGTACGCGTTGAGTTCTTGTAGTGACGTTTATTTTGAACAAATGACTTTTTATAACTAGTGGTCCGAACCAACTAAATCTGAATCAACTAAACTTCAAGGCTGCCTCGTGTATAAGTCAAGTTTTAGCAGTTGTTATTTTTATACATTGTCTTGTAAAACTAAGGCTTATAAATTCACCAAACCCAAAACTAAATATGTCTGTTCTCGTGTATACGTCGAAACATTGTGGTGGTGGTTTCTTTTAAAAATCTGTTGCTCAGTATAACTAGTGATATTAAATCTGAACAAACCAAACGTCAAAACAATATGTTCGCTTGCATGAGTTGAATTTTAAGAGTGATGACTATTTTTAACTCGTGGACTTATATAACTATTGGTTACAAATCAAAACCAACCAAAAATAAAAAGTGTGCTTTTGTGTAGCGATTTTATTTCACATAAACAATAAATTTACAGTGGTTTATACAATGAAATATAATATTACATCGTTGTATTTTGATTATTCATTAAGCCCTTAAGCGTTTGGGAGAATAGAAAGGAGGGTTGCATGTCAATTATCTTTTGGGCTTAACCTCCGCTAGATACTCTCATCAAAATATTGCATTGCATTCTATGGTTTAATTCTATTTAAATGAACTACAAATAATATGAAATAAATTATATTTGTATAAAACAAACAAAAATATGTGACTGGTGATCGGGCCAGAAAACAACGAAAAGAAACAGAAAAAATGCTAATAGAGCAGCTTATTAAGGTTCTCCTAATATTTTGATAAGTTTTAGAATGGCCACAGTTTTCCGAATGATCCTACAACAATCAGGTCAGTCTCTAAATGCGAGTGGGAGTTAAGTGGAATATCGAAAAATAAATAATATATTGAGATGGAATATGGGACTAGATTGTATCCTCCAAATGTAAGCATAATCTCAGGTGGAAGACAAGGGACAAAAATTATAAATGTAAAATAAAATAAGTATAAAATATATAAAAGTATCTTTGGAGGATATTTAGCATTAAAAGGAAAATAGGATCGGGAATTTTTCACCCTTGTTCCCCTCTTTTGTCTATGGCGGGATTCAGCCAAGAGGCCAGCTATGAGATTAGGAAGAGCTCTTTCAACCGTAGGGGCCCAAGAAACATCTTTTATCAAAGACCCAGCTTCAATCTATGGTCCCCCCCCTCACCAAACTATCACGAAAAACACCCGTTTCGCCAGAACCACTACCATCACACTTTTTATATGTGCCTAAACCTAAATGTAGATTCCATGAGCAGAGCTTCTTTGTTAGAACTGCACGGCTGTGGAACTCTCTTCCGTTGGCCTGCTTTCCAGCTGACTACAATCTGATTATCTTCAAGACCAATGTAAACAAGTTCTTGATGAATCGTCCCCCTATGTAATCCAACTTACACTACTTGTTTACTACGCTATAATCGCATTGACTATTTGTTGTAGACCCGTGCTAGGGGTCACAAATGAAAGAAACCAGAAGTAGTGTAAATGTATAAATATAATATGTATTTATCATAAAGAATACCTTGTTAGGGGTATGTTATATCCTTACTTTAAATAAGAATTATAAAGTAAAATGTATAAAATATAATATGTATTTATCATAAAGAATACAGGAGCCACTAAAGTGGTATGAGAGGAACGTGTTCGTAGCATGCGATTAAACACGGTATGAATGTCTCCATTTTGTCTCTGAAACAAGTGGTATTCATAGGACTGGTTCATTTCACTTAGTACTCAAATATTATTTATTTTTCGATGTTCCACTTAACTCTCACAACACTAATGTATACCCATTAACCCTTATCCTCGAGTGGCCTCCGGGCCTTGATAATTGGTGATCCCTGCGTAAAAAAATGCCAACCTTTGCTAGATTCGTCATTCTCAAGTTTATATTGTTAGGCCGTTCAGAAGAAACCTGTCTGTGGACATAGGGTTTCCATCCTCGTCCAAAGCAATGAGAAGATCAAGCGAGTGAAACCCTTCGAGCTGTCTTCAGGCAGGGTTAGTACAGCCAGTCGGTAAAGGGTGAGAAGGAAGATGTAAAGTGGCACATTATTTAAGAAGATACGACCTTTCACTACTTCCGACCGATTCTTTTTGCTCGAGATAATATAAATTTAAATAGAAGTAAAATTATGTGTAATATTTTTATATCAAAATTTCTATCTATCTCCCGCTATCTCACTCTCTCACTCTCTCTCATTCTCT
>NC_136505.1:7459234-7769234 GCF_053919585.1 Euprymna scolopes
AAGCCGGGCCACACTAAGCACCTGTCGTAGTGTGCATCAGATCACCACTTCCACTCAAACAAAAACAAACAATTTGAAAGAAATAGTCGTCGCACTTGTTTTATAAATATTGCATTTACTCTGCAATTATCGTTGTATTTTTAAAGAGTCCAATAAACTTGACTGTTTTTTTTTTTTTGGAATAACAGAATATTTTTAAACAATTATTAAAAGTGACTTTTCCAGAGCATTTATAATCAAACCCAAATATCAGCTGATGTGATATTGTAAACAAACACAGACGGAACTTGATGAATGATATGTATATAGCTTAATAGAATATATAGTTTTGTGTCTTCATTTCATACTCTTGTTGTCCTATTATATATATATATATATATATATATATATATATATATATATATATATATATTAGGGGGTATATTTGGATAGAAAAAAAAACAGGGAAAAAGTGCTCAATACGTGAGTAGAGCTAATTATGTTTTTATTCGTTCAGCCTCAGGTTTTTTTTACTCAAATCATCACAAATTGTTTCAATAGACAGGACAATAAAAAAACCTGTCCACCTTTTCCGATAATTTGAGCTAAAAAAATTATCTGAAGTGATGAACAGGTTTTTTATTGTCCTGTCTATTGAAACAATTTGTGATGCTTTGAGTAAAAAAAAAAAAACGAGATGGAAAGAATAAAAACACACACACACACACACACACATATATATATATATATATATATATATATATATATATATATATATATATATATATATATATAGGGGGCTCTGGGTAGAGGTAGTACCTTTAAATCTCTGGCTGCTGCACCCAATAAGGTGGACAGACTTCACTGGTCCTGACTCATCTCCTTAATCTCTCACTTGCTAGCTCCAAGAACTATACACTGGGTACCAGTCTCAGCAGGCCTGCCAAACCTTGTGAGGGGACGGTCTTGGTACAGCATTGCTTAGCAATGTGTCCACTAGACTGAACTAACTGTTAGAGTCAAGGACCAAGAAATAGCTGGAATGGTACCCAGCTGCACAGAAAGCTTTCCAGGGTGGATCAGGCCATTTAGTGTTGGCTCATAACTGATCTAGGAGATGGAACACTCTTACAAGAAAATCCTGCGATCGTTTTATCATCTGACGTGTGGCACATGCGTGCACCTGTACAGACCATGTTAATCTGATGGAGAGAATGTGCTTTGTCCAGCACAAGCAATGACCACTTAAAACAAATCAAAGTGCCGGTTGTTCAGTGAACCATTTTCACTCATTTAAATCTAAGGTTTGGTACATCGATATGTGTTTTTGTTTGTTTTTTGTTTTTTTGTTTGTTTGTTTTTTTTGTTTGTTTGTTTTTTTAACTAACAATAAATAAATAAAGCCTGTGGCGATGATAGGATTGTGACGAGAACAGGTGAAGGATGTCCGTGGTAGTTGCTAGCATGAACATTGCACATAAGTAGTGGAAGGTAGATGGCCGTTTTTCACAACACCTGCAAGTAATTGTGTGACTCGTGTCCTCCTTTCATAACAAAGCAGCCCTTTATAGGATGGCACTGTTTTTCTCTTCATGGGGAGGGGTCTATAAAAGGTGACCTAAAAATTGTTTACTTGCTCATGTCCCTGTCATCAGGTGCAGATGTCTGAGTATCCAATATTTGCACCCAAATCAAGAATAGAAACAAAATACATGGAACGAATATGTTCATTGCGACTTGGAATGTAAGAACACTCCAGGATAACAAAAAGAACCCTGAACGAAAAACCGCTATCATAGCACGTGTGTTAATGCATCATAGAATTTCTGAAACTAGGTTTGCTGATACAGGACAGCTAGAGGAATTTGAAGGTGGATAAACTTTTTATTGGATTGGAAAACCAAATTCTGAGAAACGTTAATCTGGCATTGGTTTTGCCATCAGGAATGATATTGCCAAAAATCTTGACTTATTCCCTTGCGCATTGCAGTAGGAAAGGACAAATATGCCACATTTTTTAGTTGCTATGCACCTACACTTAATTCATCCGATGAGCTAAAAGAGAGGTTTTACTCCTCTTTACGCAAACAGATTAACAAGGTTTGTATACAGGATAAGCTGTTTGTCTTGGGTGATTTCAATGCTCGTGTGGGTAGTGATACACAATTTTGGAGAAATGTCATTGGTTCACATGGAATTGGTAAAGTCAACTCAAATGGCGTTCTCTTATTGTCTCTTTGCAGTGAATTCGATCTTTTGCTCACTAATACTGTGTTTCAGCTGCCTAATTGCAAGAAAGCCAGTTGGAAACATCCCCGGTCTAATCATTATCATCTCATTGATTATGTCATTGTACGTCGTTCTGATAGACAAGATATAAATGTTATATGCTCTTACAGCATCGGGGAATGTTGGTCAGACCATAAATTGATCTGCTCCACAGTCAGGATGAAAATCAAGCACCCTGTTCGAAATCAACGTAATTTTTCCATTAAGAGAATTGATGTAGGCAAGTTGAAGGTTACGGCGATAATGCACTCATTTCAAAAGGCTACTGATGAAAAGCTGTCCTCTGTTGTATGTGAGAATGGCATTGAGGCATCTTGGAGAGAGTTTAAAACCGCAGTGTATGACTCTGCCAAAGAGTCATTAGGATATGTTCGAAGGAAAAACCAAGATTGGTTTGATGAAAATGATCCAACTATCGTCCCACTGCTCAATAACATGCATCAAGCCCATCAAGTATGGATTATTGACAAAAATTCTTCAGTGAAACACCAGGCTTTCAGAATGGCCAAAAGGTTGGCACAATCTCGGCTCTGGAAAATGAAACAAAACTGGTGGAAGCAGAAAGCTGAGGCCTTACAAGATGCGGCAGATAGGTGCGATTTTAAATCATTCTACCAAAACCTCAAGGGGGTGTTTGGTCTCATTTTAAGGGGGCCATCTCCAATATTTTCGTTGGATGGCATTCTCCTCACTGATAAGAAAGAAATTACTAAGCGCTGGACTGAACACTTTTCAAATGTTTTAAACAGAGAATCGACAGTGGATCGAGAAGTGATTGATGATATTCCTCAAAGGCCAACCATTGAGGCGCTTGCTCCATCCATGTCGGAGATGTAATGGGCAGGAAGAGGCACTGTGGACATGATCTTCAGCCTTCAGCAACTACAGGAGAAAGCGAGAGAGCAGAATAAGGACTTGTTTGTCGCATTCGTTGACCTCACAAAGGCATTTGATACCGTCTCTAGGGATGACCTGTGGACTGTTTTGAGGAGATGTTGAATGTGATTGTCTCCTTTCACTGGAGAATGGTAGTGACAGTACGATCTGGCTGTGAACAAAGTGAACCATTTGAAGTGTCAAATGGAACTAAGCAAGGATGTATCCTTGCTCCAATCGTATTTGCTCTTTTCTTTTCGATGATGCTTGAGACAGCTTTCAGGAACACCTCAGGAGGCATAGGTGTTGAGTATCGATCAAGTGGAGGATTATTTAACCAGCAACGGTTCAAGGCTAAAACCAAGACTTCTGTGCAGACTGTTCTTGACCTCCTTTATGCTGATGACTGTGCTCTTGTCACCCATAGTCTTGATGACATGCAGAACATCCTCAATAGCTATTCTGGTGCATGTAAGGCCTTCAGTCTTACAATTAGCATAAAAAAAGACTGAAATTATTCACCAGCCAAAACCAAACGCTACGTCCTCTTCACAACCAGTGGTATATGTTGATGGTGACGCTTTGAAAACAGTATTTTCTTTTACATACCTCGGATCTGTTGTGTCTGATGATGCTTTTGAGGTGTCTAGGTTTTTTATGATATCATGCACCTGAGAAGGAGTGATTGTCAGATCATGTAGTGTGGTGTTTGGCCGCAAAGCAAAATCAGGGAGGGAATGGTTTGCTGGGTCCAGAGTGGAGCTTGAAGCAAATCAACTGGCAAGCATGTTAGCCTTCTCAGTTGCTGTACAAATAACCTCATGATTGTTGAATAGTGGGGGAATTGCTGATTACCCATTATTTACTACACTATTGTAGATTTTCACTGTTCCTAATTTCTGTGCTTTGATGTGTTTTCTGGTAGTTTCGGTGTATTCTCTCTTAGCTGTCGCTATTTCTTTCTTACAATTACTTCTAGCTTCTATAAAATTTTATCTGTTTGTACTGAACTTATGTCAGATAAATATGTGGTATGCATGCTGCCTCTGAGCAATGGCAGCTGCACAAGAAGAAGTAAACCATTGGGGACAGTGGGGTTTGCTATAGAACTTCAGCATGGGAACATGTGCTTCAATTGCCGTTTTGAACTATTCAGTGGTCTCATTTGCTCACTGTTCTGCAGAAGAAAATATATTTCTCCATGGGGCATCTCTGATGAGATCCCTGATAGCTTCCCAGTCAGCCTTCTTATAATACTTTGTCGTTTTGAGTAATGACTCTTCAACTTTGGGTCGAGAATTTAAGGCAATTTCTACTTTGACTTTGACAGGCCAGTGGTCAATCATTTGATATGGCCAAAAAGTTTAAAGGTTTTACTTTTGATTTTATCAAATAGAGAAGGTAGGAAAGTAGATTGATGGAGGGTGAATATTTTTGTTTTTTTCCCCCCTCAGGCAATGTCTCCGTAATGAAACACATTATTTGATTTTGAAACACCTCAATGTGATTGGTTTGTTGTTCTGTCCATGTGATACAATCAAGGCCATACAAAACTACTGGGAGAACAGTAACATTATAAAAAGAAAAGAATAGAAAAGAAATCTGAGTATTGTTTTTTTACTTTAATGGCAACTCGGTTTTCACCTTTGAAATGACGACTTTTACAAGTTTTCGAGTATGCTGAAAACGAATATCACATTTAAATTTAGAGCAGACAAGTAGTTTTCTGAATATTAAGGCTTTTATTATCTAATGTAATCCATTATGTTTTCACTGGTAGCCATGTTTTTCTCAATTGAAATGTACTAATGCACATGCGTGTTACAAAATACCTCCTCCTCCCCATGTTAAGAATGGCGACCGCCAATGAAATTCATTAAGTAATACATTGGAAAAAAATGTCTTGATATTCAGAAAACTATTTGTCTGACCCAAACTTGAATTTGATATTTGTTTTCAGCATACCTGTAAACCTATTAAAGTTGTTATTTTAAAGGTGAGTGTTCAGTTGCTGTTAAAGTAAAAATTAACAGAAATCTGTAACAGTGGGTTTTACTAAAAATGTACGACTAAAATTATGCTCGACCAATGTATGACTGACTGCTCCTGCTATTTGTCATTTAGACAAAACATGTTAAGTTGCGTGAATCAGCAAGAGCCGATCAGACATTTTAGCCGTGCCGAAATTTAGTCGTACATAGTCGTGCTTTACTAAAAATGGACAAGCAAATTATGTGCGATTATTTGCTCCTGCTGCTGATTTGCTATTAAAGCAACTTCGGCATGGATGGCCTATTCGGTTTGTCGGTGCAAAATATCGAAAAAATCTGTTGTGGTATTAAAATAAATAAAAAAAATGAATTTTCTCACAAGTTTCAGTCAAAAGGTTATTTTTTGACGAATATATTTTTAGATTCATATGAAAAGTATTTTCAAAAAATAAATTATTTTTTTTAAATATTCTCTCTTAAAGTAGAAAGTAAAAAGACACATAAATATTCATATCATGAAATCCTTAAAGACTAAGACAATTATTTTTTCCAATTTTTTGTGTCACCTTTTTCTTTTTTTACATTAAAAATCTTTGTAAAAAAATAAACAAGTTGTGCATTGGTTTTACTAATTATGCGCGACTAAAAATTAATTTAAAAAAATAAAACGGAAAAGCCATAAATAATGATAACTTTAAAAAAATATTTAAGGAAATTTTTTAAAATGACTTTTTTTTTTTTTTTTTTGAGAAATGAACCAGAGTCGCTGTTGCGGACCAGGATATAATAATACCCTAACTCGCCACAAGAAAATAATGAAACGAATGGAATTGAAGGAAACAAAAACTCAATTGATGGATAAGATAAACGTATCATTTATTTACTGTTGAAAGAATGAATGTTTTAGATATAACATGTGTTCATGTCTGCGCGGGTGTAACCATCGTTTGTTGCGGGATTGGTATTATAGAAGTAAAAAGGAAATGTGTTTTCCTCTCACGTTCGGGTCACTATCATTTGTTCGCACATAGGAAAAGAAGTGAGTGATGTAGTGGAAATTGGTATGATAGTCCAGCGTGTAGACAAAGAAAAGGATAGAGGGTTGACGTCAGTTAGCAGTCAGCTACGCGAAGGTGTTCTCAGGGACCAGTAGTAGATAGAGAGAGAAAGAGTGAGAAGGTGTACATATGGTCTGTTAGCTCGTGCCCCATACATAGTCGCAGGGGACATGACGCGCGTGGGTCTCCCAAAAGGGAGGCGGCTGGTTAGCCCAACCTCTCAGTTCGAGAGCTGGTCCGAAAAGGAAGGAGCCGCTTATTGCTCTTTCTTTTATACTCGTTTCCAGAGTGCTTTTTGCGCATGTGTGGATTTCCTTTGAAAGGGGAAGTGACGTTGTCCTTGTGTGCGTACGTGTGCGCGTGTGTGAGTACATGTGGGTACGTTAGCGTGTGTGTATATACACGTGAATGTGAGTGTATGTACGCGAACGTGAATATATGTACGTGTGTGGACGTGGGCATGTATGTTTGTGTGCGCGTATGTATATGACAAGTAATATAGCTTGAAATGTGAATGCGTGTTTTTGTGTGAGACTTGAAAAGGCTCGCGCATCGCGTTATAATATAGCGAAACTTTATTATTTTTTAAAAATGAGTCAAAATTCAGAAAATAATTATAAAAATAATAGTTATTTATTTGCCTCTTCATAAGGGCAGTTAGACACTAATGTTTTAAACGTTGGGAAAACTAGTTCCTCCAAAAAAAGACACACAGGGTTGGAACCATTGTCTCAGTCTTTAAGGATTTCTTCTACGTTTTACAAAGATGTTCAAGTGTTACATTGTTATTGTGTTACATTGTTATTGTGTTACATTTTTATTGTGTTACAAAATTCAAATTTTAAAGATAAAGGTTATGTGAAAAATTTTATTTGTCAAAAAAATCAATAGATAAACTCTCGGTTGAAAGTTGTGACTGTGACTAAATTCGCTTTGTTTTTTTTATTTCAATAATACAACAAGAAATGAACGTGTTTATTTTTTATTTTTATCTTTTTGTTTTCATTTATGTTTTTTACAAAGATTAAAAAACATTGGCACACTGGATTAGAAAAAATGTCTCAGTCTTTAAGGATTTGCAAAAATCCTTACTGTTAGTAAATTACTTTTGTGCGCTAACAACCTCAGTAGATCGTTCGTGTAAGAGGAAATGTTTAATAAAATTTGGGAGTTTTCTTTAGTAAATATCTTTTTAGGTATCGACTTAAAAACATAGCAACCAAAATAACTTTTCAAAACTTCTACTTAAATTCGTTTTATTGTTCATTACGAGATTGTTTTACGATATTTTCCGCTGATGGATCCAGTCGATCGCCTGTGTCGAAGTTGCTCTAATCAGTAGTGGCAATTAGTCGTACATTGATCGTACCTAATTTTTTAGTCATAGATTTTTAGTAAAACTGACATGTTCCTCATTTTTTTTTTTTTTTTTTTTTTTGTGAGATATTTCTTCTTACCTGCTTTGGCTCCAACACAATGGCAAAAAAATCTACAACAATTACAACAAAGCATACTTCTAAAATTCGACACAATTTTTATTTGTTCTTCATTGCAAAAAAAGGAAAAGCCTATTTTGTCTCTGAATAAAGCTGATAACATCTCGAAAGGTGCTTTATCTTCAGCAGGAACTGGAATTCAGGTTCAGCACTGTTCAAAGATCGGATTAATTACAGCCATTTGAAGGAGTTGGTATGATACCTTCTGATGAAAGAATCAATTCTCGACTAGTCGACATCACAGAAGCTCATAAGGAATATTCATTTAAAGGAAAAGTCATTAATGACGGGTCAATAATTTTGACCTTAAAAAGTCTATGCGAAACATAATAATAACTTTGCCTAATAATAATGTAGGATTTAAAATAAAGTCTGAAGGAGACCAAATGCCTCATATCTAGAGAGAGTAGTTCCATGTTTCTCCTCCGGCTACTTGTCTGGAACTGCCTGAAAAAAGAAAAGGCATTCAAAAGCCCACCAAGTCCATCGCTCAGTAGTTAAAATCTCAACCAATCTGATTATTCTAAACAAAGACAGTGGGTGGCCAATCAGCCAATAAGGAGCCTGCTTATAACTGTAGAATTTCTGACATTGTTTTGTTTAATGCAATTTTTAAGTTTTCTAATGTTTTTACGGAATATTTTGCTTTATTACCAACAGTTTGCCTATTCGATAGATCTTGCTTACTAGGACCTACCAATGACGTCATTATTCAGTTCACGGACCTTAATGACATATATTATGAAGGTCATGTCTTAATGCTATTAAATAAAGTAGAATTACACGAACGAAACCGTTCGAAGGTACGAAGAGACTTTATCCCCGAACGTACAAAAGTAAACTAGCAGACCAGAAAGGGAAATAACTCTGTCACATTCAGAGTCATTTCCCTTTGACCAATAACTATGCTCGTAACTTGATAGTGGCGAAATATTTTTCTTTTTCTTTTCCTTTTTTGTTGTTGTTGTTGTTGTTGTTGTTAAATTTTCTTATCATTTTGTTCTAGTTGGATGGGGCATTCTACCGGATTCCTAAGATTCACCCGCTTTCTTATACATTCCAACTGAAAGAACTTTTTAAATATTCTAACTGTACTTTTAAGTGCAATTGTTTATATCTATCTTGCACTTGATCCACCGGGTATATTTGCCGAAACTGTATGACATTTAAAAAACAAACAATCATCGCAGTCTTATTTTTTTTTTTTTTCTGATGTGTAAATGTCTGCATACATGCAAAATGAATGGCCGATCTCCAAATATAAAAAATAAATTTACCCCCTCACTCCACTTCTTCATTTAAAAAAATCACCAAAATTCATGAAAACAAACAATTTTAATGAAAATTTCACATCATTAAATTCTGTAATTGTTAAGTAACGTTAACAATCACAGAATATAATAAACTATTATTTTTTTTAACTTTAGTGAAAATGTATTTTGTGTAAACAAAAAATGCCTTTACTAAATAAAGTTTTAGTTTTCTACATCTATCTATCTATTCTATCTATATATCTGTAAAAGTGTGTGTGTGTGTGTGTGTGTGTGTGTGTGTGTGTGTGTGTGTGTGTGTGTGTGTGTGTGTGTGTGTGACTCGAAATTTGATATACAGGGTATTGAGATTTGGGAAAATCGATGTGATCGGTTTTCGCCCAGAAATTTGGCTGTTAAGGGGTCAAAGTTCAACTATTTGACCTTTGAGAACTCTACCAAAATCCTCCGACAATTTCTGGTCTAAACACTTGAAGCTTTAGATATAGGTTCCTTGGACATGGATCTAACTTAATAATTTGATTTGAACCCAAAACAATAAATTTTAAGGAGTCATAATAGGGGTCAAAGTTAAAAAAATTGACCGCTTTTTTTTTTTTTTTTGCTCAACATACACCTCCAAATACCCGGGCAACGCCCGGAATCCATGCTAGTATATATATATATAAAAGTGAACGTGTCTGTGTGTGTACATTTCCCTACGCAATAACTGTAAATTTTAAGTCTACAGACTCGAAATTTGATATGCAGGGTATGGAGATTTGGGGTCATAATAGGGATGAAAGTTTTAAAAAAATTTGACCTCTGTGTTCTCTACCAAATTACTCAGACAATTTCTGGTCTAAACATTTGAAATTTTACATAAAGGGTATTCAGAGATAGGGTAAGCTTTTTCTTCGGTTTGGGTCGAAAATATTCAGTTACAAATATATAAATGCATGTATGTATGTTTGCATGTGTGCCTAAAACTTTTGACAAATGCGACGGATATTTACAAAATCAGTATCGTTTTTAAGTTCGACCTTTCAGACGACAAATATTGAAAAATTGGCTAAAAACATTAATATCTTCACCTTCAATTGGACACTTTTCTACACAGTGGTGTCGCTTTTTTCGCCGATATTTTCGAAAGTCATCCTCTCCTTTCGATTGTCTAGCCTTAATTGAAACCTACGTCACTTCCAGTTTGGCGGTGGTCGTAACAGCAAAGACGTCACGTTTTTTTTTCCCCATTCTTTTCCTTCTTTGCGGTTCGAGCTTGCCTTCTTACTACCACTTTTTTTTTTTTTTTTTTTGCTCAACATACACCTCCAAACACCCGGGCAATGCCGGGCGCCCATACTATTAAGTACTAAAAAGAAAAAACAGAAATAAACGCATGAATTTAATTTTGCTTGTTTATGAAAATGAAGCATCGTAGATGTTAATTAAATTTTTTTAATATTTCAGGAATATTACAAAAAAAGCCCCTAATATCCGTGTTAATGAAATCAACATACGAGGTGCCTTCAATAAGTTTCCAGGCATTTTTTTTTTTGTACAGGCATTTAAAATTGTCATAGACTTTTGAAAATCCATGATGTTATTCCTATATATCTTCTGAGATGACTGACCAATTTTTTATGAATATCAGGTTCAAACGAACAGCTCCAGCAGGAACTGGAATACACTCTACTAAGCCTGATTGTCACAGCTGGTGAATTATAAAAATGCAATCTGGACGTGAGAACACCTTAGAAGAATGAAATGCAATTAAATTCTGTTTTAAAATTGGAAAAAATGCCACAGAAACGTATGGAATGCTTCAGACGGCTTTTGGACCATCTTGTATTAATCAAGCATTAGTTTTTGAGTGGCATAAGAGATTAAAGGAAGCCAGGGAGTCTGTGAGGGATGACGAGAGGTGTGGGAGGAGTTAGGAAGCCAGAACACAAGAGTTGATTGGCCAAATAAAGAATATGGATAAAGATCGTTGTGTATCTATAGAGACAATAAGTGCACAGTTTAATATTAGTGTGGGAACGGTACACACTATTTTTCATGAAGAATTGAAAATGCGGAAGATTTGCATGAAGTTTGTCTCAAGGGTGCTCAGAGAAAAAAAAAAAAAAAAAACATTGTCATGACATCAGGGAAATGGTCGAGCTCATCAATTCAGATCCCACAGTTCTTGATGCTCTGGCGACCTGCAATGAAAGCTAAATCTACTGCTATGACCCACAGACCAAGAGACAGTGTTTCCAGTGGAAGCACACTGTCTCTCTCAGACCCAGATAGAGCAAATCCACCCAGAAACTTATGATCCCTTTTTTTGACAGCATGGGCATGATTTACATGCACTGGGTTCCCACTGGGCAGACATTCAACAAAGAATACTATGTTGAGGTTTTAAGGGAGTTCAGGAAGAGATTCCATCGATAGAGATCAGCACTCTTCAAATCGGGTAGTGGTATTTCCACCAGGACAATGCACCATTCTACAACTCCATCACAGGACCAAGATGGACATCAAGACAGTTCCTCATCCTCCCTATAGTTCAGACCTTGCTCCCTCTAACTTTTGGTTATTCCCTAAGTTCAAGAAAAACCTTAGAGGCTGTTGTTATGAGACAATTGAGGAGATGAAAGAGGCTGTGATGAGGGTCCCACAAGAGGACTTCCATGGAGCCTTCCAGAAGTTGATAAAATTATACAAGGACATTGCAGCGAGAGGAGACTAGAGTTTCATGTGTGTGCTATCATTAAAAGTGCCTATATGAAAAATGTGTGGAAACTTATTTAAAGTGTAGCAGACGAACTTGCAACACGCACAATAGCAGAAGTTAATTCTTGCAGCTCGAGATTTGAAATTCATTTTCTATCTGGCTTGTCCAATCACAAGCCAGCTCTCAATCACATGACCGAGTACATAAAAGGCAAATTCGGCAACTCTTCCTCCTCTTTCTCCATGGCTTTCACTGGTAGCAGACATTCGTCTGGGCTTTTGGGCCCAGGCTAACGTGAATACCACAAATCAACATGGCTATCGTCAAAACTTGTTTCCATGTGCGCTTCAGACACATATTCTTTCCTATCACAAGGCAACTTTTGCCCTTTCTCTACTATCGGACGCTCCTACAACATGTAAACTCATTGAACACTTTTCTCTCTCTTTCAACAGGCCTGTCAGATATCTAATCTACGTCCCCACATCAGAAACTCATTTCATGACTACTATAAATGCAAGCACACATGGACACTTTTCTCTCTCCTACTAACCCGTTTTTTTTCTTGTACACACTACGAACGAAGATGAAAAATAAAGTTGTTGTGAATGTTAAAATGAGATTTCTTTTCGTTGTTTTCATTATTAACTAAAACTCGTATCTTGAAAATAAATTAATTTTCCGAACTAACGATATTATTAGCATTGTTTATTCAAAAGTTTCACCAAAAGATATAATTGCATAAAATATTTCATGTTATTTTAATAAGCATTTCTGGGGAAATTTTTAACACATTCTAATATTTCCCTTATGCGGATGAATGTTTAAATATAAGAATTTTCTTATAATGTTGAAATAAAAAAAAAAAATTTAATTGGGATATTTAAAAAATGAAATAATTTCTATTAACGATTGAAGTATGGTTGGACAGCATTGGGGGGGAAAAAGAAAACGTACAGAATTTGAGTGTCACCCACCATCACTCATCTTTTGGGGCACCACTACCAAGGAATGCCAACAAAGCTGGCCAGGATATTTTTGAAAGGTCAAAGCGCTAACTTGATTCTTCTCCACCTTTTTAACCTTGTGTCATATTTTCCTATTGTGTACAAATGTGGAGGTATTAAATGAAGACAGAATGAGCTGCTTATCATTACTAGTTGTGAAAGACAGGATACCAACGCTGAGATTGGATGAAAAAGTTGAAGCTAGACCGGGAAAGTGAAACCTGTGGAAACACATTAGTCTGCAGTTTCATACAGAGCGAACACACGGAGACAATGGATAGTTTGAGACATATGCAGTTATTGCTCTTATTTCCAGCAGTTGCATGTTCGGTCGATAGGTGGTGATATCAACTTCCTTTTCCATTTCTCTCCCTCTCTTTTTCTCTTTCTCTTTTTCCCGTGGCACAGACAAGAGCAGACAGCACTCACTCCGAGTTTATTTACACACACAAACCGACTTGATAATGAAACGATCTCTGTGTATCGAACAGCCTTACAAAGGTAAGCTAAACTTGGCAAAAATCATGAACAACAAACTGTGCAATCACTGAATTAACTCGTAACCACATTAAGCAAAATGTTATTCTCAGTTCACACACAATCGCAGAGATCAACAACGTACATGTATGTACACACATGCGCACACACACACACACACGCATATGCATTTTTCATTTTTTGTCTGTATAAAAAATGTGTAAATATTCTTTACTTGCTGTAAATAAAGTCTATGGTTGCGTGGAGTCAGAAGGTTACGTGTTCGTATCACGTCGGGGTCACCATTTTATGGAGTATGGAGATTTATCAGGTTTGTGTTTAACTCTCTGACTCCATAGAAATAAATAAAAAAAACATATTTTAAGGGTGAATAAAAAAGGCAACTTTATTTACTATTTGGGAGGTATATAGAGAAGGTTCGTTTTGTGGCAGAAGAGAATGTTCGTGAAATGTGTGTGAGAAAATCAACAGAAAGAATGTTCATTCGGTTATACTTATCGGTTTAGGTGGGAACAAAGTTGGTTTGAATTTACTTCGGTGTCTTCCTTTTCTGGTTTTCGTGAACGAAGCAGTGTTTAGTCATTCAAGGGGTTCGGGCCATAACGTGGGGCCAGTACGTCGTTTTTGACTTTCATAACCTTTTCGGGGCTCCTCCGGGCGCGTGGAAGATCAACCATCTTTTCTTTTCTTCTTCTTCAAAACCCCAGAAAAAACACGCCAAAAACCAAACTTCCTTTTTCCACCGGAAGTCCCGCATCTTCCAGTCTGCAGTCAATTCTTATTAATCCCCACAGTTGTCAATAAATTACCTTGGTATCAATTTTTCTTAATTTATGTTGTTGAACATGAAACAGACCACATTAAGACTAAAGAGATTACGAATAGATTATGATACTTTATTCAATGGCAAAACCGGATACCTGAAGGACTTTCAGATAAATATATTTATTGATAAATATATTTATTGATAAATATATTTATTGATAAATATATTTATTGATAAAGAAGCCAAACCTAAATTTTGTAGGGACAAGCTTGTACCTTATGCATTGGGAGAAGTAGTGGAGAAAGAGTTGGATCATCTGAAAAACCAAGGCATTTATAAAAGAGTGAAATATTCTAGGTGAGCTTCATTCATTGTCTCCGTTGCTAAAATGTCACTTGAAAAACTTAAAGAGAGTGTTTTGTAAGCTGAACAAATCTGGGCTCAAAATGAAGAAGAGAAAATGTGAATTTCTCCCGGATGAAATAACCTATCTACAATTTCAAGTTAACAAAAAGAGTACAGTTCCTTGTTTTAGAGAAAATGGCTGTTTTAAAAAACAAAACAAAAAAGCACACCCAGGAATGTTACAAAACTCAAAACCTATCTTGAGACATTGATACATTACATGAAAATACTTCGTTCAAACTCCTCGGCTTAATATTCACGAGAAACATGAGTTGGAACAGATACATTGAGGACATTGCTAAGGCTGCTGCAAAGAATGTGGTCTCTCTCTCTCTCTCTCTCTCTCTCTCTCTCTCTCTCTCTCTCTCTCTCTCTCTCTCTCTACCATGCTAGAAAGTTACTTACACCTGAAAGTATCCTGTATCTCTATAAGCCCACCATTCGCCCATGTATGGAATATTGTTGCCACATTTAGACATCTGCTAATAGTGTCTGACTTAGACAGGGTTCAAAAGAGAGTCACCATCCTAATAGGTCCCTCACTGTCAGCTAGGCTCCAACTGCTGTCCCATCAATGAAATGTTGCATCCCTTTGTCTTTTTCACAAGTATTTTAATGCAAGCTCTTGTTCCCCCTTAGCGTAAATACTCCTGACAAACCCAACAAGCAGCAAAATCCCACCTCTAAAAAGTAGAAATCGCCAGATGTAAGAAAGCCTTCTAATCCAATAGTTTTTCTCTTAGGACTACTAGACTTTGGAATTCCCTTCCGGGTTCCTGTTTCCCTGACTCTACTGACATGCAGAAGTGTAATGTAAACAGACATCTGCTGCTCAACTCCTTACATAGTACCCCTGCAATTTATGTCACAGAGAGTAGCCCCCCCCCCACATCAAAGTGGCATTGTGCCTTATTTAGAATGAAAATGTAATAAAAAAGAGGATATAACCTATCTATAGTTTAACGTTAGTAAAGAGGGTTTAGTTAAAAATGGAGACAACAAAAGGAAGTCTCATTTTTCATTTAATAAACAACTTTATTTGCTATCTTCGTTAGTAACATGTACACAAGAGAAACGGGTTAGTAGGAGAGTTTAGTCTTCATGCGCGCTTGTATTTATAGTAGTCGTGAAAAAAGTTCCTGATGTGGAGACGAAGATTAGATATAGGTTAGGCTTGTTGAAAAAAAGAGAAAAGTGTTCAATGCGTTTACCTGTTGGTAGGAGCATGTGTGTAATAGTAGAGACGGGACAAAGGGTTAGTGTTTTGTGGTAGGAAAGAGTATGTGTGTGAAGCGCACATGAAAGCAAGTGGGAGTTTGAAGGTATACACGCGTAAACTGAACTATTCTCTCCTCAACAAGCCGGCAATATATTAAATCTGTCTTTACACAAGAACACTTCCACCTACTAACCCGTTTCTCTCGTGTACACACTACTAACGAGGATGACAGATAAAGTTGTTTATTGAATGCTAAAATGTCATTTCGTTGTCTTCATATTTAACTAAAATGGTGACCCCAGAATACGCAACCTTCTATGGCTTTATTTGTTATTTTTGTTTTTCCAAGCCTCTTAAAACCAACAAACTTTCAGTATCACTACACTTCATATTGCCAAGAATTTTTTTCTGTTCAAAAATTCTGTTTGACCATGTACTCGCCGCAAACAAACAAATAAAAAATGAGCATATAAAGAAGTATGCACTTTTCACAGAAAAGCATAATCTTCAAATGTCACTTACCCATCATTAAGGCTACTAGAACACTGTTCGACCACCGGAAATTCTCTTTGCCGAAAAGAAAAACAAAGCATTATCGCTGGAGACTTGAAACTAAAAAGTTGAAACATTTTAAAAGACACATGTCACATAAAAAAAAATAAAAACATTTTAGCAGAAATGTATTTCATTAGAAATACTGAACACATTTTCACTGAAAATGATAAAATAATTTTCAACCGGATACATTTCCTTGAAATGAACAAAACAAAGAAAAAGCATATTTTCTTTCACAACGGCTACATATAAAAAACACCTAAAAAAAGAGTTAGCACTTTCTTAGTGTACAAAAGATTCTAATACCTGGCCCGAACTTTCACTGTTTTTCATGCTACTTTTTTCTATTCCCAACTCCCTGCCTTATACATGCACCACATCAACAACAAAAACATGGGTCAACTCGACTTCATTTACACACACGGCACAAATATTCCCTGCTACAAGAAACATTCCCCTCGTAAAATTATCTCACAAAACAAAAAACAAAAAAATCTTTTCACTGAAAAGCAACAATTTTTTTTTCCACAGAAAAAAATAAATAACTGTTTACTGAACATTTGAGTCCAACAAAAATGCGTTACTGGTGATTAGTTATCCAAAACACTCTTTACAGAAGAACAGACTCGAAACATTTATTTTTTCAAAACCTTCACCAAAGTAAATTCGTCAACAATACAATTCATCACCGACGTTTAGCAACTTAACGACTTCAATTTTTACGAAAATAGTTCAAATTTAAAGAAATTTTATACAATTTTATGAAACAAATTTGAACACTGTCATAAGCATCAAGCCTCCAGTTGACACAAAAACAAATGGATTTTACAAGCAACTGTCATGGACGGACATATTACAAAATCCTCACTACTTCGAATTTTCTAAATTACAAATGACACACATAAAAGAATCTTTCTTTTATTTCAATAAACATTTTTGGTTTTCTTTCAAAAATCAATCCAAGAAGGGGTGTCTGTAGCAGTCGAAACTTGCTACAATCACAGGCAGGAGCTAATTCTTGAGGCTCGAGATTTGAAATCCATTTTCTTCCTGGCTTGTCCAATCACAAGCCAACTCTCAATCACGTGACCAAGTACATAAAAGACAAAATCACAAACCCTCTTTCTCTTTCTCCTCGCAGCACATATCACCAGGGAACTATGCCCCCCCCCCACCCGGCCAAAGTGAGTATAGCAAGCCAACATGGCTCTCTTCTAACTCACATTTATTTCTATATGCGGTACCAACACAAACTTTCTTTATCATGCTACAGAACCGCTCACGTCAATACACTGACACACACACACGCACACACACGCACACACACACACACACACACACACAAACGCTACAACACATAAATACACTGAAGACTTTGCTCTTTCTTTCTCCTTTAATCGGCCTCTTTCGTCCCAACAACTACTGGCTACTAACACATGTAAACTGAACTATTTTCTCCTCAACAACCCGTTTCTCTCTTGTACACACTACTAACGAGGATGACAAATAAAGTCGTTTATTAAATGTTAAAATGAGATTTCGTTTCATTGTCTTCATTTTTAACTAAAGACTTTCAAGCCGACTTTGAAGATGTGAGGTGGCATGATGTGTCCTCACTTGAAACCACACCAAACACCATAACCGTGCCCAAAAACTTTGTTGAGCTGTGCCCTCAAGCATTGAACAATCCGAATTTGCATCTTGAGGGTGCTGGTAATTGTCACGTTGTTAAAACTTGGATTCGTACAGAGCATGCGTTGTACAGCAGTTCATCTTTGATCTCACTCATCGAACAGTGTACTTTCAGACATTGCTCTTGGGATTTGAACACAACTGGTCAACTAGTAGATGGTCTGCAACAAGGAAAAAAAACGGTTTTCATCAAACGGAAATGGAATCGTGTTTTCTAGGGCAAAAATTTTATCGTTTGACCGTGTAAAAGAGTATACAGAAAAATCTGTATCATATGCGTGCCCGTAATGGAACGAAAATATCATATTCCAAAAGTTATGTAAATTAATCAAATAGTCTTTTTTAATAAATAGAAAATCATTTTCTAATGAATTTTAGCGCTTTTTAATCATAAATTGTAACCATTACAATGTTGATTTTAATTTTAGCACTTCAAATTGAGTTGTCTCTCTTTACTAGCCTTTCACTACCATATTCCATTCTATGGAAAAAAAATGGAAATAGCACTAACCCTAGGCAGGTTTAACTGGCTTCCTGCTAAGGAGAAAGTTCCATGGGAGTATGAAATTCACAAGCAGTCCCCAGTTACATGTATATCCCCATTAGGGGAGATGACGACATTAGGTGTTTACAACTCTTGCAGGATGGTGTCTATGAACATACAGCATCTGGAATTCCAAATTGGTCACCCATCTGGTACTGACCAGACTCAACGTTGCTTAACTTTGGTGATCTAATGAAAACTGGTGTGTCAACGTAATCATGCTGTATATCATCTCATAAAGAAATTGTACTCTCTTTGCTAACTTTAAACCGTAGATAGGTTATTCCATCCTATAAACTACACTACTCCTAAATTTTAAGGAGAAGCAACTACTTGTATAATTGTGGGCTTTGATAGATTAAAATAAGTTAGAAGAAGTACTGTACACAATATTTTCTTTGTCTCTTCAATAAATTTCAGGTGGCAGGCTTCTCACTTCCAAACCATGCCCTAACTCAATAGACTGTGCAGTGACTCAAATCGTATGGACAAATTTGGTAAATGGCTCTGATTAATTCAATCTCCCAAGATAGTTTGTCAGTTCTGTAACATAATTGCATGTAGGTTTTTTTGTCACCACAACTATTTTCTCTCACTGAGGAACTATGCCCTTGTAGCAGTCGAAACTTGCTACAATCACAAGCAGGAGCTAATTCTCATGACCTAATGTGAGTACAACAGGCTGTAGTGAATGTTGATCAGTTCAATTTTTTCTGTGTAGAGTAATTAAATGACATACCTCTGCTTCTGACGCACATCCATGATAGGGATTGCTTTCTTAGAGTCTCACATCGTCAATATTTGCAATAGAGAAATGAAACTTTCAGGTTATGAATGCATAAGTTTAGTCATCATAACATTTGAATTTGCAATCCGCTCTGATCCATTCAGGTGAAATAAAAATAGGAGGCATTATTATTGGAACATCCCTCATAATTTGGTGCATCTGCCACTAGTCTCTCATTCTTGGACAGGGTTCAAAAGAGAGTCACCAACTTAATAGGTTCCTTACTGTCAGCTAAGCTTCAACCTCTGTCCCATCGACGAAATATTTTATCCCTCTGCCTGTCTTACAAGCCCTTGTACTCTTTCAACATAAATACTCCCGATATACTTGATAAGCTGCAAAATCCCACCCTACACATTAGAGATCCCTAGTTGCCAGAAAGTCTTCTACTCCAATTATTTCTTCCCTAGAACTGCTAGACTTTTGAATTCTCTCCTGACTGTACTGACATGCAGAAGTACAAATCTAATGTAAACAGACATCTTGCTTCTCAAATCCCTTCATAGTCTCCCTGCAATTTATGTCTCAGAGAGTAGCCCCCTTACATCAAAGTGGGACTGTGCCTTGTTTGGGGTGAAAATGCAATTTTTTTAAAAATCTACACACAATAACATTTATGTTGATCTCATACTAATGTTTGCTTCTTATCCAGTATTCAACCTAATTTTTTTTTTTTTTAATTTTTTTTTTTATTCAATTTTCACCCCAAACAAGGCACAGTGCCACTTTGAAGCAGGGGGCTACTATTAGGGAATTAATTTGCGGGGTCATTATGAAGGGAGAAGAGTAGAAAGATGTTTGTTAACATTACACTTGAACTTCTGCATATCATTGCAGTTGGGAAAGCAGAATCCCGGAAGAGAGTTCCAAAGACCCGCAGTTCTGGGGAAGAAACTATTGGAGTAAAAGGCTTTCTTGCACCTAGGGATCTCTACTGTAAAGGGATGAGACTTAGTAGCTTGTCGGGTTTGTCGGGGGTAGTTACGTTGGGAAGGTACAAGTGTTTGCAGTTCGTCAGAGCATTCACCATTAAAGTATTTGTAGAACAGGCAGAGGGATGCAACATCTCGTCGATGGGACAGAGGTTGAAGCCTAGATGACAGTTCAGGACCTATCAGGTTGGCGACTCTTTTTTGAACCCTGTCCAGGAGCGAGAGACAAGCAGCAGATGCACCAGCCCAGATGTGACAACAGTACTCCATACATGGGCGAATGGTTGCCTTATAGAGGTATAGGATACTGGCAGGCGTAAGTAGTTTTCTAGCACGGTAGAGGGAGCCAACCTTCCTTGCAGCAGCCTTGGCAATGCTCTCAATGTATCTATTCCAGTTCATATTCCCTGTAAACGTTAGGCCGAGGAGTTTAAAAGAAGTACTTTCAGGCAATGTGTTCTTGGCCATTGCTATTGGTAGTAGAGAAGGTTTCTTGTAGTTATTGAAGGAAACAAGCTTAGTCTTAGCAGCATTGAATGTGACCAACCATTTTTGTCCCCATTCCACTACGGATTGGAGGTCATCCTCTAGTGTTTCTGCCATTTCCTTGGATATGTGTTCATTTGTTTTCCCCTCATATCTGTTATAGAGAGTGGTGTCATCGGCAAATATACCCATCTCCGAAACAATATTATCAGGGAGGTCGTTTATGAATATCAGGAATAATAGAGGTCCAAGGATAGACCCCTGAGGTACTCCCGCATTTATGTCATATTGTTTGGATGTATGTCCGTCGAGGACAACTTTGATTTTTCTATTACTTAAGAAGGATTTAATTACATTATGAATTCTTCCAGTGATTCCATATGATCTAATTTTCCTTAGAAGACCATCATGCCATACCCTGTCAAAAGCCTTAGATATATCAAGGGCTACCGCTCTACCCTCCCCTGTTTTATCCAATGAACGGTATATACGTTCAGAAACTACAGTTAAGATATCTGCTGTTGAACGGGCTTGCCTGAATCCATATTGTTTGTCAGTCAGGAGTTTAGCAGCTGTTAGTTGCTGGACTAGGGCTTGATTAACTAAGGACTCAAATATTTTGGTGAAAAGCAGGAGGAGGCTAATGGGGCGATAATTTAGTGGGTCAGTTCTTTCACCAGAATTCTTGAAGACTGGTACCACAGAGGCGGTTTTCCAGCAGTCGGGAAAACAAGATTCGTTAAGGCATTTATTGTAAAGTTTGGACAGAACTGGAGCAACCTCGGCAGAGCATTTTTTTAATAGCACAGCCGGGATGAGATCTGGTCCACATGCTTTTGAGGTGTCTAAGTTTTTTATAATAGCATGTACCTGAGAAGGGGTGATTTTCAAATCGTCAAGTGTGCCGTCTGTTCGCAGAGGAAAATCAGGGAGTGAGTGGTGTACCGAGTTCAGTGTGGAGTTTGAGGCAAACCGACTGGCAAGCAGATTAGCCTTGTCAGTTGCCGTGCAAGCAACCTCCTATGCCACAAGTCCACAACAAACTGGCGCCCGACTGACGTGGAATGAACAAGCATGGCGACCCTACCGTTTTGAGATTAATTGTTTTGAGCGAGACGCGCGTTTTGTTTGATAAAGAAAAAAACGAACTTCTCAACAAAGAAAACCAAGCGAACCAAACCACTACCCACAGGAATAGCTACTACCAACTACAATGACGAACCCTCGTCAGACTCTGCAAAAAAAAAAAAAAAAAAAAAAAAACGAACACAGAGCTATCGACTTTCATATGGAATTTAAAAACAAATTCGAGCTTGACAAACATTTTCACGGTTTCCTGATATTACCCTGCAACAAACGCGAGGAGCAAAATCACATAGGCCTATGCAATTCCCTCCCGCACAGCAGACGCAGCAACAAAGAAACAGGACATCCCTATCAACACATAGGAAGAAGTTGAATCAACAATACGAGTTGAGATACACGACGCACGCGGATAAACTCAAAACTTGGAAGTTTCGTTGACAGCCGGCAACCACGAACGACTACACAACAAACGCCCGTACAGACAATGTACACACACTACCGCAGACGCACATGCGAAGACAACGGCAACCAAATTCCGTTCAACAAGAACAAACACGCGACTAGCGCCCGTCCAAACGATGCACACATTACCGCAGAAACATGCGAAGATACCGTCAACTGGGCACACACACAACACCGTCAACATGAAACAAAAATTTTCCTTCCAAACGGAACAATTCACTTCTCTGTCCAAGCAACTCTTTGCACATGTCAACACACAACAGAAACCAAACCAACAAATGTCAGCCAAAAAAAAAAAAAGAGTAAACGCATTTTCCACGCGTAAGTAAATACTTTTTTTTTACGAACACACTCCGTTTTTGACATTCCGTTCCTTTTTGACGTTGTTTTTTCAAACAACCACACCAACAGCAAAAAAAAACAGGACAAAAAAATCAACTGGCGAAAACATTACTCACAAAAAAAAAATATATATATACATAAATATATATACATTGCATGTATTTTTTGTTTTCCTAGGAAGGGGAGTATTTGTATGAGCCTTTTTCAAGTCTCACACAAAACACACATTCATATTTCAAGCTGTCATATACATACGCGCACACAAACATACGCGCCCACGTCCACACATGTACACTTATTCACGTTCGCGTACATACACTCACATTCACGTATATATATACACACACATTTACGTACACACATGTACTCACACACGCGAACACGAACACGCACATGGACGACGTCACTTCCGCTTTCTAAGGAAATACACATGCGCAAAATATACTCTGAAAACGAGTATAAAAACAAGGCGAAGCTATTTCTAACTCTCTTTAGAACCAACTCTCAACGAGAGAGGTTGGGCTAACAAGCCGCCGCCGCTTCGGCACACGCGCACCTCACGCCCACTTCCTACTATGTATGGGGCACGAGCTAAAGACTGTATGTATACATTCTCACTCTTTCTCTTTCCATCTACTACTGTCCACTAAGAACACCTTCACGTAGCTGACTACTAACTGATGACAACTCTAATATCCTCTTCTTTGTCTACACGCTGGACTACCATTCTTAATTTTCCTACAACATTTATTTCTCGTCCCACGCGCGAACAAACAATAGTGACCCGAACTTGAGATGAAAACACATTCCCTATTCTTGCTACAACACCAAACCTGTAACGAACATGGGTTACATACGCGCGGACATGTTATAACTAAAACGTTCATTTCTTTCAACAGCAAATAAACGACATTTATCTTATCCATTAATTGAGTCTTTGTTTCCTTCAATTCCCATTCGTTTCATTATTCTTTTGTCACGGGATTGGGGTATTTATATATCCTAGTCCCCTACAATTGAACCTTCAACTTCCAGGAGAATATCATTTTCACAAATGAATTTTCCGAGTACTCTAACCACTGCACCACACCACGGGACCTTGTTGACAGTGGTTATAGTACTTGGAAAATCAATCCAGAGGAAGTCTTACAATGAAGGCGAAACGTTGATGGACATACATATATAATCATTTTTTTTTGCGATTTTTAGTGATTTCAAAAGTAAATTATAGCTATTACAGTGCTGATTTTGATTTGATCTCGGTAGTTCGAATTGAGTTGTTAATCAAGCCTCTCTCGCTTCCTCATAAAATTTATTTTTCTTAAAAAAAAGTACTTGATCAATTTACGTGATTTACGAAAATGATCTAGTAAATGTGCTATATATATTTTTAACAAAAAATTATCCACTATTACGCTCCGTTTGAAAATGTTTATCCTTAAAGTCAAGAGAGATAAGTTAATTTGTCAAACTGAATTGGTCGCACAACGCACAACTCTTCCACATTAAAGCATACAATAAGACTAGATAATTTCATTAATTCTATTTTTAGGTGTAATTATTTTACTACTCCATCATTTTTCGTAATTTCTGGGGATATATTCTAATTTCGATATGACACGTAAGTACGTAACAATATTTTCATGTGAAATGCGTTCGTTTAAAATAATCGTAAATCTCCATGAGCACCGAAACATGTGACCCATAAGCAGAGTTGTCTGTTTGTTTACAAATATTTTCGTATTTTATTTTATGGGGACATTTAATGATATAGTTTAATGCATTGTAAACTTACGCAAAATAATTTATATATTTTTTAAATAAAATAAACAAATAAAATAAACCTGGAGATACAACAAATGTAAGCAATTATACTGAATACGAAACTATGGCCATGTTTGAAATAGCAGAATTGTAAAATGGTCGTCGTCTGTGACGAAAGGGTATTTTGTCATTTTTATTTCAATGTGGACGATATGTAATTTTTCTCCAGAGATTTATCAATCCTTGGTGAATTCTTTTTTTTCTCAGCAATAATGCCGGCCCTTGTTCTATTCAATAGACGATGGCACATTAGTGGCGACGACTTAGTTTTCCCTGGACTCTTAGAGATTTTTACCCGAGCCGCTTGGTACGATATTTTTTTTTTGTTTTTTTTTTTCATTCATTTTCATTTTCAAATACAATTTTTGGATAAACGTTTTGAGAAAATATCTGACATCGGTTTTTTTTTTTTTTTTTTCATATTGGTCATTTTTCATGAATTCTTTATTTCATTATTTTAAAAACTAATATATATATATATATATATATATATATATATATATATATATATATATATATATATATATATATATATATATATATAGTCACTCCTGTTTCCGATCAGATGTTTTGGGGGTGGAGGTTCCTTGGTGTGGACATTCCTAACCTTAAACGTTGGAGTCCAGTGATATTAGTAGCAGGAAGACCCGACGTTGTTCGGGATTAAATGAGGATCAACAAATATTCCACTCTCCCATAGTTTTTATTTTCGTGGAAATCGATGAAATTGCCTCTTTTTTTTTTTTTAAATCAAATTGCTAGTTTTAGTTAGCTACCCCCTCCCCTCCGCAGTGGAACGGGAGGAAGGTTCACTTGCCTCCCCGCAGTGACTTAGTCCAAAATATATTACCGTCTAGATTGCACTGTAGAGAATCTGTCTGTTGATTTTATAAAATTATTTGTAAATAATGGCTTCAAAAATCGAGTATCATGGTTCAATTGTGCTCTAAACAGAAACATTCATTTCGAACGCGCCCCTGTCTTATCAAAGAACCAAGATTTTATGAAATTATTTTTACATAATCACTTGAATTAAAGTTAAACGTACGAAATCAAATATTATAGTTCAATTGTGCTCTAAAAAGAAACATTCATGTCGAACGCGCCTCTGTCTTAAAAAAAACATCTACAGTTGATTTTATAGGCTGCACTTTTCTGCTTGTGCGATGATAAAATTTCTCAAATGCACTTGTGATGTTAGGTTGTATAAAAGTGTTAACTTTGGTCAAAATCGGTCTTCCTTTTTACACCGATTTTTTCGATTATCGATTTTTGATACTTATCAGATGCAATCCGATACAAGACCTACATAAGAATACTCCCAGATAGCAAGTACCTTCATATGAAATTTAAAAAAATTAGTCTAGTCGTTTCCGAGTTCATAGAGAATTTCTCTCTCTCTCACACACACACACACACACACACAAAGTTCTTTAGTGTGTGTGTGTGTGTGTGTGTAAATGCCCAAAGATTTTTTTTATTTTATTCAAATAATGGGGAAATTAGTCAGAAACAATTTATTTTGTTTTACTGATTCATATATAACCTACTTAAAAGGTTATAAATTAATCATCGTGATATGTTTAAGTAATAACTATATGACTAATATAAACTACAAATGATTTAAAATGTCCATTCTGTAAGCCGGCAAAAACTTTTGCACCAACCTGATATATAAAGATACACACATACCTAATCTAACTTTATATATGAGGTGCCTTCAATAAGTTTACAGGTATTTAAAATTGTCGCAGACTCTTGAAAATTCAGTATGTTATTCCTATGCATCTTATGAGATGGCTAACAAATTTTTATGATTTCAGATTCAAACGAACAGCTACAGCAGAAATTAGAATACATCCTACTAAAGCCTGATTATCACAGTTGGTGAATTTCAAAAATGCAATCTGAACGTGAGGACACTTTAGAAGAACGATATGCAATAAAATTATGTTTTATACTTGGAAAAATGCTATAGGAATGTATGGAATGCTTCAGATTGCTTTTGGACCATCTTGCATGAATCAAGCACCAGTTTTTGAGTGGCATAAGAAATTCAAAGAAGGCAGAAAGTCTGTAAGGGATGATGAAATGTGTGGGAGGAATAAGAAAGTCAGAACACCAGAGTTGATTGGCCAAATAAAGAATTTCATGGATAAGGGCCGTTGTGTGTCTATAGAGATAATAAGTGCACAGTTTGATGTCAGTGTGGGAACTGTGCACACAATTATTTGTGAGGAACTGAAGAGGTGGAAGATTTGCGCAAACTTTGTCCCAAGGGTGTTCAGAAGATCAGAAAGAAAGACGTTATTATGACAGTAGGGAGATGATTGAGCTGATTAATTGAGATCCCGCAGACCTTGCTTCCTCAATCTCAAGGAAAACCTTAGTGGCTGCTGTTATGAGACAATTGAGGAGATGAAAGAGGCTGTGATGAGGGACATTGGCACGCTCACATATGAGGCCTTCCATGGGGTCTTCCAGAAATTGTTGAAACGGTACAAGTGCATTACAGTTGGAGAAGATTACTTCAAAGGGGACTAAAGTTTTATGTGTGTACTGTCAATAATGGTACCTATACACAAAATGTCTGGAAACTTATTTAAGGAACCTCACATATGCGTTCAAAAATAATATTTATGAACTTTTAAAGTTCTGCTTAAATATGGATTATGAGCAAAAATGATTACTTTGCACAGAATTTGTATTTACATACTTAATTTGAAGGCTTGTACACTCTTATATAAAAGTCACTTCCTGCGTGCGTGCATGTGAGTTCCTTCCTCATAGGTTCCGAAACGGCTGAGCCTATCTTTGCAAATTTCACGCAAAGCTAATTTATGTCTAGCAATGTTCTTAAATATGTTTTGTACAAAAATTTATCTGATAAGCCTCGAAAATCAAAAAATTGCGATCTTAAAAATAGTCTTTTCTCTCTTATAGATAAAAAAGAAGAATGTTTACAGAGGAATATTTTACGTTACATCGTTCAATGAAAATAATAAAATCTCAGCAAATCATTTCTTCTTAAAAAAAAAGATTTATTGTCATCTAGAGATATAGCTCAGTGGTAGAGCATTCGACTACCGATCGAATGATCACCTGTTTAAGCCCAGGTGTACCTCACAATTTTATTTTAATTTTATTTTTTTTGTTATTAATGAGTGCAATTTATGATAAAAGAAGAGGTACCATTTAAAATCGCCACAAATGATTTCTTCGTTTGCATATTTTAAAACTAAATGTTAATCAGAAGTGACTTTTCTAGGGCATTCATTGTCAAACTCAAATATCAGCTGATGTGATATTGTAAACAAATACAGACTGAATTTGATGACCGACATTATCGTTATTTTTTATTTCTTTTGTGAATTAGTCTACAGGGAAAATTATTCCTCATAATATATAATAATTAATAAAGGATTGATTCTATAAGAATACATACGCAATCTGCATGAATTAAAATATCATCTTTAAGCGTTGTACAACCGGGCAATGCTGGGCAACCAGCTAATTTATATTAAATATGTTTATATGCATACGTATTCAGGTACTTCTACAAAATTTGAATCAGAATCAAACTGACTTTTGCTAAATTAAACCTAAAATGAATAAAAAAATACAAAAAAAAAGAGTAAACTTTTATTTACTTCCCATCTTAATAATTAACTTTAAAATAACGATTTTTAAAGATTTTCGAGTATGCTGAAAACAAATAGTGTTCACGGGCATCGAAAATATGTACACACTTGCACGTACTACAATGGCCACTAGTGTTTACGTAAGGGATTATATTGCTTAATATCCAGAAAACTACTTGTTTGCAGCAAGTTTAAGTGCAATATTTATTTTCAGCATACCGGAGAATCTTTATAAGTCATTATTTTAAAGGTGTTAAGGTGGAAAGTGAGTAAAAATTTAGCAATAAAAGTTACATTTTTTTCGTGTTTTTAATGTTCTTCATTTAGAATTTTGCGCAATTCAAGTTCTTTAGTTCTGTGTAGTTCTAGGAGGTCCACCCTCCCACGTTTTGCCTTCTTTCTTTGAGAAGGGGTTAGTTTATTGCTAATCGCCTGAGACACCCTTACCAGGGAATATAGGCTTGTTAAAGTGTATTTGGATATGCTAAAGAGTGTGGTGATCTTCTGGTGCATTCAGGTGGTTGCTGGCCGACCCGGGGTGTGACAACAGGACTTAACACTGGCCCACATATCCAAAGAGACGCAGACTTTGCTTTAGAAGGAGTGCTATGACTTTGTACCCTTCTCTCTCTGGCCCTCCTTCTCCCCCGACCTGAACATGCTGGACTACTTTGTTTGGTCATACGTTGAGAACATCACCAACATGACCTCCCACAACACAAAAGCAAGCCTGATTGCCGCCATCTGCTTAGTATTCACCGAGCTTCTGCCGGCGCTTGTAAAAAAGGCATGCTCCCAGTTCTGGACCTGTATCAAGCTGGTGGTTGAGGTTGAAGGCGGTTACATTGATGTCATCTCTATCATATAATCAAGTTACCTGAATTAAACATAGAAAATTAAATATTTTTAAAGTTTTTAAATCATTTTAGTTACATCTTGGCCTTCGAGACAAGATCAAAGTGTAGTATCTGTTCTTCAGATGCTGCACTTAAGATAATTTGTACCAGTCAATGGAGGGGAAACCCTCTATACTGGGACAATTATTATTTTTGGTAACCAGAGTGACCCCTTTTTGCCTACTTTTAGGGGAGCTGGTTTTTACCTCACATTAAAAACGGCCTTGTGCCTAATTTGCTCAGTGGGGGAGCAAATAAACACCATCTGTTCTTCAGATGCTGCACTTCGTTTTCTTGTTCTCTTTCGGTGGAGGAGAGATCCTTCACGACTGAGACAATTTTTATTTTTGTACCTTTTCTCCACGTTAAAAAACGACCCTGGTGTCTAACTCTGTCCCGTGGGGAGGCATAGTAAATAGGTACCTGAATTAAACATAGAAAATTAAATATTTTTAAAGTTTTTAAATTATTTTAGTTACATCTTGGCCTTCGGGACAAGATCAAAGTGTAGTATCTGTTCTTCAGATGCTGCACTTCGTTTTCTTGTTCTCTTTCGGTGGAGGAGAAATCCTTCACGATTGAGACAATTTTTATTTTTGTACCTTTTCTCCACGTTAAAAAACGACCCTGGTGTCTAACTCTGTCCCGTGGGGAGGCATAGTAAATAGGTACATAGAATAAGGGAAATTGGACATTGATGCAGCAAAAAAAGGATATGTTTATTTCCGTTAGCAAATTAGGTGCAAACCTTTTATAATATTTGCTAATACTTTTCCTCCGAGGAGATATATAAACATTGAAAACTCATGGGTTAAGGAAATATATTTTGCTATACTGTATTCTCTGTCTTGCATACAATAAAATTTCTATATTTGAAATTTAACTTTTTCAAATCACAAATTTTAAATTCCTAAATTATATATTTCTGTGGAAATATGATTTTTTTTTCAATTATATTTCACTTTTTATAGATACAAATCTTTAATTTAAGAAGCTCAATGTTATTACAGACCGGTTCTTGTTAGATCACCAAAGTTAAGCAACATTGAGCCTGGTCAGTACCAGATGGGTGACAAATTTGGGAATTTCAGGCGCTGTAATGAGTAGGATGTCGACACCTCTTTGCATGGTTTTTTTCCCCCTTATTTTATTTGGCAGCATGTTGCACCTTTGTATATTATTCCACACCTATACGGAATAGCATGCACATAGTTTTTGGTTATGATGTTTTCTTTAGGAGGTTTAACTCAGACAAGATGTTTTCAGGGAGTTAAGTGTCTCTTCAATACTGTCTTGAACTCGTAGGATTATATATCCTCTGAATTTTTTTTTCAGACAAGCCCTTCATCTATGATATCGTACGTACTCTGGTGAGGTTTTAGGTCATATCCTTTCGTGTTGAACTCAAATTTCGATCTGATGTTACTAGATTAGGTTGTCTGATGATGCCGGCTTCCTGACCAAAATTGCACCAAACATTGATGCTATTGGGGTTTTTTTTTTTGTTTTTTGTTTTTACTTTTCCTTTTTTAGAACTTAATCATTTATTTCAAATTCCCAGATAAAAACAGCAATTTTCCTCTACAAAACAACCAACCCAAACCAAACACCATAAATACATATTTGGTGTAGCCTCTGGTCACCATCTTGGAAAATAAAGGAGAAAAGTTAAAGCCTCCGTAGATGGTTTTGCATTTTTGGAATTGTTTTTGTTTTTTTTGTTATGGTTTCGTATGTGTGAAAAAAAATTTGGTTGATAAGGGGAGGTAACTTTAATAAAGTTTGCTAGGATTATCTCTCTTTTGCTGTTGAAATTTTACACAACCTTTTCTTAAAATAAGACAGAAAATAAGAAGAATAGTTTGATCAAAGCAAGTAATACAAATCTGGTTCTAATTCAATATAAATAATTTTGTTCCATCTGTTCTTTTCCAGGTTAACCGTAATTGCCGTTGTATTTCATCATCATAAAGAGGCTTTCAACTGCAATGGTGGTCATTTACTATGGACGTATTATGTTGGTGTCCTCACTCTTTTATCATTGAGTATCCTTTTAACTGTCATGATCATCCACATCAGTATGAAAGGCAGCATCACGAATACCTTCCCCAGGAGGAGAATGTCATACTTTCTTTATCTGAAAGTCCTTCTTGGAATGCCAGAACTTACTTGGAACATTCTTGGTGAGTCATGATTTTATTTAATACTAGCAGTTCAGCCCAGCTTTGCTCGGGCCCTATGTACTGTTCATAACTTTATGTGCATATGTATATTAAAAAATTTGACTCCTGTCCACGTAACCTACATCTAAAATTTTAGATGTTTAGACCCAAAATCGGTGGAGGAATTTGTTAGAGTCTGCAAAGGTCAACTCTTTCATCTTTGACCTCTTGGCAGCCAAATTTTCACCCCAAAACTGATTAAAAAGCTTGCTGCATGTCTGAATACCCTTTATGTAAAATTTCCAGACCCAAAATTGGCTGAATAGTTTGCTAGAAACCGCAAAGGTCAAATCTTGTGAACTTTGACACTTTGGCAACCAAATTTTCATCCAAAAGCCGATTAAAAATCTTGCTCTATGTCTGAATACACTTTATGTAAAATTTCAAATGTTTAGACCAAAAATTGACTGAGTAATTTGATAGAGACTGCAGAAGTCAAATTTTTTTTAAACTTTGACCCCAATTTTGTCCCCTTAACATTTATTGTTTTGTCCACATTTAAAATTCCAAGTGTTTAGCCACAAACTCTTATTGTTAAATAGCCTCCAGGCATTGTTAAGTGGTGACTCCCCAGTAAAAAAAAAATTTTTTTAATGCAAAATGAAAAGTAAGAAACAAAAAAAATCAAAATTTGGAGAAACTAGATGTGGCTAGTGCAACATAGTTTATACCAGGTTTGCAGAATTGGAGTTTTGGAAGAAGCTGGACTTTTTAGAATGGTAGAAATTGAAGTCCGATTTTTTTAATCTCTGATAAACTAAGTCTGCAATTTTGTAATCTCAGATTTATCAAGTCTGCAGTTTTTTAATCTTAGAAGGTTTGAGTCGGCAAATTTGGAATCTTTGGAGATTCAAGTCGGCAAATTTGGAATCTTTGGAGGTTCAAGTCGGCAAATTTGGAATCTTTGGAGGTTCAAGTTGGCAAATTTGAAATCTTTGGAGGTTCAAGTCGGCAAATTTGAAATCTTTGGAGGTTCAAGTCGGCAAATTTGGAATCTTTGGAGGTTCAAGTCGGCAAATTTGGAATCTTTGGAGGTTCAAGTCGGCAAATTTGGAATCTTTGGAGGTTCAAGTCGGCAAATTTGGAATCTTTGGAGGTTCAAGTCGGCAAATTTGGAATCTTTGGAGGTTCAAGTCGGCAAATTTGGAATCTTTGGAGGTTCAAGTCGGCAAATTTGGAATCTTTGGAGGTTCAAGTCGGCAAATTTGGAATCTTTGGAGGTTCAAGTCGGCAAATTTGGAATCTTTGGAGGTTCAAGTCGGCAAATTTGGATTCTTTGGAGGTTCAAGTTGGCAAATTTGGAATCTTTGGAGGTTCAAGTCGGCAAATTTGGAATCTTTGGAGGTTCAAGTCAGCAAATTTGAAATCTTTGGAGGTTCAAGTCGGCAAATTTGAAATCTTTGGAGGTTCAAGTCGGCAAATTTGAAATCTTTGGAGGTTCAAGTCGGCAAATTTGGATTCTTTAATTTAAATTTATCAAGTATTTTTTTTTATTAAGAAAATCAAATTTTACAATTTTTAGCAATAAAATAGTTTGTAAATCTCGTTGAATGGATTTGTTGGTCTTTGAATTTTAACACATTCTAAAACAATATGGCATCCTGGCCCTCCCCTCACTTCTTCATAAAATTTAAAAAAAAACAACTTATTTTATTCATAACATTAGAGTGAATTAACATTACATGGTTTTGGCTAATAACTTTTGTATTTGGCTAGTAAACAAAAATATTTAGTTGTAAAAGGTCAACTAAAGGTAAATTTGCCCATAAAGCCCTGTATATGAGAGAGTGCTCATTATCTGTGATAGAGTTAATGTAGATCTAAGTTTGGAGATATCGTTAACAGAATATGTCCAATGGCAGTTTCTCACCATCTGTTCCTTTAAACTGTGCAATTTTGTTTATCAATATTTGTAATTATGGATTGATTATAAAAGCAACATATGGTACAAAAATCTAAGTAAAGCATTAGTATATAAAAATTAAAAAAAAACATTTTTATTATTTTGATTAATAAGATTTGATTTTTAAACAAAAGTAAAACAGATTGAAAACAAAATTATGGTTATTTCAAATGATTACATGAAACATATACATATAATGTGTTTGGTTGAAATTTTTGTCACAAAACGCGTAAAATATCAAGAAGAATCTAATCACAAAAAAACATTGCTGAATTCAAAGTATTTATGTGAAAATAAATGTTTGAATATTTGATATACATCTGTTGAAATGTGGATACTTAAGACCATAGATTTTCTTTAAATTCTCTACCTAATTATGTTCTGTTTGTTTGGATTTTTCCAGACTTGCAAATCAACGATCACTAACATCATTACTGTTCATTAAAGTCAAACATCTAAAAAATTAATTTTGTAAGCCCCTCTAATATGATTGGAAGAACAAGAAAGGTTGACCAGTGGGAAAGAGAAACAGCAAATGGAAGGGAAATCGTGGAGTAGAATATGTCAGTAGTTCTTCAAAACGCATTATAGGAAAGCGCAGGCTTAGAGAAGAAAAAATATTTCACAAAAATAAGTGGCTCGGAAAAGGTTGTGTTAATATTCAAATCAAAATGCCAATAAGTTTGACGAAAATGACATTAAAGACTATGTAACCTAAATACCATAAATACATTAGATATTATCACAGCAAATATTTTTTGCATTTTTTTTTTTTTTTTTTTACATAGGCATAACTACTTATCAAGGCCCAGGGGCCACTCGAGGATAAGGGTTAAAGAGTGTACAGTAGTCAATTGGACAATATAGTAATTGTCAGTAATGGAAATCCAGTAAATTTGTTAACTTAAGGGGAACGGCTTATCAAGAATTTGTTTACATTGGACTTGAAGACAACCATATTTTAGTCAGCTGGAAAGCAGGAAAACAGAAGACAGTTCCACGGGTGTGCAGTTCTAAGAAAGAAGCTTTGTTCATGGAATCTACGTTTAGGTTTTGGCACAACTAAAGAGTGGGGGGAATTATTGATAGTGTTTTCAGCTAGACGAGTGTTTCTTGTGACTGTTTGGCGAGGGGGGACCATAGATTGAAGCTCAGTCGAGCACTTGCCATGAAAATAACAATAAAGCAAAGACAAACTCGCTACATCTTTTCTGTGAGAAAGAGGTTGCAGGGAAGAAAAAAGGACATCTCCTATGAGGCTATGAAGTCTATTTTGAACTCTATCAAGGCAGAATAAGTCCTATCTAGCAGCTCCTGCCCAGATGCGACAAGAGTACTCCATCCTTGCATATTTATATAATGTAATTTAGCATAGATATATCAATATCTTCAATATAAAGTGTTTTTCTTTTGTATATTCTTCTCTGCACTGACCTCTATATGGTTTATAACTATATATGGTTAAACTTGTGCTTTATTTTTGAACTAGCGGGGGTATCGGCATTGCCCAGGTGTTTGGAGGTGTGTGTGTGTGGGGGGGGAGAATAAGCGAAGTAATAACCCTGTTTAAACTTCTTAATAAATCGGAAAAACCAAAACAAAAAAACAGCAAACGAACGTAAAACTTCTTTAAAAAAATCGGAAAAACAAAAACAAAAAAAAAAAATGAAAAAAAAAATGAAAGCAAACTACATATCAAAATGAACGTGTTCGGAAAAAAAACAAAAAAAAAACAGCAAAAAGCAAAAAAAAAATGGTATAAATAACCTTGTTTCAATATTAAAAGTTTAAAAATCGAAAAAAAAAAAGCATCAGATAACTTGGATTAAACGTGCAATCTTAAGATAACGATGCTGTCACTTTATCCATTGTGCTATGGATGCGTGGGCGAATCTAGGTCGGTTTTTATCATATTTAAACGAATTCAAGGTATGTCTTTTGCGTGTGTTGACGCATGCGTAGAAGTTATCTTGTCATGAAGGAACAATTTTTTTTCACCCCTTCTTGTAGAAAAGGGTCTGGTTGAGGGTGAAAGAATGAATGTTTTTAGCCAATTTTTCGATATTTGTCGTCGGAAGGTTCAAGCCTGAAAATGATACTGATCTGGTGAAAATCCATGTCAAAAGTTTTTGCGAGGCATACAAACACACACACATACATTTTCGCTTTTATATATAGATGATATTGTAAGATTGTCTTTAATTTCTTCCATTACATGATTATTAAACCCATTTAAAGCTTCAAAAAGAATCATTATACTCCAAACATTTAAGCTCTTTTTTGTGAAAAGTATCAAGTGGCACTTACATCATTCTTCCATTGAACGCATCATTTGTTAAATTGTAGACAAAATCGAAAACAACCAACAGGTGTTGGCAATCTATCATCATGTTTTATGATATATCAACCACTTTCTGAGTTATTTAATGTCAAATTGCAAAACTTATTAAATATGCCTACAAGCACAATTTGTTATTTCATCAATAACTATGGCTGACACAATTTGTTATTTACTTAAAAATTAACAAAAATAGACTAATGACATAGTGAATGACTTTATTTTTATGTCTGTGCATCTTTGTACCGCGCTGAGTCATAGAAATTTTCAGGTTGGTATCATGAGGTGTGTTTAATTCACTGAGGGAGATGCACCACCAAATCAAGACAGAAAGCAATGGGAAACTACCCTCTTTACTTATCTTCCAGATATTACCATTGCTCTACAATTTGGAAAGCCGTCGTCGCCGACGCTGTTAAAACAGCAGGGCTGCTAATGATGATCTTTGAGAAATTTTATCAGACAATCTGTCACACTTGAGTTTCAAATAACAAATTTCCATCATAAAAAGATTCAACGAATTGACACGCATGTCTATGTCGTCATTTGATGTGTCTCACTTTTTTTTGGGGGGGGGGGATTGTTTCAGACAAGGCATGAAGCCACTGTAAGGTTCTCTACAGTGCAATGTAGATTACAATATATTATGGACTAAGTCACTGTGTGGAAGCATGTGAAGCTTTCTCCTGGTGCACCACAGTGGATCCCCAACTACAGCATGCAATCGATTTGATTGAAAAATGGGTTATTTCACTGATTTGGATGGCAGTGAAGATGCAGCCATTCAATCTTTTTATGATCGAAAATGTTACTTGAAACTAAGCTATAAAGTTTCTTTCTTAGAACTGCACGCCTGTGGAACTCTCTTCCATTTCCCTGCTTTCCAGCTGACTACAATATGGTTGTCTTCAAGTCCAATGTGAACAAATTCTTGATGAGCCATCCAACTTATCAAATTTCCACTACTAACAATTACTACAATATTGTCCCATTGACTACCATACACTCATTACTTTTATCCTCGAGCGGTCTCTACGCCTTGATAAGCGGTGACTCTTTCATGTAAAAAAAAAAAAAACATGTAAAGAGCTAAATAAAAAAAAATTTTCAAGGTCAAAAACTAGCGAATGATAAAATTGGATGAATTCTGACTCTGAAAATAACAATTCTTACTGCTTTGTCCGAAACATCAATCACAAAATAGCATTAAGTAAAAACCTCATGCCCAGACAGTTTTTCTTTTCTTGTGGCCACCATGTTATTGGAATGAATAAATGGACACCATATTCTTAATCCCCTCGAAATTTCCTTTCCGACAGTATATAACATGTCATATGTTTGAACAAGGGAATGGAAGGAAAATTGGTCATTTATAGGTAAAAATAGCACTTTTGGGGCGGGAACGCTTGTTTTTCGGAATTTTTAAAAAAAAAGATACTCCATCTAAAATACTACTTGAAGTATAGAGGTATATTATATAGGTGGTTTTTTGGCATCTTCTATTAATGAGTAATGATGAATAACTCATTAATTGGCCAAAAATTCAAGCAACATGGAGTCACGTATGCATTTACTTAACTGGTTGGTAGGGAACATTTTGCACAAAAATTTCAATTTATGTCTTGATCTTTCTCTTTGGGTACCCTAAGTACTCTGGAAAATGCCCCTAACATGATTTCTCATTAATTTATCTAATTGGATTGGAACTCATTTTTTTTCATTGCTAATACATTTTTCTTGCTCACTGGGTGCAATCTGTGTTGGCCATTTAAATTCCGTCCACCCGTCACAAAAAGTAAGGACCTCAGAATTAATGCATTTACATTTATTTGGTGAGAATGGCTAATACCTAAAATCGAAGGCACTATGAAAGGCTTCTTCATACCAGTTGGTCAGTTTTTTTTCATGAGGTCTTCTCCTGCAAGGCCAGTTGATTCGTTTTCCGTCCACCCGTCACAAAAAGTCAGGATTTTTCGAAACTGGAAAAAGTGGGATTTAAATGGATATCCATGTGAGATAAGCCCATCCCTTGTCTTTCTGTCACAAAATATCATACCCTGCCCCTGAATTGGATGGATGGATCAAAGTTATGGGGCAAAAAATGTCATTTCGGGGCATTTTTTTTTTTTTTACTTCTTTTGACCGCCTGGGGGGGGGGGGGGGGCTAACGAGATTTTTTTTTTCAAAGTGCAAAGTGTTGTGTGTAAATACCATGAGAATTGCTGACTTTGTTTGAAATTTGGTGGATCTTCAGTGTTTGGGGTAGATAATATTTCTTTATGGTATTGTTGGCACGATATTGTTCCGCTTCCTCCACAGTTACCTCATAAAATGTTCGATTCATCATTGGCCCTTCTTCTTTGGAACGATCTTTCACTGTAAGAGCTTTAAGTGAAAAATTGAACAACTCCTTGCAGTCCCGTATGGTGGCGTCTCCACTGACAACGGCTACCAGGCAGTACGATTTCACAACTCCTCCTAATCCATCACTCTTACTTTTTCCATGAGCTGTCTCGAAGTACACCCGGGTTCCTTTGATGGTTCGATTCACAAACAATCTTGCTGCTTCCTTGCATTTAAATTGACTCCCACAACCATCGATGAATTCAATGTCTTCTTTGATATGGATTGACTTCTCTGCATAAAAATCAATTATCTTCTGGTTGCAGAGTTCCACGAACCATGGGTCTTTTTTCTTATCTTCACTGTAGAAGACAAAATGATCCTCTCTGATGTTTTCATCCACCATACGAAGCACGACAACGGGGTACACGGTGACTGTATTCTGCTGCCAGTGAATACTCATAATTTCCTCAAGCAACAAACGTGTAGTTTTCAGGTGCTGGACATTAAAACGATGGCGTGGGAAATCTTTCAGTTGCTTCAACAGAAGTTGAAGAAGCTCATCAAATGTCAAATTCTTATTCGCTAGTGCCTTTATGTTGGTAGACCACCTTTTCAAACTGTTGTATTTTGATAGTGTGCTTCAAATCAACACATTTCACATTTTTCCTTGCACAATCCAAGCTGCATTTGAGATTATCTGTAAACAAAACACGCAACTTGTCAAAATGTTTGCATACATTACAGCGACCGAGGATGCATGTGATCGATTTCTCACATAAAAGATACTCCATCATTTTCTCGTTGTTTGACCAAACTTCAGTATCCAGCTTGTTCAGCTGCAGCATTCTGACAAACCCCCTTCGAATATAATCAATATTCTGATGATATGAGCATGCACATACAAATCTTTGAAGAAATCTCTTCAGCTTCACGTTACATGGTCGAAGATTCTCAAATGATCGCCGACTGAGTTTAATGTCAGGATTTTCTTCACAAAACTTATGGTAAGCATGGACCAATGACAGCTCCATGACATGGATGGGAACTTTCTCAACATTACCATTTTGATTCTTCATCTTCAGTGTTTTGTTTTTATATGGAAGTACTCTGGATATGTCGTCTCTTTCATAGAATTCTTTACTAGCGAGCTTAACTTTTTCTGTTATCTTGGGTCTTGTGGTCATCTTCTTTCCTGTATCAGAGAGCATTTCTTCAAGGTTCCATTTTTTTGCCTTCTTATATGTGTGGTAAGATGCTCCTAACTTACGGACTTTCTTTTTAGGACAACTATCTTCAAGTGTTGTGAGAAGTGTTCTCCTAACGCAGTTGCTGATCGGATCTCGTTTCTTTTTCAGTTTAGTGTACGTTTCCTCCACTGGTTTCAAATTTGGTGATGAACTGGACGATGTTGCTTCCAGTGCTTGCTTCGTACCTGGGCTCTGACTATTTATCACAGATTTCATGAAGTCGATGCGCTCTTCACGCTCTAGCGAAGACAGTTGTTCTCCAAGCCGTTTTTTTCTTTTCTTCAGTGGCGACCTCAGTGGTGTTTTCTTGAAATTTACCTTGACTTTCATTGATGCGCGGTGTTTCCTTGTGCGTTCTGTGGATACGTCAGACTTCTCAACTTCCAGCTTCTTCCTTGCCTTGTCTTTCTGTCGTACTCCATACCTTTTTTGTTTTGTCATATTTTTTCTTTGATTTTCCTTCTGCTTTTGCCACATTTGTCTCAATTTTTCTTCATTGCTCTCCCTCAATTCTTTGATTTTTTTCTTTTTCTTTTTCGTATTCGCGTTTTTTGACTTCGGGATTGAGACGTGATTTTCTTTTTCGCTCTGCTGCAGACATGGCTTTTGCCTTCTTTGGACGTCCCATCTTCGGTTTCTCATCTTTATCATCACCTACAGCTTCCTGCTGCACAGTGGCCTTCTTTGTCACCTTTCTTGTTTTCATCATTTTTCTTGTTTCCATTTTACACTTTTCTGAAAAATAACAGAAATCGACGTTGACAAATGAACTTTGAAATTGTCCACCCATCACAAAAACTGATTTTGATTGTTCTATTTTTCTTCAACATGCCATTATAGTAGATTACTCACTTCTCAATGATAATTCTAGTTTCTTGTATCATCTGCAATTTTTCTAACATGACAGAAGTTTTTGTGGCTGATTAAATTCCTCCTTAAGTCATGACAAATATTATCTGAGAATACCCTTTATATCAAATTGTGCCATGCTATTTGAACAAAAAGAGGCATTATGTCTTTAAATATTGTGTCAATTACTAATTTTTACTGGTTGCAGTTTTCTTTCTATTTCAATTCTCATTACTATAACTATAAAGAATGAAAATTTGATTCTCAGACTTTTTGTGACGGGTGGACGGAAATACAAATTTTTTGACCTTTAGTCTATGGTAGCTATACCAATGGACTTTTCTCACTTCCTGACATCCTGTAGCTGAATAATTATGATTGGCAAGGAATGAAAATCATTTTCAGAGAAATTAGAGGAAAAATTTGGTCATAATATTAAAAAAACATTAAAAAATTGTACCCCGAAAATATATATTTTTCGAGAAAAAACCCGAATACCTGTCCATTTTCAATGGAAAAATCCTAGCATTAAGCTAGTGGGAGCAATTGGAATACCTGATAGCAAATATGAGACAATTTTTTGTGCAGAATAGAACCTAGATAAGGAACTAAGATATGAGCGATTTTTTACCCAATGGTCATCATGCAATTAACCGCCACGAGGAGCATATTAAAGGTTTTTGGTCCATTTTTGCAGGAAAGTAATCCTAAATGATAGGTCTAAATGGGAAACTAGGTCTTGAATGTAATAAATAACTTTAAAATTTGGCCAAAAAATCACTAAATGTCCCTTTTTGGGCACAAGGTTTTTACTATATGCTAAATGTGAATACTAAAGGATAAAATAAGGAACACAAGAGTCACAAGTCTGTCAAAAGTAAACGTAAGGTCCACTTAAGATTGAAATGGTAGTGTAAGATTACAACACTAATACACAGTTTGTAACATTACTAGAGATATTCTTTCAATACAAGTCTTGTAAACAGCTGTAATATGAGTTCACATGTTGTAGGTTGTGACAATGATGGCAGTAGTTGTCATCATTGTGTTAATTTAGCAACAGAAATATTCATTTTTTTTTTTTTTTTTTTTTTTAATATGTTCATGGCAGTTTTATTTCTCTTCCCCCTTAATCCTATGATTTTGCTTTTGGGGGAAAAAAAAACATTAGAAAAATAAGGATCAAATGAGCTGGACAATGAGAGAACATCATGACGATTGGATTAATGATGATGAGACAGAATTGGATTATTTAAGAAGGTGGCTAAACAACAATTTGTTTACATTGAACTTCAAAGCGACCATGTTGTAGTCATCAACAGTATTTTGTGCCACAGACTGGAAAGAAACTTTACTTTTTTTTTTTTTTTAACACAGTGATCACCACTTATCAAGGCCCGGAAGCCACTCAGGGATAAGGGTTATTGCAAGTACATTACGTTAGTGTGGAGATTTGATGAAGTGTTTACTTAAGGGGGCGGTTCATTAGGAATTTGTTAACATTGGACTTGAAGACATCCAAGTTGTAGTCCGGTGGGAAGCAGGCAGACGGAACAGAGTTCCACAGGCGTGCAGCTCTAAGAAAGAAGCTGTGTTCATGGAATCCGCGTTTTGATTTAGGCACAGATATAGAGTGGGGGAAATTTTTCACAGTGGATTCAGCTAGACGGGTGTTTTTCATGAAAGATTGGCGAGGGGGGACCAGAGATTGGAGTTCAGACGAGCCCCTGCCATGGAAATAATGATAAAACAAGGATAGGCTCACAACATCTCTTCTGTGGGAGAGAGGTTGCAAGGTAGAGAAAAGGGCATCCCCCACTAAGCCACAAAGTCTGTTTTGTACTCTGTCAAGGCTGGAAGTTATTTAGACTCATGGAAGTTTTGTTTAGTTTTAGGTAGATAGCATCTGCCATGAAAAAAATACTAATAACATTTGTGTTCCATAGCATCACTTTTTTTTTTGTTCTGTTTTTATGCAGCTGTAAACTTGCATCTAATATATAAACGTTTTACCTACTGGGGGCAGGGTAGAGCTTTCAAAAAAAGGTTGGAAGATCCGATCAACCTGCCAGCCAAAGAGAAAGATTTTATTTATTTGCGGACTGTTATCTTCATCTTCATAGTTGTGGTTGTTTCATCACGTTTCAGCCAACTCATCCTCTGGCCTTCTTCAGGTGATTAACTACAATAGAATAGGAATGCTGAGTCTCGTAACTATCCCCAGTAATTACTGCAGTGGCGCATTGGATAAAGGCATTGAATCTCTACAGTTCTAGTTGAGCATTGTCTAAAGATAACAGTTTCAATCCGACCCAAAGCCGGCCAGAGGATGTTGGCCAAAACATGGTGAGAGAACAACAACAACTATGAAGATGAGGATAACAATCCACAACTAAATAACTAAATACGCAAATTACTCATCTCAAAGGATTCTAAGAAAGATTTTACGATCTACTTTGCTACATTCTCACTCAAAACTTGCTGTTCATCTCTAATTCTAATCTTGAACTTCCAGTCAAAAGTTCCTTTTTGATGTTTATGAATTTTTAGATGAGGATTGATAATTTGCATCATTTGGATTATTTGGATTACTGTTTGAATTTTGAGCATTATTCTCACACCGGTTTGGACAATATAACCTCTGACTTTCTTCAGGTATAACTTATCAAACTTTTTGTCAAACTCGGGAATCTCCACAGAACTTAGAATAGAGCCCTTTATTTAATCTATGAGTAGCGTTCTTTCATTCTGTCAGTCATGACAAGATAAAAGTCTTAATTTGCAATTGTATTCGGAGTAACACTCACACCAAAGATTGTACCCTTCACCTTCTAGAAGAATTTTACTTAGTACTTTATCCATTATAATACAAGTCCTATTTTTTTTTTTTAATTTAATCTAATTTTTTGTGATAAATTCCATTGATAATCCCACCCACAACCAAATATTTTTACACCAGTTTTGTTGGTATGCCATGCTTAAATGTAACAGTTGTATTGCTAATTCTACAAATTTCTTCAATGCATATAGAAAAATATCTTCTTGTTTTACCATTTATTGGCCTCAATAATATATATTTTTATGTCAAACGTCAAGTCTTGTGTGAATAATTGACTATTTCTTTATTGTAGGATCCTTTTGGGCATTTGGTAAATCCTCTGGCTGTGAGACTTTGGCAGTATGGACAGTAAAAGGGGCTGTTATATGCGGCTGGTGCCTCTGCATTATTATTAGCATAGGAATCGTGGTTCTCTTTGATCCTATGGGACATATTCGTCCTCGTGGCCACCTTTCTGTGAAAGTTTGGGAGAAAAGGTAAGTCTCTTCTGTTAGCATTTGTTTTTCTGTCATTCTTTTTTTTGCCAACAATTGTCTCCTAAAAAGCTTTAAAGCTTACTCATGAGGAGAGTAACTTTAGTCAATTTATTGCATACAATTTGAAAAAAAAAAGAATTTTTATAAACAACTTAATGTAGTAAACAATAAAAGATATGTCGTATTATTTGGATTCATCGAACTACTGTTCTCATCTTGTGATTTTCACAATGTTTCGGTTGATGTAACCTCTGACCTTCTTCAGGTGTATCTTGCTGAACTCGGGAATATTTCTGTTGACTTCAGGAATTTAAATGGAATTTTGAACATTCACGGTGGTAGCATGCTCTTGTTCCATCAGCCATGACTGGATAGAAGTCCTAAGTCATTCGAAATAGAAGAACATTGAAAAGCTATAGAATGTGGAGAGATTGAAAAAGCGGGTGTAGCTGCCCATATCTGAAGGAAAAAGGGAAACCATCTACCATTATAATTATAGACAGAGAAGAATGGTGAAGGAGAAAATGACTCAAAGAAGCAGCATATATACTGAGAGATAACCAATTACTAAGTAGACCTAGTATAGAATTTAATACAATATGAGGCTTATTAATTATAAATAATAGATAATATATACAGTAATAAGTAAAAATCATATATATATATGTATATATATATATATATATATATATATATATATGAGACAATAAGAGTGGAAAATGTGGTTTCAAAAAGTATATATTGGTAAATATAGAATGATTCATTTATTCACTAAATTTGGTTAGACATAACCGCCTGTAAGATTACGAACATAATAGTTCTTGCGTAAGTTCAATCTTGCAAGGGGGAGAAAGAGTTAACATGGGTCTGATGTTGTAAGGTTATATTTATGTTTTATATTTAAAGATTATATTTAAAATTTATATTTAAAAATTAAAGTCTTTGTGGTGAGAGCAGCAGAAAAAAATGGGATAGGGAGTGGGGGTACTAGCCGTTTGCTAGGGCAAGGATTCGCAAGTGGGGGTGTTAAATGACTGTAGGGTTAGCCTTAGAGGTTATAGATATTAGTCCTTGTCTGCTGGTGTTTTTTCAGCAGAGTTTTGGTGTTTCCGTATTTGAATTTTTTTTTTGTGCCTGCAACTGTTTTAATGAAATTACGTTAATTCTTTTATACTTTTGAAAACTTTTATAGATTATATCTCGGCATATTATCAATAAAATCCTTTAATTTATTCAATGTGATTGTTTTCTGGAAAGAATTAAATCAAATTCCATGTTATTGTTAAAATAGAAAACACTGTCCTATTAACAATTATTTTATATGTTTTCTTTTTTTTGGTATTTTATTCTCAGTTTGACAATTTAAAAAATGTTTGTTCAAATTTTTCAAAGTTTATTGCGGAAAAATAATGGAAGGATTCTGTTTTTAATGCAATCTTTCTAGACTGAGGTAATTAATATTTTTATTTTTGTCCCAATCCAATGTACCACTTAATTTTCTTTAATATTTTTAAAAACTTTATAGGTTGCTAGTTATTTTTACAATTACTGTTTCCATTCAACTTTTCCTCATATTAAGAATTTATATATATATATAATTACGGTTTAATATAAGGATGGGTGCAGGCTTCCTTTACCTATTTCTGTACTTTCACCTAACAATTTAACAAACAAAAGATAACATGGAAAATCAATTAAAAGCGAAGAAACGAGAAGTGAAGTGGAAACACTAATCATAAAATAATCAGGTCATCTCTAGACATATGTTACTTAAATCACGTTTAAAAATAGTAATTAAATGGTTTTCATGATGCCAAGCAGTTTTGGTATTATTTTTACAGTCTCTAACACATATTCAGTATTTTTTCAATACTGATATTGATCACTATATAAATTTCAGCCATTTGTGTGTGTTTGTATGTCCGCTAAAAACTTTTGCCATTAGCATCGAAGTTGCATGAACACGTTTAAAAATAGTAATTAAATGGTTTTCATGATGCCAAGCGGTTTTGGTATTATTTTTACAGTCTCTAACACATATTCAGTATTTTTTCAATACTGATATTGATCACTATATAAATTTCAGCCATTTGTGTGTGTTTGTATGTCCGCTAAAAACTTTTGCCATTAGCATCGAAGTTGCATGAACACGTTTAAAAATAGTAATTAAATGGTTTTCATGATGCCAAGCGGTTTTGGTATTATTTTTACAGTCTCTAACACATATTCAGTATTTTTTCAATACTGATATTGATCACTATATAAATTTCAGCCATTTGTGTGTGTTTGTATGTCCGCTAAAAACTCTTGCCATTAGCATCGAAGTTGCATGAACATGGTACCGTTAGAAAGAGTGATCTCTCGGACACATAATATCGAAAAATTAAAAAAAATAGTCAATTATTTCATTAGAAATGTTGTTTTGTTTGAAGTGTTGGGGGGGGGGTCAGGTAAAAATGTTCGTTTCGACGCTGTTTGTTAATCACACATGCACGCACGGTCGATTCGTTCTTGCACTTTAAAAAGCTAAATTTGCAAAGTCATAATATCTGTGACATCATGGTCTGATGGCATGTTCGCTTGCAAACTTAAGTTTTGCAAGTTTGCGTCCACCATGAAGCATTTTTTTTCTTTTTTTTTTGCTAACAAAATTTTACTTTCAATTGTGCTTCTGGCTGATGGCACCTAAGTCCCATTTTTTTTTAATTGGCCACAATGGGAAAGAAACTAAAAAATGTTCTAATTTATCAATTAAAAACTTAAGTGACAGGTGTGTAAATTTAATGAGGTCAAACATCACACGATAGGGGAATGAAATCCCGCACTTAGGCTGCGAGGCAGTTTTTTGTTTTTGTTTCCCCAAGATGTTGGGGAGAAAACCAGCTCCCTATTGTCAGATATGAGTGGTTTTTCCACACAGTTATCAAAGCTAATTGCTTTCTGGACGTCCTGGCACGAAGCCGGAAAACTGGTGTCACTGTCGTTAGTTTCGCTTTTTTATACGAAAACCACAAACAAACAGGCGTGAAGACAGAATAGTGGGAATTTTTAGCGTGTAAAAGTTGCTAAAATAAAATATACTTACGATCTCCTTTTGTAAATCGGACATATTATAATCTAGGGAGTATATAAAAAGTTCTAAGAAAGAATGACCCTCCCCGAGCGCCCCCTCAAAAAAGCCTTTGACAGACATACAGAAAAAATGCACACACACACTAATACATATTTTGCCTTTTATATATATAGATAATGTTGCATCAACATTTTAAAGTTTCTGCTTTTAATCACTCCCAAACACAGTAATCCATGACATTTAAGTCTGGCCTTTTTGACGGTCAATCTTTTGGTGAAATGAAATTAGGAGAAGATTGCTGAAGAAATTGAAGTTCTTGCTGTGTGAGACATTTCTCCATGTTTTGCCATCCTTTATTTTTTTATCGAGAAACATTTGTGGACGCATCTTTTCAAAATAAACTTGTTTGTTTACTGTTTTCTTGTTCCTACCATAAGCACCATGATAATACATTTACAACATCAAAATGCACTTTTCTAGCAACCACCCCGTAATGTCATCTACTAGATTCATCAAGATCGTTTGACAGCAACTTTCATTATTAATGGTAATAAGCGTGTCTATTTATTTCTCCCTGTGTAAAATATATATGAAAAATATTCAATATTTTTGTTACTTAGAAACACACACTAAATCACAATTATAGCATGATTTGTGTTGTTTTTTTTTTTTAATCTTTATAATTAATTTATTTTCAATATCATAATTATTTTTCAATTTCAATCCTTAGGTGTAATACACTGTGTTGCTGCTCACCTCATAATGCAGAAAGTCGACGAGCTTTGAGTGATGTAGCTAAACTATTTGCATCAATCTTCCAGGTGAGATTTCTTTCTTACATTTCATCCAAAAGATTAATAAGATTGTCAGTAGGATAACACTGGCCAACAAAAAAAAACTTATCATGGTGCCTAAGAGGTTGCAACTGTTTTTATCTAATTTGAGGGCACTGATTCCAGAAATGCTGTCACTTTTTTTTTATCAGGTCTAGTTTTTCTGCTATGGTATACCTCCCTCTGTGAGAAGCCGATAGCTACAATAAAAACAGGCAAATTGGAGAAACGATATTCTTATGTAACTTTAAGACACATATTCATGAAATCACACCAAATTTTCACAAGTATTAAAGTTGTAAAAAATGCTAAGCATAGACATCATTATCCATAAATTGACATTTTACTGATTTTCTAGAATGAGAGGGCGGGGTGGGGGGACTCCGGCATCATCGCGCTTGATAGACCAACAGTAGTCTGCAAGCATAGTGGCATCCCAATGACCTTGACAGTGAACTTCATGTTGCTGATATCTTGATGGAAGCGCTTCCCTTGCTCATCACTCAAATCACCTAGATTTTCTGGAAAACGGGCAAGATGGCTGTGTAACAAAATGTAAATTGATGCTATATTTGCACCCAGTTGATGGAGACTTATGAGTAATGTTTCAACAAACCTTTTATAGTTGAGCGCCTTTAATTTTCCCAAGAAGAAATTTACTACATTTGTAAACATTGTCCAGGCACTCAATTCTGCAGGATTCATAAAATTATAGAAATTTGCTTCATTCATTAAATTTTAAATCTGAGGTCCATCAAAGATTCTAGCTTTTAATTTCTCTATGGTTAGACCTGGAAATTTCATGAAAATATATTTAAAACAGTCGCCATCTCTCTCAAGAGCCTTCACAAACTGTTCCATGATGCCAAACTTTATCTGAAGAGGAGGAAACACAATTTTGGACGCTCCATCAAAGGAGAAGCCAGAACATTGAGAGAGCCAGGAATCGGTTCACTGCGCACGGGCCAATCTTTTTTTATCCTGTGCTCTGTTCTTGCCCTGCTATTTCACAAACATAAGAAGCAAAGAAATTTTGTGCAGACACCTTGTAGTCCGAGGAGAAACCCAACCATTTTCAAATTAATGTATATGATCTATTGGTGCTGTCTGTGTGAAATCTTTTCCTGAACAAATTTGATTTCATTTTTTTTTTTTGAGGGTCGTTGAATGGAGAGGAACTGATCCATATAAGTACAAATTTTGAACTTCTTTTGGAACTGTCTATAAAAAGGCACGAATCTTGAATAACACTCTTCAACACCAAGTTGCAATATACTATGTCGTTTTCTTGAGTGAAATATCGCAAAAATTCAATTTGTCGTTTTCTGCAGAAGATTATGAGAATTCTAGACTGAAGTAAATTTTTTCTTTGAGTCTTGAAGCTAAAAGTTTAGAAGATTCTTTGGAAAGGTTGAGATCTCTAGTCAGATCATTAAATTCTCCTTGAGAAAAAAGCTGTGGTAGTGAAGGAGGAGGAAAACCGACATCTGAAACAGTTGCTTCACTATTATCAGTGGACAAAACAGAGGCTTAGTCTTTTACAGAACCAGGCAATTCCAATTCGGTTAAGCCTTTAAACACTGGAACAGGAATTTCATTGCAGTGGGGAATTGGCCTAATTGCAGACTTGAGGTTTGGATAAACCAACGAATTCCTGTTCTTCCTATTGATTCCCTTTATTTTGCCTGCACAGAAATAGCAATCATCAAAATGGTTTTTCAGTTCACGCAAGACCATTGGAATTCCAAAACGGAGTGACTTTCTATCCTTTTTTTGTCCACTGTCGAAGATACTCAACACATTTCTTGCATACAATATGGGACAACCATGCCTTATCTTTATCACCCAGCATCACTTTGAAGTAAGCAAGATAAGCACATTTCATACATTCACTGATCCGTTTTCTGTTGAATATCAACATATTCCCTTCAAAACACATTTGGATTATTTAGGAAATGATGTAGCCATGCTTAATTTGTGCAATGAAAGTAAAATGATTCCTGAGTTACAAATGAATTTGTAACATTAAGAGAATAAACCTTACTTTGACACGGAAATCAACAAAAATACACCATAATCTTCTTACCAACAACATACTTCATTGTGTAGCGAATTTGACTTTTATTTTAAGGTTTGTGATGTCATAATCAATTAACATGCATCACAATAACAACCTACCATTGTAATTATGAAGCTAGAATGTATATAAAAACACACCTAATGTGCTGTCGTCGCACAGATCTGCGCTTCAGTCAGATAAACTATTCTAAAAAATAACAACCTTGAAGATTAGTACATAATCCACAGGTATATTTAAAGTGAAAAATGTAAAAACTGAAAGAGAAAAAATGACAGGTATGAGAAAGTAAAAACATTAACAACAAACGATGGTAGGAAAATGAAGAAATCGAAAGACTGAATAAGTTTGTAAAAAATGGAACATAGAATGTTACATTGCATGACAAAGTAAACAAACACGTCCATAAAAATAAATGAGTAAAACATTACAACAAAAAGCACCACGATATATATATTTCAGAACCTAATTCCAATGTTTACTTATACATGTTTTATTTCTTGCAGAATCTGGATTTGGTCCCTACCGATATTGCAGCTGGTCTGTTGCTGGTTCAACGACGCCAAATGGTGAGAAGGATGACCAGCTCTAGTATTATAAGTCAGCCTTCTCGTGGTCGCAAATCCAGAGAAGCTGTTAACCGAGAGACGGGTCGGATCCTAGTTCCTGGGGATGCCAGCGACAGTAACGATAGCAGTCCAACACATATGGGCTCGGGAAATGAACAGAGTCGTTATTCAGATACTATGACTTCATCTGTTGTCATGCCAAGGGCTTGGATGCACTTGGGGGCAATTAAATATTACATGAAATTCGCCATGGCAATGTACGGGTGGCCCTTGTATATGTTTGTCAACACCTGTTCGGGTTCATGTCGACTGTGCATGTCATATAGGTAAGACATATTTGATTTGGTAAAAAAACACGTTCTTTAATTATGGTCCATATTTGATAAAATGTTAACAACAAATAATATTTCAATATAATTTTTTTTTCATCAAATAAACAATTCATATAAAAGTTCTTTTCTTGATTCTCTTTCCCTCTCCTATTCACATCCTCTTTTTCTCTCTCATTCATCATCATCCCATTTCTCTTTCTCTCTCTCTGATCTGCATCCCCTTTCGCACTAATCAACGTCCTCTCTGATATGTGTCCCCTCTCTCTCTCTCTCTCTGATATGCGTCCTTCTTTTTCTCTCTTTCTCTCTCTCTCTCTGATCGGCATCACCCTTTTTCTTTCTCTCTGATTTGCATTCTCCCTCTCTCTCTCTTTTTCTTTCCTCTTTCTCCTTTTTTCTCTCTGGTCTACATCCCTTTCTCTCCTCTCTCTCTCTAATCTGTGCCCTTTTCTTTCCTTGCTCTCTCTCTCTCTCTCTGGTCCGCTCCTCCCCCTTTTTCTTCTCACTCTCTCTCTCTATTTTTTTGGCTCATCTCCCTTTCTCTTCTCTCTTATTCACTTTAGTTCACACCCCTTTCTATCCTCGCTCACTCTATCTCTCTCTCTCTGGTCCATGCTTTTTTTATCTATGATCCGCACCCTTTTCTCTCCATCTCTTTCTGGTCTAAGTTCCCCCTCACTGTCTTTGATCTGTTTGTCATTCTCTTTTCTTTCTCTTTGATCGGTATTCCCTTTCTATCTCTATCCATCCCGCATCCCATTGCCTTTCTCCCTCTAATCCACATCCTCTTTTTCTCCCTCTGACCTGCATCCCCACTCTCTCTTTCTCTACCTTATTTACGTCCTCTCTCTCCTCTATCCCCTTATTTTTTTCATCCTCTTCTTCCTATTCTCTTTCCTTCCCCCTTTGTTTTCCTTTTTTTTATTATTTTATATTTTAAATTCTTTATCTTATTTAATCTCGATTATTGATTATTTTAAAGAATTTCTTCAAAAATATGACTTTCTTTATTAGAATCATTGTTTTGAAAGCACCTGCAATTTTCAGTCATTTTTGTTTTGTTGATTAGTTTTTCAGATTCTTCATAAATATTTTTGTTTCTACTTCCTTAAATTATTTAATGTCAAACTTTGTAATTTTGTTTTATTCAAAATTCAACTATACAGAATCATTGTTTGAAATAATATAATAGAAAATGTTTTATTATTTCAAGATTTGTAAAAAATGGTTTCGTTTGCTGCGAGTTATTCTGAAAATAAAACTCCCTTATTCCACTCCTCCACCAGTCGCTTTCTATTGAACAGGGTCCAAAAAACGAGTCCAATCGCAAATAGGTTACTCACTATCAACCCAGTTTCAACTTCTGTCCCATCACCACAATGTTACATCCCTGTACTTGTTTTACAAGTACTTTAATGGAATGTGCTCTGATGAACTTCTAGCACTGGTCCTCCATTGATATAATTACCTCCAACTAACCCGACAAGCAACAAAATTCCACATCTTTACTGTAGAGCTCACTGGAGAGTCTTCTATTTTAATAGTTTCTGCCCTCGGACTGTTAGACTTTGGAATGCCCTCCCTGCTTCCTGCTTCCTGCTTCCCTAACTGTACTCACATGCAGAATTTGAAATGTAAATAGATATCTCGTTGCTCAACTCCCTACTTATACTGTCGCCATGGTCTCTGATTCACATCTTGGTGGCAGTGTGCTTTATTAAGGGTAAAAGAGGTTTTAAAAAAAAAATCATTTATGGAAATCACTTTTTGATATTTATGGAAGGGCTTTATGTTACTTGACAACGGGAGGGGGGTTACTGGTTTCTATTAGTAAAAACAAAGATGAACTTCTCTAACAAATACATAGCACAACTGCAGATATTTATTTATTTATGTTTTTTTACTTGGGAATCACCGTTAATCAAGGCCCGAAAGCCACTCGAGGATAAGGATTAATGAATGTAAGGTGGTAGTGTTGTAATCGTTAATCGTGTAAATTGGGTAGAATTTGTATTATTTAAGGGGATGACTACACAAGAACTTGTTTAACTGCAATTCTGAATTTTGGAAATGAGGTATGAATGTTTGTATGGTTTTCGTTGTTCAGACAATTATACTCATCTTTGGTGTTATTGGCACAGCATTTTGGTCGATGAAACCTACGACCTTCTTTGAGTGTAAAATCCATGTTTTTTTTTAGTAAAGGAAAAGGGGTTAGCTCTGAAGTGCATACCTATGGAACTCTCTTCCATTTGCCTGTTTCCCACCTAACTACAACTTGGATGTCTTCAAGTCCAATATAAACAAATTCCTGATGAACTGCCCCCTTAAGTAATGACACTTTATCAAATCTCCAATAATACTAACGATTACTATGATACTGTCCCATTGATTACTGTACACGCAATAACCCTTATCCCCGAGTGGCTTCTGGGCCTTGATAAGTGGTGACTTCCATGTAAAAAAAAAAATTTTTATTAAATCAAACCTTGGGTTTGAGGGTGCGTCCGTAAATTTTTTAAAAAAGTTAAATTTTCATGGGTCACTAGGGTATTTTTTAAGACTTTCTTATGATTCAATTTTTTACTAATCCTTATGCTAATTCTCAATATGTTGGCGCTTCTACACTATTGGGACGAAATTTCGGAAATCGTAAAACTGAATTTCACATGAAAACAATAGCATCTACATATTCCTCGTATTTTTAAGATGATTGTATCCAAAAATTACGAAAATCGACAAGGTAAAAAATTATTTATTAAAGAAAATAAAAAATAGAATTTGATGAAAATGATCGTAAAACACAGAAGAGTTAAAGAGAGAGGTAATTTTCGATTTAAACTAGATGGCAGCAATTTTCCACCTGCTACCACAATTAAAATGTTTTTTTTTAATAATTCAGTAATATTCAGGTAATTTTGACTGCATAATTTGGAAGCTACCATTGTAACTTATTGACAAAAAAATCAGTTGAAACCATTGTTTTTTATCTGAAAATTTTATTTATCGACTACAAAATTTTATTTATCGACTACAAAATTTTATTTATCGACTACAAAATTTTGTCCCAATAGTGCAGAAGCACGGAAATGTTTTACTAAAACGTGGATCCATATACCAAAAGCCGACCTTCACAAGACAATATCTTAACTTTAACTTACACTATTCATGTGCTGTAAAGAAAGGTATAGTCCAATGCCTACAACATCAAACGAGGACAATATGTAATAACAACACTATATATCAAGAAGAGATAGCTAGTCTAAGAACAAAACCCTCCCCTGAAATAACTACCCAGAGCATGACATCGGCTCCAGAGAATTCAGATCAAACACCAAATGACACCACCACAAACTGCACACCATACTCAAAAGGCCTATCTGAAAAAATTTTAAAACTATGCAGTCGATATGATATTAGGACAGTAATTTAGGAGCAGCTCAACACTCCGAAAACACCTTGTGTAAGTAAAACCCCCAGACCATGACAAAAAACAATTATGAGAGTTCATGCAAATGTGGGAAACTTTATAAAGATGAAATATGCCGCCCCCTCAAAGTAAGACGAGAAAAACACTGAAAAGCTGTCACATGCGGAGAAATCGAAAAATCAGCCGTAGCAGACCATGTATGGAGAGAGGGAGACACCCATTCCCCAATGTGGGATGATGTTAAAATACTAAATGTTGAAGAAAGATGGGGGATCATAAAACTCAAGCAAGCAGCACATCTGTTGGATAGCAACAACACCTTAAGCTATCCAAGTATAAAATTTAACCACATTTGGAATCCATTAATTACAAATTTACATGGAAAAAAAAAAAAAAATTTTTTTTAAATATGCTCAGCCCAAGAGAGATAATCTCCCAATAAAACTTTTTTTTTTTTAGAGTCACCTACTTTGCATTGTGTTTTAAAAAAACGAAAACATGCATGAGATGAATATCCATAGTTTCTTAAAAGATTTTTTCCCCTGGGATTCAAAATTAAATACAATAAAACTGCATTGTTGGAGAAAATTTCATTTTTATTTGTAGTTATTTTTCTACTCTATCATTTTTTGGAATTTTTACTAATTTTGTCATCACAAGTAAGTATGCAATTGTGTTCTTAAAATGAATGATTTTGATTTTTTTAGAAATCCACTTATATTGCACGAGCACTGAACTTTTGAAAGAATGTACATAGAAATTCCATGAACAAAGTTTTTTTTGTTAGAATTGCCTACCTGTGTAACTATTCCTTTTCAGCTAACTACAACTTGGTCATTTTCAAGTCCAATGTAAATGTAGTTGAGTCGGGAAAGGTGAAAGTAGGAAAACACGACGACCGGTGAGAATACGAAGAACATTTATATTCAGAGCGGGGTTAGTGATACAGGAAGATTAGTAAGTCCGTGGGGAGTCATCTCTGTACGACATCCGGATAGCTCTCATTGAGCGGTCTATACTTGCTGCTTATATGACTAATGGATGAGTCCATCTTAGTGATTATAAGGGTGTGTATATGTCCCCACAACAGTAAACACGTTCTTGTTGAGCTGTTCGCTTGAATAATCAAATTCTACCAATTCCACCAATACCAATTATTATGCTGTTGTCTCACTGATTAACACTTATCGTTGGATTCGGTTGGAAAAAAAAATCACCACAAAATGTCTCATATTCTATGAAAAATTCCAAACAACACAGTAACAAACTGGGATAAAAAATCAAATGAATTTAACTGGTGAATAAATACAATTTTATTTGCCGCACATGTTCAATATAAAACAAACATGCATTCTTCAATGTGAAAACTGAAACACAAATGCACGCGTGAATATTTTGAAAGGGAAAACACAGCATAAAGTGAAATATCAGTGATTATTTGAATCGGATGAATTCAGACAACTTGCATGCTTACCTCTTTTTGCCCTGCTAGGGACCCCCCACCACCACAAAGACAACGTCAGTCTAGCATGACAGTCGATTTGAGAAAGGCTGAATCTGCGCCAGGCGGTGTTCAAGATAAAGTCCCTCCAGCATCCCAAATGCCTCATTTGAATCGAGTGTATCCAAAGAACCTTGTGAAACTTCACGGGTTGATACAACGCTCAATAAGAACCTATTGGAACTCATCCTAAGACAACAACGTGGGCATCTCTATTATCTAAGAAACAGATGTTTGAACTCAAACCTTTGTATATCATTTTATAACCCTTCCTTGAACTCTTTTCACTCAGGATAAATGCCATATTAACAATGTTACTATGTATAAAATCTTAGCAATTTCCCATTCTTCTATTTCAGCATACCTGTGGTTTTTTAGATGAATAAAACCTTATTAACTGGTTATCATTCGTCTTCCGTATTCTGAATCATTACTCTAGACGCTGGCAGTATGGGAGGGAGTTCACTGTAAAAACACTCCAAACACCTACATTCACAAACACAAAACATATGAAGCAAAACAAAACATATTTCCATATTCTTCATCATTTTTTTATTGGAAATTTCAGATGCTGTGCATGTTGTACGAAAGCTGCTGAAGAAGAAGGTGTAATGGGAGATAACTGCTGTCTTTGCAATATGGCTGCTTTAAGGAAATTTACAGAATTCACAGATACGGAAATATTGTATGCTTCTTTTCAAGATGAGGTAATATTTTTTATGCATTATATTTTTTATTAGTCAGTTCTTGTGCAAAATATCTAAGTTGTCAGAAACAAAGACAACAGTTTAAAAAAAACATTTTTTTTTTAAAGGAGTTCTGTTTGAAGGCTATATCAATGCGGTTTGTAGGAAACAATGGACACAAGTTAGCATGAATTACAAGAAAATCCAATGGAATTGCTGTGGATTGAAGGCAAATTACAATGAAATTTTATTGTTGCAAACCAAATTTAATCCTTTGGTTATTTATCTCCAAGAAACCTTCCTTAAGAATGAGGACAATTTGAATATAAAACACTATCAACAATATAACTACATTCATAATGCAGGACTTAATAATACTGTAAGCCTTTTCTCCCTCCCATTGCAAAACTCAACCATATTCTGCAAGGCAGAGAAAAAAAAATGACAAAATCCACTATAAAACAACCAAATCAAAAGCTACGAACTAACGATTGAAAATACAAGGAGCTTGAAGAATAAAAATCTCATATAAAATAACTGGATGCAACATCAAATACTATTCCCAAAAAAACTGGATTCAGCATTAAATAACCCAGATAGGGTTGATATGCCGTTAAACAAAAAGAAAAAAATTAACTCACTTGACCACCTTTAAAATATCCAATATTTTGATCCTCGCAGTCTGACTCAAGGCTATTCAATATTCGTCACCTTTGCTAATAAACAGCTGATTGTGATAATTTCTTGTTGGTGTATGCTATCCACCCTTAAAAGGAGAAGGTAATACTTGGGAAGATGTATAATGATAAATGAACATGTAAATTCTCCCTCAGAAGAAGGAGGCGGTTATGCCAGAAAGGATAGTCGCAGGACAACAGAACAAAAAGTACGCTATCATCACCCCTTAATCAAAAGCTAGTACTATAGTGCGTCAATAGGAGTAATAGTATAGTTTCGGCTTCAGACATGATAAGAAATATAACAGCCACCATGTGGGTCCACAAAGAAAAAGAGTGGGGAATTATGCTGTGTCGTTCATCATGAATTGAACCCAGAGTGTTCCACTTCCAAGATTGAATCATTATTTTTGTGCAATAACAAGACTTCACTTATGCATGGGCAAATTCTTATTGAGATAAAAAAAAAAGAACTTTCCTCCTGGGGGGCAGAGTAAAGTTGGGTTGGTTCTGTTATATGCAAGATAATGTCTAGGGGTAGACACACAACATATATTGAAAAAAAAAACAAAAAGCTTAAGAGAAAGAAGAAAAGAATTTATTGAACAGATAAACAATGAAGACAAATATTTACAAGAAAAAGCGTGCAAGGGAGGTAAATCAGGTTTTTTATGTTAAACTAGCTTTTTTGCAGTGTAATAATCGAGTTTGAGAAAATATATATTACTTTGGTCAGAATAGAAAATCAGAAAATCAATATTTACCAAGAGTCCAGTTCTTTTTGAGGGTGTTTGCAAAAAGGCTTATTTTAGGAAATTCCTTACAACCGAATTTTATCCCTGGAAATTGGCCGCAGTTATAAATAGTTGAAAGGTCGCCCTCAACTTAGCATTCCTTCTCAGAGCTGATTTAATAACTGAACTTATGACACTATTAGCATCTATTTATAGGCATGTGGATTGTAAGCTTCTGGAATTTCCAAAATGGAACACCTAGTATCATTGCCTTTTAAACTCTTCACTCCTTCCTTCTTTTATCCATGTGACATCATATCTCATGAAGGTTGAGCTGACATTGAGTAAACTGGCCGACCCTGACTGAATCTTATTTCCTATTATCTTCAACCAAAATTTTAATTGTTTAATGTAGAACGAGAACCATTGTCATGTTTTCAAGATTGTGATTTTTCTTTTTCTTTCCAGATTTTTAAAACTCCTTTCTTTGTCTCTGTTGATCCCAGAAATGCTGCAGTTGTGATATCAATCAGGGGAACATTGTCATTCCAGGTGAGACACCTTTGCCAAAAACATGGGAAATTTTTTAATCAAAATAAAACATGGTACATTGGAAACCCTGTAACGTGGATAACTATTTTTATATCACCCTTGTCCGCATGATTGAATGGTTGTCTAATGAGTTATGGCTCGAAAAATTCTCAATTATAGATACAGTTTGGTAGCCAATTTTCAAATTTTCACTGGAGTATTATATGGTACTATATATATATATATATATATATATATATATATATATACATACATATATATATATATTATTTTTAAAATATAATTATCCACTGACATGTGTTTCATCATCTACGACTCATCAGAGTGGCTGAATGAGTCGTAGATGACGAAACACGTGTCAGTGGATAATTGTTTTTTAAAAATAATATATATACCGCTCCTCATGTGGGGGTACCAAATTGGTTAAAAGGAAAATTATTCCCAACTCATTTAGGTAAAAATGCACTTTTGTAAATAATTGAATTCATTCAAAACATATCGCTAAAACCAAAACAAAACAACATCTATATATATATATATATATATATATATATATATATATATATATATATATATATATATATGCTCGCAGTTATTAGTGTAAAGGTTGCGTTCATAGCATGGCTATGTGGAATAAACTCTTAACATGGATATGCCAATGTTTGTCTACCTTTCGTGTTACAATGTAAGTTTATTACCTAGTATAGCAGTTCAGACTGCAACAAAACAATTTTATCATAAATGTTTATTTATAAAGTAAAAAAAAATTTGCATTCAAATTTATATGACTCCATCATCTAATTCATTTCCTGTGAGCCTCCTGATCAGAACATTAAAAAAAAATTACACAGACTTTTCTGCCATGTGGAATGAAAATGAAAAAAAAAAAAAGCATAAACTGTTTCTATGCCTAATTATCACATAGATCATCAAACTAAACTGATATTAAATTTGAAATTAGTAAAAGTTTATTTGAAATCAAATTCTATTATTGGCCTCTTGAATTTCCAATTCAAATTTACACAATGTTTACATGGAGGAAAAAATCTTTAATCTCTGTGGATGTTTGGACCAGCTTTTTCTTCTTGCTTTTTGGTGTCTGTAATAAGGGGAGGAGTTTAAAAGAAAAGCAATTAATAACAAATAATACCATTTTCTTCTGGAGTTGTTTCAACAGTGTATAGCATTGTATGTATACTCTCTCTCTCTTTGACGGAATGATCATTACTGACCAGTTATGGCACTCTTCACGAATCATCGCCATTGACTCTGGTTCTGTACCAATTAGAGAAACTTAGCCATTTTAATGTCCGTGATGTCCTTCATGTTGTCTGACATTTTTGTTTTTGGTCTTCCACGTCCTCTTTTGCTAGAGGTTATACTAAAGAGCAGATCTTTTGTTCGGGCGTCTGTTCTGGCCACATGACCCCAAAATTGCTATTTCCTTTCATTGATGTTGTCCAGCAGTTTCCGGCATCGTTCAATCTTCTCCTGGACCTATTCATTTGTACGTTTATTCACTAAGCTGACACAATGAAGTTTACAATAGTGCCACAATTTTCCTCTTGTCGACTTTCTACATGACCCAACATTTTGCTCTGTATGTTGCTATTGAGAATACCAAAGCTTGCAGTTGTTTCTTTGTGCGTTGTGAAATGGATCTGTATTTCCATACATTGGTTGTAGATGAATATGAGCTGCAATTTCCTCAGCCGTCGCCATGGTTGTGGTGAACCTAAAAAATGATGTTTCGTCACTTTGACATTGTAAATGTAAAAAAATCCAAATCAGTCTCTTTTTTTTACCACGTCGTTCCTCCCATGATGCCATATCCTGCAATGTAGCCATAAGGCTTGTTTGTTTATTTCTAACTGAATTTTCCATTAATCTAACTTTATGTTTACTCGAACCTTCTGTGAAAAAATACTGTTTTTAACATTATTTTTACTACTGTACTTTTAAGCTTGAAAATGTCTTTATAGTTAATGCCTTTCTTTTCTCTCTCTCTTGTTTTTCTCCATTTAACCAGGATGCTCTCACTGATCTGACAGCGGCCACTGAGAAAATGTATGAATCTGGAAATTCAGACTTCACATGTCACAAAGGCATCCTACAAGCCGCTCGGTACATCCGATACGAACTTGAGGTCCAATCGCTCTTAGAGAAAGGTTTTGAGAAAACCAGGGTAAGATTTTTCAACTTGCAGTGAAATTCCAAAATTTATTATCATAGAAAACAAAGCCGTGTATTCGCTCTGGTGCTAACAGATCAGGCTGTCTGAACATATGGGCTTCCTGACTTAAGGCCCTGTCGGTGGGGCATTAGAATATGCCGACTGCCCCCCCTGCAGAGAGTAAAAGTCCCTCAATGGGGGTCCTGGATATGATCTTAAACTATATCCAGTGGTGAGGCCCCAGCTTGTGGGCTTTGGGAAGTGTGGAGCCACCCTTTAATTACCATTGCTCCCAGGTCCACTCTGACCCGGAGTGGTAGTACCTGTTAGGGTCCCAACTATGGGTTAAATAGAAACCGAGGTGAAAACAACAAATATATTTTATTAAAAAAATTTTTCTTCAAAATCTTTGGATTCGGCATTAAATAACCCGAAAAGGGTTGATATGCAGTAAAACAAAAACAACCAACCAATCCTGACTTAAACGCACCAATTATTGGTGTTATTGCTTTTTCCTTTCCTTTTGGCTAAACTCAATCATGTTCTGCAAATCCAAAAACAAAAACATTTGTTCTCTACGAAACAACCAAACTAAATACTATGAATAAGTATCTGAAGATATAAAGAACTTCAGGCAAAAAATCTTTTTCCAAAATTATTGGATTTGCCATGAAAAAAACCCTAAAGTGTTGATATGCCGTAAAACAACCAAATCAAACACCATGAATAAATATTTGAAGATATAAAAAACTTCAAACATAAAATCTTTTTTTTTAAATTAGCAGATTCGGCATAAATAACCCAAAAAGGTTTGATATGCTTTAATTTCCTAGAACTGCCTGCATGTGGAACACTGTTCCATTGGCTTTGTTCACAACCGATTACAATATGGTAGCCTTCAAGTCCAAAATAAACAAATTCTTGTTGAGCTGTCCTCTTAAATAATCAAATTCTACTCAATCTACACCATTAATGATTACTACACTACCACCTTGCATTCATTAACCCTTATTCTTAAGTGGCCTTCAGGCTTTGATAAGTGGTGACAAAAAAAAATTACCTAAAACTGTGTATTCTCTGGCCCAAACAACCTAATTCGTGAAATTTTAAGATTCCAGCTCTGTCTCAATTTTTAAATGGTCAAGTCGTAATGATTTCTATATCTTACATATATATATATATATATATATATATATATATATATATATATGTATAATCTTATTTTTATATAATCTTATATATAAAGTAAAGAAATTACCTCTTCCCATCAATACTTTTGTGATGAATAGCCTTTTTTTAGTCATTTATGTCAAATATTGCTCAGTGTTATTAAAAACAAAACTTTTATTTTTAATTTCATCATTTTTAATATTTAATCCTGATCAATATTTTAGTTTCTTCTTTAATTTAAATGGCAGTTGTATGTATGTATGTATATCTGTATGTATGTCTGGCTAAAACTTAAAAAAAAACAACAAACACCCATGCAGTTGGTATTTGTTTGATCAGCATTTTCCAGATAAATAATATCTAAAATTTAGAAAAAATTGTTCATTCTTGGTGTAAGTTTCATTTGCAAGTGGGGTCTGTTTTCCAGCCACTAATTAAATAGAAGTAACTATGATTTTTTTTCAATGTGTTGACTGTTGTGCAGACTCATTCCTCAATAAATCTATAAAATGGTGTTTGTATGTCCAGTGAGAGGACGAAGAAGAAAGGAGGATTGAGAGAAGAAAAGGAAGAAGATATCAACGGATAAGTTTTAATAGAAATATGTTGCATTGTGTTGTACATAAATAAATTAAGAACAGCAGGAATGACGTGTTTGAACTTTTGAGATGATGATTAGTTATTCGTATTATTTGGATTCTTCAAACTATTGTCTCTTCCCTGCAATCTCTTTCCCACAGAAGAGATGGTGTTAGCCTGTCTCTGCTTAATTGTTATTTTCATGGCAAGTGCTCATCTGGGCTCCAATCTATGGTCCCCCCCCCCTTGTTTGACTTTTACGAAAGACACTCATCTAGCTGAAACCACTATCAATAATTTCCCCCTACTCTTTATCTGTGCCTAAACCTTAATGTGGATTCCATGAACAAAGCTTATTTCTTCGAACTGCACACCTGTGGAACTCTGTTCCGTTTTCCTGCTTTCCAACTGACTACAATATGCTTGTCTTCAAGTCCGACGGAAACAAGTTCTTGGTGAGCCGTTCCCTTTAGTAATCCAATTTACCAAATTTACATTACTAACAATTATTATGATATTTCCCAATTGACTGCCATACATTCATTAACCCTTATCCTTGAGTGGCCTCCAGGCCTTGATAAGTGGTGACTCCTTTGTAAAAAAAGAAAAAAAAAACTACAACCACTCGAAATAATTTTTTCTAATAATAATTAGTGGGGAACACACTATCATGGAAGAGAGGAAGTCGAAGGTGAGGTCCCAGCTGCCTATAACATGGTTCAATGTAAAAAAATTCTTGTTGAGCCGTCCTCTTAAATAATCAAATACTGCCCAGTTTTACCTATCTTCAATCTTCTCAAGATGTTATTGCCCACTTGATAAGCTCATTAACCTGTATCCTCAAGTGGTCTCTGGGCCTGGATAAATGGTGATTGTTTTCTATTAAACTGAAAGCGGACGTTGACTTTATTCTATTAGATTTAAAAAAATATTTATCTTCACAGTTGGTTAATGGTATTGAACAGGCAATGTTGACTCAACAGGTCACAGGTCATCTAGTACAAGGGGTTTTTTATTGTTTTTTTTTTTTCATCTTTCTATACTGTGCGGATTTAAAAGGAACTTGGAAAAGTTTCTTTCCAAAAACTTCCTGTGTGGGGAACACACTATCATGGGAGAGAAAAAGTCGAGGGGGGATATCCCAGTTGCCTATAACATGATTGAATTTAAACAAATTCTTGTTGACTCATTCTCTTAAATAATTGTTTTTTTTTTGCCACCTCTAAAAAAACATCCTTTAATTTCTTGTATATATCTGTGCCATCACACAAAGTACAAAAATATGGGATGATAAAAGGGAAAGAACATCTGGGTTGGTGCATCTATCATTAGTCTCTCCCTCTTGCATAGGATGTCCATAAAAGAGTTTGCAGTCTAATATATCCCACTTTGGCAACTAAGCTCCAACCCCTGTCCCATCGCCGCAATGTTGCATCTCTGTGCCTGTTTTACAAGTATTTTAATGGAATGTGCTCTGATGAACTCATTGTACTTGTGCCTCTTCGACATACATATCCCTAACAAACCTGTTTAGCAACAAAATCTCACCCCTTCACTGTTGAGGTCCCTAAATGCCAGAAAGCTTTCTACTCTAATAGTTTCTCCCCTCGAACAGCTAAACTTTGGAATTTCTTTCCTGCTACCTGCTTCCTTGACTGTACTGATATGCAGAAATTTAAATGTAATGTAAACAAACATCTTGTTAATCTTACCTAGGCATGGTTCCAAATAGTAGACCCTTACATCCAAGTCGCGATATACCTTGTTAGGGATGAATGTAAGAAAAAAAAAACATTTAAAAAAAAAGTTAGACACCTTCTGCTGCTTTCAGTCTATTTCCATTAAATGTTTTCTTTTTGTTTGTCCATGTTTTCTATATGGATTTATATATGTCAGGGGTGTGAGTTCCATTATATTTTATAAATATAAATTTCAAGCAAGTAAAAAATATTTGTTTCATAATATTGCATTGTAATTTAGCTTTCAAACATACCTGATACGTATCTTATTTTATTCGGATTTATATATATTTTTTTTTTCCATCTTTTATATCTTCTTTTAAATTTACAATTCCATTTTCTTTAATTACAGATCTGACAACTATCGATTATTTTGAGTTCAGCTTAGTTTGGCAATTCATCATAGGTAACAGACACCTGAGCAGCGTTGCAAATTGTGCACATTTGATGAACTAATAATTTTATGAAATGGATGTATCAACTGGCCACCTAGATTACGCCATATACATGCAAGCCGCTGACGACATATGTCTGAAATTGTATTTAAGTTATAAATGTCAAAAATTAATCTTTGGAATAAACCACATATTTGTATAATAAAGATATTTATTTTGATTTAAAGTTCACCATCTCTAAAAGAACACTTTTTATTTTCTTAATTTTAATTATTTTTTTATTTTCAGGGTACCAGAATTGTCGTAACTGGACACAGCCTTGGTGCAGGAACAGCAGCAATATTGTCCATTTTATTGAAAGAGAAATATAATGATGTCCATTGTTTTGCTTATGCACCTCCCGGTGGTCTGCTCTGGTCAGTAAAAAAATATATATCCTTAACTATATTATGCTGATGATGTTCGTCCATTGTTTGTAAGATGACCGTGATCATGCAATTGTTCTGTGGGTTCGAAGATGGCTTGTTAGATTAATTCGACCTCTGAAGTATTCCCCCCGCATGTTGGGCACCTGTGGCATAATTCTGTATCAAATGTGTTGACTGCTCTATCTTTTCTAATGTTATGTTTTCTCTTGCATTCTTCATAGCATGCAGATTCATCAGTTGTAACCCATTTGTGAGTTGCAGTTATATTTTTCCCGTGAGTTTGAATGTTTGAGGGAGACCTTCAGATTGTCCTTGAATCGTTTCCGCTGTTCTCCTGCGAATCATTTTCCTTTGGAAAAAGGGAAAAAGGAGCTGTTTTGGAGCCTTGAATCAGGCATGCAGAATAATTGACCTGCCCAATGAACCTAGCACTGCTGACGGAAGGTTTTCCTAGGTTAAAACCTTTGTCTGGTATTTTGTCTTGCCACTTGATTTTTAATAATTTACTATATAATAAAGAATAATATGCTGCCCTGGATTAAATCATCTGCGATGACATTATATATAACATAATCTGCTATGACATTCTGTATGATGTATATCATAAACAAACATACAGGAATACGGTTTTATTATAATATATATATTTCATCATACATCATCACACAAAGTTAGTACAAAACTGTAGGATGATAAAAAAGTTGAACATCTTCTGCTTTCACTCTATTTCCATTAAATGTTTTTTCTATATGGATTTTTTCTTCCATTTTTTTATATCTTCTTTTATTATCTTCTGCAAGCATCTTTTTTTTTTTAACCTCTGATAGTTATTTTGTTTATATATATATATTAAATGAAATACTGAAATGTTGTAGGATTACAGATTATATAATACTGCAAAATAAAATCCAAATAGTATCAATGTTTATAAGATAATCCCAAGCAGATAAAGAAAGCCCGGTATGATAGACAAAGCAATAATAGAAATTCTGAATTAAATTATGTAGAATTAAAATAAAGTTTATTTTTTGACAAAGGAGTACAAATAATTATTAACGTTTTTTTATTAAATAATTCAATTCATATATTATAGATGTTTTATGAATAAAATAAATAAATTATATTAGTTTACATCCAAAAAATATGAGTGATCGTTCAGATCTAAAGGAGACTATCTCCCCAATTTCCTACGAAGAGACAATTTATACCAGATTTGATTATCGTCAAAATCAACAAAAATCAATGTAACTTTAGCATGTTGTAATGTGGCTGTTACGCTTTTTAACTATGTTGTTACACTTCAAACCTCTCAGACCCACACACCGTCTGGCACCGTCACAAAGAAACAAACAAATGAAAAAGAGGAAAGAAATAAAAATCCGACTCAGCACCTTTTTTAAGTGCAAATGAAATGCATTTATTTGCAGTTCTTCCGAAACAATGCATTTCATTATCTTGCGAACATCTTTTTTTCGCACAGTAACTTGTTCGTTCTTAGATCAGATTTTTTCGATTATCGATTATAATAAAGACATTCCAATACACAACCTATCTAAGAACACTGCACGTAAAGTACATTAGTGTGTGGAATTTTTAAAAAATCGGCCCAGTTGTTTAGGAGTCCATAGGGAACGAACATATGCAGACAAAGTTTCTTTTATATAGTAGTAGAGACTTTTGTTCAATCTTTTCTTGTACAAATGTTAAATACAAATATTATATATTTTATTATTGGAATCCTTTGAGATGAGTAATTTATGTATTTGTGGATTGTTATCCTCATCTCCATAATTGTTGTTTCACTACGTTTCGGCCAATTCATACTCTGGCTTTCTTTATGTGATTAACTGTGACAGGAAATGAATGCTTGGTTTCATAACTGTATCCTCAGTAAATACTGCCTTCCATAGTTGTTGTTGTTTCACCACGTTTTGGCCAACTAAACCTCTGGCCTGTTTTGGGTAGGATTGAAACTGCTATCTTCAGACAATGTTCACCTGGAACCGTAGAGATTTAACGCCTCTATCCACTGCACCACGGGCCTCATGATGCAGTGGATAAAGGTATTAAGTCTTTTACGAGGGATACAGTTACGAGACTCAGCATTCCTATTCCGTTGCAGTTAATGTAATGTGCATCCAGGAGACAAGCGCCCGCGTGTTGTGTGGGTGCGTAAGAGAGACGGACGAAAAGGAAAGACTTACCTCGGGACCGGCTCGGCATCGCCGACCGAAAATAGATAAAGAAAGATCAAGATGGCGGCCGCCGTCTTTTGTAAAGGATGATATCTCGCAAAGTCACACGAATTCTCGCAATATGCAACTTTAGCCAGCCTACAACGGCCATAAAAGCGGGTGATTGAAAGACGTTGGGAGAGCGATGATTGACTTGGTCAGGAATCGTGTTGCTATTGCTTCTCGTGCCGTGTGAGGATATCTTACCGTTGTTGGGTCCGGTCTGAGTAACCGTTCGCGTCCGTCTAGGCACCTTGCTATTTGAATTCCGTGCAGAACCGGTGTTTACTGGTTATTGAATTGCTTTACGTTGCTGCAACATTATACATCTACAGAGGGCGCAGTACTTTTAAAGGACTTTCCTCACACATTTTTTTATTACAGTTAATCACATGAAGAAGGCCAGAGGATGAGTTGGCCGAAACGTGGTGAAACAACAACAACTGTGAAGATAAGGATAACAGTCTGCAAAAAAATAACCTATGCTAGCAGGAGCGTGACTCTCTCTGACTGGTTGAAGACCAGTATCTCTAATCAATCAAGTTGGAGTATTTTGATAGAATTCACCAATCAGTATTTCAATCAATAAACATCAAATATTCTATAGAGATTGTTTTTGCTGTTGCTTGTTGTTGCACAATGTATTTTGATTTTTTATTGTTAAATAATATTTCTTTTTCTTCAGTCGTTCAGCCAGTGATTACAGCCAGGAGTTTACCTGTTCTGTGGTTTTAGGAGATGATCTTGTTCCAAGATTGGGTCTATACAATGTTGAAAAATTAAAGATGGAAGTTGCAACAGCTGTAAACTCCTGCGACCTACCCAAAGTAAGTTGTTTTAGCTGTTTTGTTTTTATTTATATTTTTTTTAGATATGTTCAAACATATTAAGAATATTTTTTTAACCATTTCTTTTTTTATATTTCATTTCTTTTTTATATTTCATTTCTTTTTTTATATTTCATTTCTTTTTTATATTTCATTTCTTTTTTATATTTCATTTCTTTTTTATATTTAATTTCTTTTTTATATTTCATTTCTTTTTTATATTTCATTTCTTTTTTTATATTTCATTTCTTTTTTATATTTCATTTCTTTTTTATATTTCATTTCTTTTTTTATATTTCATTTCATTTTTATATTTCATTTCTTTTTTATATTTAATTTCTTTTTTATATTTCATTTCTTTTTTTATATTTCATTTCTTTTTTATATTTCATTTCTTTTTTATATTTCATTTCTTTTTTATATTTCATTTCTTTTTTTATATTTCATTTCATTTTTATATTTCATTTCTTTTTTATATTTAATTTCTTTTTTATATTTCATTTCATTTTTATATTTCATTTCTTTTTTATATTTCATTTCTTTTTTTATATTTCATTTCATTTTTATATTTCATTTCTTTTTTATATTTCATTTCTTTTTTATATTTCATTTCTTTTTTATATTTCATTTCTTTTTTATATTTCATTTCTTTTTTTATATTTCATTTCTTTTTTATATTTCATTTCTTTTTTATATTTCATTTCTTTTTTTATATTTCATTTCATTTTTATATTTCATTTCTTTTTTATATTTCATTTCTTTTTTATATTTCATTTCATTTTTATATTTCATTTCTTTTTTATATTTCATTTCTTTTTTTATATTTCATTTCTTTTTTATATTTCATTTCTTTTTTATATTTCATTTCTTTTTTATATTTCATTTCTTTTTTTATATTTCATTTCTTTTTTATATTTCATTTCTTTTTTATATTTCATTTCTTTTTTTATATTTCATTTCTTTTTTATATTTCATTTCTTTTTTATATTTCATTTCTTTTTTATATTTCATTTTTTTTTATATTTCATTTCTTTTTTATATTTCATTTCTTTTTTTATATTTCATTTCTTTTTTATATTTCATTTCTTTTTTATATTTCATTTCTTTTTTTATATTTCATTTCTTTTTTATATTTCATTTCTTTTTTATATTTCATTTCTTTTTTATATTTCATTTCTTTTTTTATATTTCATTTCTTTTTTATATTTCATTTCTTTTTTATATTTCATTTCTTTTTTATATTTCATTTCTTTTTTATATTTCATTTCTTTTTTATATTTCATTTTTTTTATATTTCATTTCTTTTTTATATTTCATTTCTTTTTTTATATTTCGTTTCTTTTTTATATTTCATTTCTTTTTTATATTTCATTTCTTTTTTATATTTCATTTCTTTTTTATATTTCATTTCTTTTTTTATATTTCATTTCTTTTTTTATATTTCATTTTTTTATATTTCATTTCTTTTTTATATTTCATTTCTTTTTTATATTTCATTTCTTTTTTTATATTCAATTTCTTTTTTATATTTCATTTCTTTTTTATATTTCATTTCTTTTTTATATTTCATTTTTTTTATATTTCATTTTTTTTATATTTCATTTTTTTTATATTTCATTTTTTTTATATTTCATTTCTTTTTTATATTTCATTTCTTTTTTATATTTCATTTCTTTTTTTATATTCAATTTCTTTTTTTATATTCAATTTCTTTTTTTATATTTCATTTCTTTTTTTTATATTTCATTTCTTTTTTATATTTCATTTCTTTTTTATATTTCATTTCTTTTTTATATTTCATTTCTTTTTTATATTTCATTTCTTTTTTATATTTCATTTCTTTTTTATATTTCATTTCTTTTTTTATATTTCATTTCTTTTTTATATTTCATTTCTTTTTTATATTTCATTTCTTTTTTTATATTTCATTTCTTTTTTTATATTCAATTTCTTTTTTTATATTTCATTTCTTTTTTTATATTTCATTTCTTTTTTATATTTCATTTCTTTTTTTATATTTCATTTCTTTTTTTATATTTCATTTTTTTATATTTCATTTCTTTTTTATATTTCATTTCATTTTTTATATTTCATTTCTTTTTTTATATTTCATTTCTTTTTTTATATTTCATTTCTTTTTTTATATTTCATTTCTTTTTTTATATTTCATTTTTTTATATTTCATTTCTTTTTTATATTTCATTTCATTTTTTATATTTCATTTCTTTTTTTATATTTCATTTCATTTTTTTATATTTCATTTCTTTTTTTATATTTCATTTCTTTTTTTATATTCAATTTCTTTTTTTATATTTCATTTCTTTTTTTATATTTCATTTCTTTTTTATATTTCATTTCTTTTTTATATTTCATTTCCATTTCCTATCTGCATCCCTGTTTCTTCTAATATCATCCTGCCTTTGTGAAATTTTGTGATTATTTACATATCACATGTAATAACTACAATATTGACAAAACTTAATAACTTTCAACTGAACTTCACTCTATAGTCACCCCCCTTGCTAAACTTTTGCAAATAAAAAAAACACTTGATTAGCTGCAACCACTATATGATTTTTCCCCACTCTCTGTCTGTACCTAAATCTAAACATAGATTCCATAAAAAAAAACTTTTTTCCCAGAACTGTTCGTCTGTAGAACACTGTTCCGCTGCCCTGCTTCTCAGTTGAATACAACATGTAGCCTTCAGATCCAATGTAAACAAATTCTTGTTTAGCCATCCGCATAAATAATCATTTACACCATTAACGATTACTATGCTACCACTTTACATTCATTAACCCTTATCCTCGAGTGGCCTTCAGGCACCTTGATAAATGATGACTCCCAAGTAAAAAAAAAAAAGGATTTAAGCTCAACAGAGTCATAAAACTGGACAGCATTAAGAATGCACTGGTTATGCACAACTGCTAATTTTAAAATCATGCATTTAACAAAGATCTGTAGTAATCAAATGCACACACGATACGAAACAAGTGTGACTCCTTAAAGTCATCTTCATATCTTATCTTAAACATCACATTGACAAAAGGGCTGCTTTCTTTCAGGTAGCACCACAATTAACCAAAAAAGTCATAAACGAAGAATATTTCACTTTATTTAAATTTGAAATATTTATTTGCACAAAATATAAAATTACATTATGAACAAATTAGGCACACGGTCATTCAAAAATTCTGTTGGACATCCTTGCTCAAGTACTTAAAATTGTTTGTCCTACTCTTGCTGTCAAGTACTTAAATTGTCTATCCTACTCTTAACTAGAAATATTTCATTCACTCCAGGGGCTGTCCTACTTAAGATAACCCCAAATCTGAAAAAAGTTTTATTGAATTATTTACAGTAATAACATTTCATTGGCAAGGGAATCTGGAATAAACAAGAAGCAACAAACTTTCACCTTCTTTCTCCCTCCATGTTTTATCTTTGTCTTTCACTACTAGAAAATATTGACTGCATTTTTTAATCGTTTCTCTTTTTCTTTTCTTCATTTTCTCTTACTTTACTTCTCATCATTATTTAAGAGAAGTGGTGCCATGAATTGGTTTACAGATAATGGAATACGCAAATTTTCTGTTCATTCTAGCCAGTCAAAAAATATGAATATAACTTTCTCATGAATTTAAAAATTTAAACTAAATTCAAAAGTTGAAGAGTTAGGTGCATTTTTGTCTGGTGTTGTGTTTCATATTGGTATTTCAGTGTAATATTCGACATTTTGTGTTTATCTACATGTTTCTTTGGATTTAATGGGATTTGAAACTGCAACTTGTTTACAGCTCTGGTTTGCGATATTAAATATCTACTTTTAAGACGGTTTGCCCATTTCTTATAATGTTTTTTTTTTTTTTTTTTTTTTTTTTTTTTTACACAGTGATCACCACTTATCAAGGCCCGGAAGCCACTCGGGGATAAGGGTTATTGCAAGTACATTACGTTAGTGAGGAGATTTGCTGAAATGTTTACTTAAGGGGGTGGTTCATTAGGAATTTGTTAACATTGGACTTGAAGACAACCAAGTTGTAGTCCGGAGGGAAGCAGGCAGACGGAACAGAGTTCCACAGGCGTGCAGTTCTAAGAAAGAAGCTTTGTTCATGGAATCTGCGTTTTGATTTAGGCACAGATATAGAGTGGGGGAAATTTTTCACAGTGGATTCAGCTAGACGGGTGTTTTTCGTGAAAGATTGGCGAGGGGGGACCAGAGATTGGAGTTCAGACGAGCATCTGCCATGGAAATAACGATAAAACAAGGACAGGCTCGCAACGTCTCTTCTGTGGGAGAGAGGTTGCAGGGTAGAGAAAAGGGCATCCCCCACTAAGTCACGAAGTCTATTTTGTACTCTGTCAAGGCAGGATAGGCTATTTTAGCAGCTCCTGCCCAGATATGGCAACAGTATTCCATCCTTGGACGTACTTGGCTTTTATATAGATAGAGAATTGCATCAGTAATCTTCTGGAGCGGTAGAAGGATCCCACTATCTTTCCAGCGACCTTGGCAACAGACTTGATGTACGTGTTCCATTTCAGATCAGGAGTAAAGGTCAAACCCAGAAGCTTGTCAAAACACGGGGCCTCACCCAGACGAGAGCCATCCATCACAATTGATGCCAGATGGGGATCGGAGCGTTGATGATGTAAGGATAGGAGCTTGGTTTTGGATGCATTAAAGGTAACCATCCACATCTTCCCCCACTGAACCACGCGCTCGAGATCAGAGGAGAGAGAATCAGAGAGAACTTTGTCATTTACAGCCTTTGATGTGTTGCCGTAGATGGTCGTGTCATCAGCATAGATGTCAACGAATGATTTAAGTATGTGTTTAGGGAGGTCATTGATGTAGATCAGGAAGAGAGTTGGGCCCAGGATTGACCCCTGAGGGACTCCAGCATTTATATTGCAGGCCTCCGATTTTTGTCCATCTACCACTACTCTTATGAGCCTATTTGTAAGTGAAACTATTAAAGACTATCATGATTACTTAGAATTGCCCGGCGACATGAACAACAAATTAAAAGAAATAAAAAGTATTTAACATCTTACTTTTAGAAATTCTCAAGCTCTGTCAATCCTCCCTTTTCTTCTCTCTCATTACCTCCTTCCATCTTTCTTCTCTCTATCCTTCTATCATCCCTTCTCTCGCTTTCTCTGGCAAAATCACTGATGAATTACTACATAAGATGTTTCTGAATTTTTTAGATCACAATTGATAATTCATATTATTTGGATTCTTGAGTGCTATTCTCAACAATCTCCAACTTTCTTCAAGTGTATCTTGTCAAACTCAAGAATCTTTCTGGCGAACTACGGAATCTGTTTGGAATTTCGAACAGAACCATTTATTTAATCCACGGAAATATGTTCTCATTCCATCAGCTTAATTCTTTTATTCATATTGTTTAGAATCTTCGGACTACCATTCTGATTTTGAGTGTTATTTTCACAACATTTCGACCAATGTAACATCCAACTTTCTTCAGATGTATCTTATTGAACTCAAGAATCTGCACAGAAGTTTGAACGGAACCCTTTATTTATCCACAGGCAAAGCATATTCTTGTTCCATCAGTTATGTTTGGGTAAAAGTTCTAAGTAATTTGCAATTGTATTCTGAGTATTGGTCGCACTGAGGATTGAACCATCAACCTCCAGAAGAGTGTCACAACTGAGTTTTACCAAGTACTTTATGCCACGGACCCTTGCACAAAATGAGAACAATAGGTTGAATAATCCTAACAATATGTGCTACATAATAACATTTAAAAATCATTCGGAATGATCACCCCTCCCTACATACTGAATAATTCTGTTCTTGTTAACTTCCAAAAAGAATGAATATTTAATAAAAATGCCTATATTTTGTCCAATGCAATGTTGAAAATGTTGTGGATGTTCTTGTGTAATTTTTACTTTTAGCTCTTAGCTACTTGGCCTTTTGGCCAAGATCAAAGTGTAGTATCTGTTCTTCAGATGCTGCATTTCCATTTCTTGTTCTCTTTTGGTGGAGGAGCAGTCCTTCACAACTGAGACAATTTCTTATTTTTGTACCTTTTCTCCACGTTAAAAAACGACGCTGGTGTCTAACTCTGTCCCGTGGGGAGGCATTGTAAATAGGTACATATTACATATTAGATATTTTTAGACACATAAACAACTTCCTTTGATAGAATAGATTAAACCAAGTTTTTGTGTTAATTTTTATTTATTTTCTTTTTTTTTTTTTTTTTTCAGTATAAAATCTTCTTAAGTGGCTTTTGGCAGATGTTGTGCGGTCGTCAATTTAATGCGAATTTAAATGATAGTCCAATAGCCGAACAGCTCCAAGGTCTTGTAGATGGCAGCACCAGTAGTTCTTCAGGAGGTCATTATGGCAGCATTGGTGAACCCATCTTCCAACAGGAGCAGCTCTATCCTCCTGGCCTTATTTTGAATATCACTGAAGATAGGGATGACAACCTAAGGTAACAACTGAAGAGTTGTATGGTTTCTTTTTCTTTCTTTTCTTTTCACTTAGATGCAATCCGTAGTAAAATGTTAAGTAAATGTTTACAATTGATTCATCATCAACAACTCCAATAACCATATTGCCAGTCTCTTATAATATCCTCTCTTGGAAAGTTCAATTATTAGGATTCAAAAATCATACCTAATCTTTTAATCATTTTAATATTCATTTTTCTCTTAATGATCTTTCATGAGTTCTCACAACTGCAGTCAAAATTAAATACAAAAACCACAAAATGATGGGTAAATTAATCAAGGAATTTATTTATTTTATTTTTGGCTGAAAGAAAATGTGTTTATATTTGGCTGAAAGAAAATGTGTTTATTTTTGGTTGAAAGAAAATGTGTTTATTTTTGGTTGAAAGAAAATGTGTTTATTTTTGGTTGAAAGAAAATGTGTTTATTTTTGGTTGAAAGAAAATGTGTTTATTTTTGGTTGAAAGAAAATGTGTTTATTTTTGGCTGGATACTTATATGCAGAATATGAGGGAATGGGATGTTGTTAACGAGCATCTCTCCCCCCCTCTCTCTGGCTTTCTTACTCTTTCTATTTTCTCTCTCTGTGTCTCTATAAGAGAATATAGAGGGAGAGAGAGAGAGAGAGAGAGGTGAGTAAACATGGAGGTAGACACGTTTACCAGAACCAAAGGTCAGCTGACCAAATTACGTATGTGTGACGTGGTTGGCTAGATCTGTGAGATTTGATTTGAGCTTTGAAGAAGACGGACGTTTTTCCGTGGTCCCCCCCCTCTTAACTGGGGAGGGGGAGACGAACGCTGACGTGTGTGAAGAAGAACCACACAAGCAGATTTCACTTTACGCCTGCTGCAGGACCTCTGGGGAAAGTGAAATAAAAAACTATAAAACCATTTCATCGTCTTGGAGTGATAAATCTTCGTCAAACAGGTATCAAGTCTCCCTCCAGGATGAGAAATTCCCAGATGATCCAACAGCGAGAAGAAGCAGAGGTAGGTTCAGAAATTACATGTCACACACACGATTCCCTTTATGATAATCAAACACACAACCATTTATGTTAGAGACAATCACACGGAATCTTTCTTATGTTATATAGAAAACGTAAAATGTGCCCCTAAATGAAGAACTCTATATAACATATTCAAATGTAACGAAAGCTCAATTTGGTACCCCTCAAGGATAACTTCGATGATAAGAATATATAACAATGTTTCAATGTGGCCGATTCAGCGGAGGGATAATTTGGCATCAACCATGTCACATTTTTGTAAAGATTTTATAACTTTTTTACAAAAATTAAGAAAAAGAATATGAAAACATATTGCTTTAACTGTTTTTAAGAAAAATCATGTTTTTGCAAAATTCTTTTTGATTAATGATTATCTAATCCATTTTTTAAAAATTAAAAGCTTTTAAAAAAATTTTAATAATAATAAATATTTTTTAGTTCCTTTTTTTTTTAAATTAAGAAGACAATATGAAAATATAATCTCATTGTTGACGATTGAATGTTGTTGTCTGTTTTTTATGTTGTGATTTAAATAAATACGGTTTGAAGGTTTGTTTTTGTTTTGTTTTTTTGCAAAACTTTTTTTGGTTATTTCATAATTAATTTTTTGGGATTAAAAACTTTAAAATATTTTTAATTTTTTGTTTAATTAAGAAAAACAATATGGAAATATGATTTCATTGTTAACAACTGAGTGTTGTTTGTTTTTCTGTTGTGAACATAAACATGGTTATTTTTAAGTTCGTTTTTTAAATCAAATTAAACTTTTGCCTTTTAAGAATTTTTATATCAATTTTTAAAAAATATCTTCATTTACAGAATTAATTTTATAAATAAAAAAAAAAACTGACTATAACAATAAAGCGCTAATTTGATGCCAAATTGTCTCCCCCCCCCTACCGAATTTCCATGCTGGATCAGCCAAGCCAAAACGGTGATGTCGAAATGTACAAAACCCAGAATATGGACTGTGTTATAGTTTTAGATGTGATTTCAAGTAAAATTTAATTTTTATGGTATCTTTTGTTAATTAAATTGTTAGGTGAAAATATAGAATAGTTTAAAAAAAAAAAAATAGTTCTCTCCACATATTAAGAATAGGTTTTTAAATAATTTTTCAGCACGGTCCGTATTTGGTTATATCGGCATAGGAATATGAGGGAAAGACAGACCCCATATTAAAAACACTTCATTAAACCCAACATCTCAAACATGCCTCGTCACTACACTTGTTCCAATCAGGCTACCTGATTATGTTTTCTCACATCCACAATTTAAATTCACTATACCAGCTAATTGCCTGTCTGGACCTAACTGACCTTTGTCTATGATGCATCCTGTTTATGTTTAAGTCTTCCTACGAACATAAATCCACCAATTGATTACAAGTTGACATATAAACCATGTCAATTTCAAAATGGGGACTTTCAATCTGATCAAAGCAAAGTCAGGTTACTGCTTGAGCATGTATGGTGTTGAAAAATCCTAAACAATTAAAGCGCACACATCACTAAGAATTCATCCTGAAGCACCTTTAAGGTGTATTTTATAAACTTGATTTTATTTCATTATTTTCTACAAATAGAAAAGATGAAATAACAACTTTTGTTCGATTATTCATGCATCATACAATATTTACTTATGTGATTTTCGTTATAGTAAGCTAACATATTTCCTAATTTCCTACGAAGCACTAGCGGAAATGGTGACGAGGCAAATCTTTTCCTTTGCTTTTTTCTCTCGTGTCTGTATTTTCCCTGTGCATGTACACTTTTTGTTTGTTTGTTTTTTTACGTTTTTCTTTTTTAATTTAATAATAATTAGTTTTTTTACGTTTTTCTTTTTTAATTTAATAATCATTAGTTTTTTTTTACGTTTTTCTTTTTTAATTTAATAATCATTAGTTTTTTACGTATTTTTTAAATTTAATAATCATTAGTTTTCTTTTTACGTTTTTCTTTTTTAATTTAATAATAATTAGTTTTTTTTTTACGTTTTTCTTTTTTAATTTAATAATCATTAGTATTTATGTACGTTTCTCTTTTTTAATTTAATAATCATTTGTTTTTTTTAATTTAATAATCATTAGTTTTTTTTTTTAATTTAATAATAATTAGTTTTTTTACGTTTTTCTTTTTTAATTTAATAATAATTAGTTTTTTTTTACGTTTTTCTTTTTTAATTTAATAATAATTAGTTTTTGTTTTACGTTTTTCTTTTTTAATTTAATAATAATTAGTTTTATTTTACGTTTTTCTTTTTTAATTTAATAATCATTTGTTTTTTTTTACGGTTTTCTTTTTTAATTTAATAATAATTAGTTTTTTTTTACGTTTTTCTTTTTTAATTTAATAATCATTTGTTTTTTTTTACGTTTTTCTTTTTTAATTTAATAATCATTTGTTTTTTTTTACGTTTTTCTTTTTTAATTTAATAATCATTTGTTTTTTTTTTACGTTTTTCTTTTTTAATTTAATAATCATTTGTTTTTTTTACGTTTTTCTTTTTTAATTTAATAATCATTAGTTTTTTTTACGTTTTTCTTTTTTAATTTAATAATCATTAGTTTTTTTTAATTTAATAATCATTAGTTTTTTTTTTAATTTAATAATAATTAGTTTTTTTACGTTTTTCTTTTTTAATTTAATAATAATTAGTTTTTTTTTACGTTTTTCTTTTTTAATTTAATAATCATTAGTATTTATGTACGTTTCTCTTTTTTAATTTAATAATAATTGGTTTTTTTAATTTAATAATCATTAGTTTTTTTTTTAATTTAATAATAATTAGTTTTTTTACGTTTTTCTTTTTTAATTTAATAATAATTAGTTTTTTTACGTTTTTCTTTTTTAATTTAATAATCAATTTTTTTTTTTGATTTAATAATCATTATTTTTTTTTACTTTAATAATCACTAGTTTTTTAATTTAATAATCATTAGTTTATTTATTAATTTAATAATCATTAGTTTTTCTTTAATTTAATAATCATTACTTAACTTTTAATTTAATAATCATTATTTTTTACGTTTTTCTTTTTAATTTAATAATCATTTGTTTTTTTTATTTAATAATCATTAGTTTTTTTTAATTTAATAATCATTAGTTTTTTACGTTTTTCTTTTTTAATTCAATAATCGCTAGTTTTTTTTTATTTAATAATCATTAGTTTTTTTTTAATTTAATAATCATTAGTTTTTTTTTAATTTAATAATCATTAGTTTTTTTTTTAATTTAATAATCATTAGTTTTTTTTTAATTTAATAATCATTAGTTTTTTTTTAATTTAATAATCATTAGTTTTTTCTAATTTAATAATCATTAGTTTTTTACGTTTTTCTTTTTTAATTCAATAATCGTTAGTTTTTTTTATTTAATAATCATTTTTTTACGTTTTTTTTAATTTTGTGATCATTAGTTTTTTTAATTTCATAATCATTAGTTTTTTTACGTTTTTCTTTTATAATTTAATAACCACTAGTTTTTGTTACTTTTTTTTTATTTAATAATCATAAGTTTACTTTTAATTTAATAATCATTATTTTTTTTTACGTTTTTCTTTTTAATTTAATAATAATTAGTTTTTGTTTTACGTTTTTCTTTTTTCATTTAATAATCATTAGTTTTTATGTACGTTTCTCTTTTTTAATTTAATAATAATTAATTTTTTTTAATTTAATAATCATTAGTTTTTTTTTAATTTAATAATAATTAGTTTTTTTACGTTTTTCTTTTTTAATTTAATAATAATTAGTTTTTTTACGTTTTTCTTTTTTAATTTAATAATCATTAGTATTTATGTACGTTTCTCTTTTTTAATTTGATAATCATTTGTTTTTTTTAATTTAATAATCATTAGTTTTTTTTTAATTTAATAATAATTAGTTTTTTTACGTTTTTCTTTTTTAATTTAATAATAATTAGTTTTTTTTTACGTTTTTTCTTTTTTAATTTAATAATCATTTGTTTTTTTTTTACGTTTTTCTTTTTTAATTTAATAATAATTAGTTTTTTTTTTACGTTTTTCTTTTTTAATCTAATAATCATTTGTTTTTTTTACGTTTTTCTTTTTTAATTTAATAATCATTAGTTTTTTTTACGTTTTTCTTTTTTAATTTAATAATAATTAGTTTTTTTTTACGTTTTTCTTTTTTAATCTAATAATCATTTGTTTTTTTTACGTTTTTCTTTTTTAATTTAATAATCATTAGTTTTTTTTTACGTTTTTCTTTTTTAATTTAATAATAATTAGTTTTTATTTTACGTTTTTCTTTTTTAATTTAATAATCATTAGTATTTATGTACGTTTCTCTTTTTTAATTTAATAATCATTAGTTTTTTTTAATTTAATAATAATTAGTTTTTTTACGTTTTTCTTTTTTAATTTAATAATAATTAGTTTTTTTTTACGTTTTTCTTTTTTAATTTAATAATCATTTGTTTTGTTTTTATTTAATAATCATTAGTGTTTTTTAATTTAATAATCACTAGTTTTTTAATTTAATAATCATTAGTTTATTTATTAATTTAATAATCATTAGTTTTTCTTTAATTTAATAATCATTACTTAACTTTTAATTTAATAATCATTATTTTTTACGTTTTTCTTTTTAATTTAATAATAATTAGTTTTTGTTTTACGTTTTTATTTTTTAATTTAATAATCATTAGTTTTTATGTACGTTTCTCTTTTTTAATTTAATAATCATTATTTTTTTTTTTTAATTTAATAATCATTTGTTTTTTTATTTAATAATCATTAGTTTATTTATTAATTTAATAATCATTAGTTTTTCTTTAATTTAATAATCATTACTTAACTTTTAATTTAATAATCATTATTTTTTACGTTTTTCTTTTTAATTTAATAATAATTAGTTTTTGCTTTACGTTTTTATTTTTTAATTTAATAATCATTAGTTTTTATGTACGTTTCTCTTTTTTAATTTAATAATCATTAGTTTTTTTATTTAATAATCATTAGTTTTTTTTAAATTTAATAATCATTAGTTTTTTACGTTTTTCTTTTTTAATTCAATAATCGTTAGTTTTTTTTATTTAATAATCATTAGTTTTTTTTTAATTTAATAATCATTAGTTTTTTTTTAATTTAATAATCATTAGTTTATTTATTAATTTAATAATCATTAGTTTTTTTTTTAATTTAATAATCATTAGTTTTTTTTAAATTTAATAATCATTAGTTTTTTTTTAATTTAATAATCATTAGTTTTTTTTTAATTTAATAATCATTAGTTTTTTTTTAATTTAATAATCATTAGTTTTTTACGTTTTTCTTTTTTAATTCAATAATCGTTAGTTTTTTTTTTATTTAATAATCATTTTTTTACGTTTTTTTAAATTTTGTAATCATTAGTTTTTTTAATTTCATAATCATTAGTTTTTTTACGTTTTTCTTTTATAATTTAATAACCACTAGTTTTTGTTACTTTTTTTTTATTTGATAATCATTAGTTTTTTTTTAATTTAATAATCATTAGTTTACTTTTAATTTAATAATCATTATTTTTTTTTACGTTTTTCTTGTTAATTTAATAATAATTAGTTTTTGTTTTACGTTTTTCTTTTTTCATTTAATAATCATTAGTTTTTATGTACGTTTCTCTGTTTTAATTTAATAATCATTAGTTTTTTTTAATTTAATAATCATTAGTTTTTTTTTAATTTAATAATAATTAGTTTTTTTACGTTTTTCTTTTTTAATTTAATAATAATTAGTTTTTTTACGTATTTCTTTTTTAATTTAATAATAATTAGTTTTTTTACGTTTCTCTTTTTTAATTTAATAATCATTTGTTTTTTTATTTAATAATCATTAGTTTTTTTAATTTAATAATCATTAGTTTTTTAAATTTAATAATCATTAGTTTTTTACGTTTTTCTTTTTTAATTTAATAATCATTAGTATTTATGTACGTTTCTCTTTTTTAATTTAATAATCATTTGTTTTTTTTAATTTAATAATCATTAGTATTTTTTTTAATTTAATAATCATTAGTTTTTTTCATTTAATAATCATTAGTTTTTTTTTAATTTAATAATCATTAGTTTTTTTTTAATTTAATAATCATTAGTTTTTTTTAATTTAATAATCATTAGTTTTTTACGTTTTTCTTTTTTAATTTAATAATCATTAGTTTTTTTTAATTTAATAATCATTAGTTTTTTTTTAATTTAATAATCATTAGTTTTTATGTACGTTTCTCTTTTTTAATTTAATAATCATTATTTTTTTTTTTAAATTTAATAATCATTATTTTTTTTTTAATTTAATAATCATTATTTTTTTTTAATTTAATAATCATTAGTTTTTTTCGTTTTTAATTTAATAATAATTAATTTTTTTAATTTAATAATCATTTGTTTTTTTTTTTAATTTAATAGTCATTAGTTTTTTTTTTATTTAATAATCATCATTAGTTGTTTTTTAATTTAATAATCATTAGTTCTTTTTTTTAATTTAATAGTCATTAGTTTTTTTTTAATTTTATAATCATTTGTTATTTTCTTTTTTTATTTAACAATCATTAGTTTTTTTTTTTTAAATTTAATAATCATTAGTTTTTTTTTCTTTGTCTTATTTTAATTAAAGACTAACGGAGTGAGAAATTTACTTTCACCATGACTAATGTTTGTGCAAAAAAATTCTTAAATCCAAGTTGTGGTTATTGAGAAAAGTACAAACAAATGAGTGGATGAACGTTAAATTATTAAGTCCAATCACTCCTTTGTCAGGGGACCAATTATTGAAATTAGTTTTATTTTTCTTTTAAGAATTACTGAAAACACTTTTTGCACTGTTTTCTTTTTTTAAAGAATTATTGAAAACACTTTTTAAAATCTTTTTAAATAATGAACTATTTAGTTTAAGCAATAATGTCTGCTATGAAACTACATCGCCAAAACAGTAATGAAAGACCTATTAGACGAAACTTGAAACACATTTAGTACAATATAATGGTTGGCGTGGTTTTATCATCAACAAACAAATCTACTGACAGTGTCCTGATCAAAGGAGAATTAACGTTCAATGCAGAAAAGACAAAAGATGTGTTGCTGGACATTGTTGGGCTTGCCCCAAGTTAAATTCAAATCCATGAAAGGGGCTAATGAAGCAAACTTCGATAGTTATCTTCAAGAATTCCTGGTGAAGAATCAAAGCCGATTATTTGGAGAATATTATGTATTAGTTTTTTTATGATGTTTGAAATTTTGTTTTGATTTTATTTTCATCCTTTCATAAAAATACATTTCTTATAAAATTTGAAATAAAAATAAAACTTTATTTTTTTAATTTTGTTATTCAACGTACAAATAAAGACTAATTGTGTTATTTCATCTCCATAATTTTGTTAATTTTTATTTTATACTTTTCATTAATGTCCTTTTCTTGTATTTTATTCCAATAAATCGCTTCACAATGAAAATACTAAACAACAATAAAAGTGAAGGAATTGATTTACCTTGTCATAGCTTCCAGTAACACTATGCCAGAAGTTAGTAAGCACGTTAGCTGACTATAACCGTGATTTTTAATTGGTTTCTAATTGATTTCTTATTGGTTTCTAATTGGTTTTTAATTGATTTCTATGTTTATGTTGGATTAACAAAACATGAAAAACAGACAATATTTCAATTTTTGCAAAAATTTCTTATTTTTTTAATATTTTTATTATTTTCTGTCTTTTTCAAGTTTTTTCAAGAAATCCACCTACCATATGGAATGGACGCGCCCTGACCAGTACAACCAGATTCTGGTCAGTCCCAGCATGCTCACTGACCACCTGCCTAATTGTCTTGATGATGCCCTCGAAAGTCTGGATGTGCCTTATGATGAATCCTTGGTTCACGTGTGAACGCACCCCCCTCCTCCCCACTAATTCTGCATTCATTTTTTGTCTTCCTGGGAAGATGGCAGCGGCAAATATCCTTGCCTACTCATCCCCCCTCACTTCTTCTTATGATGTTTTCCTCCTTCGTCCTCCTCCGTGCAAGAATCTTTTGACATTGCTCGCACCATACAAAAACTTGTTCATCCATTTTTATATTTTGTCTTTTATTGCTTCTTAAACTTTCAGTCTAAGTTCTAAGATTTTTTTTATTTTCTTTCTCATCTCTCCCTCTTTTATTTTCTCTTCCTTGTTCTTTTATTCTATCTCCCTCTCATTTTTTTTTATTTTCTCCCTCTTTTTTATTTTCTATCTCTCTTTTTATTCTCTCTCTCAAAAGAACATTTCTCTATTCAGTTTTTCAGTATAAATTTATTGAGCAAATTTCATCCTGAAAAACACAATTATATTTTTTCATATTTTTTTCCTCTTTCTTTTTTCTTTTTTTCTTTTATTTTCTGTTCTTTTGTTTTTTTCTTCCTTCTCTCCATCACTCTATGCATAAAATTCATTGTCATTCTCCTAAATACACCACACTTGTAAATATTAACAAAGAATTATTGGGGAGGGGGGGGTCGAAGCTAACGTATACAGCACCCAAAGAACTTTACGTATGTGATTCTTTTCAATATATATTCACTGTCAATATTTTTTAATGGAGGAAGAAAAGAAAAAGAAATTTTTGGCTTTAAATGGAGTGCTTGTCTTGCTGTAACTTGTGATCTCTTTAAAATATTGTCACAACAAAAAAACACTGAAAAACAAAACAATATAAACCTTATATTTTTTTTTTTTTGTATTTGTGTGTCGATTCATAAATCGGTTTTTATCAATAACCTGCTATTTTGTTTTGTAGTAATTTTGCTGAAGTATTTTCACTGCTTCTTCACAATCACCCCACCATGAAAAAGGCTCCTTTTGTTAATTCATCCAATTTTAAGTGTGCTTACTCTCGCAGTTACTTTCATCTTCGATTCAGCGTCGTCACTTTATCACGTTTTCTTTGTTGGACGTTTTTCGATATTTAGCAAGTTCACCCTTCAATCCTTACGGCTTAGCAAGCCAACTGTCTCCAAATTCTATTCCGTACAATCTTGTGTTGTCTCTAATTTTTCTTTGACCAGCTAATCTTCTTACGATCTAAGATACCCATATTTCTACAATAGTTTATCCAGGAGGATGAATGCTCTACATACCAGCATAACTAATTCGTCCTAAGGATAACATCCGTGTTGGCAAATGTAATGCTTTCAGCAAATCCTTCAACCTAATTTGTTGGGTTTGGTCAGATTTCACATTGCAAATCAATCTGGTTATAATCTGTTATTGCTCTGCAGTCAGATAACACAGGATTGAGTAGAGGCCCAACATTTGCTGTTATATAACATGATATATTATATCGCATGATACTCCTGACAACTTATTCTGGATGTAGAGGAGAACAGCTTTCGATACCGTCAGTGGTAAGAGCTCACAAAATTACACCCATGCTGCCTTTGCTTTTATTGTTGAACATGTATACATCTCCTCGGTGACAGAAAGTGTTTACTATCTTCATGGGGTTGTCATTTAGTATCATCTCTTTGTGAGAACAGCCATCAAGGTGGATGTGCCTGCATTAAGCATCTCCCACATTTGAAGTCGGGGGTTCAGTGCTTATCCTCCCTTTTTTTTGTGGACCAACAATTCATGCAAGCATTTTTTATTATCATTTTACTTTTACATTTTTTATTATCATTTTACTTTTTTTCTTTTTTTTTACTTGGGAGTCACCACTTATCAAGGCCCAAAGGCCACTCAAGGATAGGGGCTAATGAGTGGAAGATGGTAGTATAGTAATCATTAATGGTGTAAATTGGGTAGAATCTGATTATTTATGGGGACAGCTCCACTGTTTACTTTGGATTTGAAGGTTACCCTGTTGTATTCAACAAGGAAGTAGGCCAGTGAAATTGTGTTCTACGTGTGAAAGAAGTTTTGTTCATGGAATCTGACAAGATGATAGTCTTACAGTTTGTCAGTTTTTTTAGCTACGATATTTTGAACGTCTTTATGAACATCATGACATCTCAAATTTAAAAAATGAGAAAATGATCATCAAAAGTAAATGAAAGCTTAAAAAAAATTAGATTTAAATAGTTTTTAAATTATTCGGATTTTAGTTAAATATGTACTTAAAGAAATTAATTAGACTCTTAGGAAACTAGACATTTGTTTAGATGACCCATGACTCGATTGGGTCACAGATCATCTAGATCAAGGATCTTCAAAGTTTTCAAACAAGGGAGGGAGGCACATTGCTTACTTTTTAGAATTATGCGGGCCAAAATAATAATAAAAAATGACCCAAATGTGTTTTATATTGTTTTGCTCATTAGCTTTGCTTTTTAGTGAAACTCGTTCTCGAAAACTTTGTTTTTCTAATCTTTTTCTGAACAAAAAGAAAATAAACCACCACCACCACAATATTTTCAAAAATTTTCATTTAAAAAAAAATTTCCTGAATATTTTTATGTTTTCCATAAGAGTTCTGTGGGTCAGATTAAAGACTTTAACAGGACGAATCTGGCCCTAGGCCATAGTTTGGAGACTCCTGATCTGGATAAACTACTGACACCTGAAAGTATCCTGTACCTTTATAAGGCCACCATTCGCCCATGTATGGAGTATTATTGTTACATTTGGGCTGGTGCATCTGCTACTAGTCTCTCGCTCCTGGACAGGGTTCAAAAAAGAGTCGCCAATCTGATAGGCCCTGAACTGGCATCTAGGCTTCAGCCTCTGTCCCATCGACAAAACGTTGCATCCCTCTGCCTGTTCTACAAGTATTTTAATGGTGAATGCTCTGACGAACTGCAGACACTTGTGCCCCCACGACGTAGACATCCTCGACAAACCCGACAGGCAGCTAAATCCCACCCCCACACAGTAGAGATCCCTAGATGTAAAAGATCTTTCTACTCCAGTAGTTTCTTCCCCAGAACCACTAGACTCTGGAATTCCATTCAAGGTTTCTGCTTCTTTAACTGTACTGACATGCAGAAGTTCAAGTGCAACGTGAACCGACATCTTGCTGCCCAAATCCCAACATAGTGCCCCAGTAGTTGCTGCCCCTGATAGTAGTAGCCCCCTACACCAAAGTGGCAATGCGCCTTGTTTGGGGTGAAAATGTAATAAAAAAAAAAAGAAGTGTTATAAAGCATCTCTTCCATCTCTCAATCTGAGTGGATCAATGATATCATTTATGACTGTATACATTATGATATCATCTATGTTGTTTTTTAATGAATATGACCATTGCAAATAGCCCACAAAGATTGTCCCTCAGGGTTTATTAGTCTGCATGAAAAACTCCTCGTTGGCTATAATTCCTATTTACTTGTCTCCCCACGAGAGCAGAGTTAGACACGAGGTCAGTATTAAATTTTTTTTTTTTTTTTTACACAGTGATCACCACTTATCAAGGCCCGGAAGCCACTCAGGGGGATAAGGGTTATTGCAAGTACATTATGTTAATGTGGAGATTTGATGAAGTGTTTACTTAAGGGGGCGGTTCATTAGGAATTTGTTAACATTGGACTTGAAGACATCCAAGTTGTAGTCCGGAGGGAAGCAGGCAGACGGAACAGAGTTCCACAGGCGTGCAGTTCTAAGAAAGAAGCTTTGTTCATGGAATCCGCGTTTTGATTTAGGCATAGAGTGGGGGAAATTTTTCACAGTGGATTCAGCTAGACGGGTGTTTTTCGTGAAAGATTGGCGAGGGGAGACCAGAGATTGGAGTTCAGATGAGCACCTGCCATGGAAATAACGATAAAACAAGGATAGGCTCGCAACGTCTCTTCTGTCGGAGAGAGGTTGCAGGGTAGAGAAAAGGGCATCCCCCACTAAGCCACGAAGTCTATTTTGTACTCTGTCAAGGCAGGATAGGCTGTTTTTAGCAGCTCCTGCCCAGATATGGCAAATATAGGAGAAAATCCAGCTCTCCAAAATCTGGATAGGAACAAAATTTAAAATTGTCTCAGTCAAGAAGAATTTCTCCTCCACTGACCGAGGACAAAAAAGGTGAAGTGTAGTATTAGAACAGATACTACACTTTGCTCCTAGCTGTTGTTGGCTGTAGTTATTTGATAGTTGTGTCAGATTGCTGGTTCCTACCACCAACACCTAAAGCAACAAGACACCATAGTTGCATGCATAATCAAGGAAGGTTCATCCCAGAACACACAAAAGAATGGTGGTTGCGTGTACAAAGAAACAACGTTGATATCCTTAATCAAAGTGTTTACAGTTCCATCCCAGACACATTCTTGCTTGCCACGCACAGAGGCAGAAACAGTCTGAAGATGACGGATTCTGATATTGACTTTGCCTCAATTTTCATCAGGTCCCTGACACTAGCATGTTGCTACTGCCCTTAACACATGATGAAATATTGAGGGGGTGGGCATCTGCTGTACACAAGAACAAAACACAAGCTAAGAAGATCCAAAGTTTTAGTATTATCTACAGATTCACCTATCTTCAACAAATAGAGACTGCGCCAAACTACACCATAGCAAGTAAGAAAAAAAAATTTTTTTAAATGCATATTCTAAGAAAAAAAAATTCCTTGTGAGGGTTTTGTAATAAGATGAAAATTAGATACTTTAAACAAATGAATGTTTATTTAAAAAATAAAAACATATTGCACGTGTCTGATCTTCTGACCATCATGTTATAGATTTGCATATTTTAATATGTTTTTTTTTTCACTCATGTGAATCAGTTTTAGTTATGCACTGTGAAAATTGATGGCAATTTTATTTCCAACATTGAATGGTTATAATTTTGTGGCAATTGTGTAACGTTTATATTATATTTTTTGTAGTATGTCTGTTTGTTCCACTTTTTCTCAAAAACTACGTGGTTGATCTGGCTGAAATTTTGTATGAACTTTTGTAAAAATAATGTGAAACGAACTAAGTATTATGGTATCTGTTCAATACACAGTTAAGGATTCATAGAGTTTAGTACTTAATAAAAAAAAATGAGCACAAGTTTAAGCATATTCAACCGTCAGGTTTGCATAAAGAGATTCAAGGCTATAACTTTTGCCCATTTTAAACAGGCTAAAAAGTTTAGTTGTTTATGCTTTTCAATGATCTATGTGTCCACAAAAAAGTGTTTTGGTACAATGAAAATCAAAATTTAAAAAAAAAACAAAAAAAACTATAATACTAGTAAGTAAAAAATAATATAATACTATGTAATTAGTAAAAAATAATATAATAATATGTAATAAGTAAAAAATAATATAATAATATGTAATAAGTAAAAAATAATATAATAATATGTAATAAGTAAAAAATAATATAATACTATGTAATAAGTAAAAAATAATATAATAATATGTAATAAGTAAAAAATAATATGTAATTAGTAAAAAATAATATAATAATATGTAATAAGTAAACAATAATATAATAATATGTAATTAGTAAAAAATAATATAATACTATGTAATTAGTAAAAAAATAATATAATAATATGTAATAAGTAAAAATAATATAATACTATGTAATAAGTAAAAAATAATATAATAATATGTAATTAGTAAAAAATAATATAATAATATGTAATAAGTAAAAAATAATATAATACTATGTAATTAGTAAAAAATAATATAATAATATGTAATTAGTAAAAAATAATATAATAATATGTAATTAGTAAAAAATAATATAATACTATGTAATAAGTAAAAAATAATATAATAATATGTAATTAGTAAAAAATAATATAATAATATGTAATTAGTAAAAAATAATATAATAATATGTAATAAGTAAAAAATAATATAATAATATGTAATTAGTAAAAAATAATATAATAATATGTAATTAGTAAAAAATAATATAATACTATGTAATAAGTAAAAAATAATATAATACTATGTAATTAGTAAAAAATAATATAATAATATGTAATAAGTAAAAAATAATATAATAATATGTAATTAGTAAAAAATAATATAATACTATGTAATTAGTAAAAAAATAATATAATAATATGTAATAAGTAAAAATAATATAATACTATGTAATAAGTAAAAAATAATATAATAATATGTAATTAGTAAAAAATAATATAATAATATGTAATAAGTAAAAAATAATATAATAATATGTAATAAGTAAAAAATAATATAATAATATGTAATTAGTAAAAAATAATATAATAATATGTAATAAGTAAAAAATAATATAATAATATGTAATTAGTAAAAAATAATATAATAATATGTAATAAGTAAAAAATAATATAATAATATGTAATAAGTAAAAAATAATATAATACTATGTAATAAGTAAAAAAATAATATAATAATATGTAATAAGTAAAAAATAATATAATATGTAATTAGTAAAAAATAATATAATACTATGTAATAAGTAAAAAAATAATATAATAATATGTAATAAGTAAAAAATAATATAATAATATGTAATAAGTAAAAAATAATATAATACTATGTAATAAGTAAAAAAATAATATAATAATATGTAATAAGTAAAAAATAATATAATAATATGTAATAAGTAAAAAATAATATAATAATATGTAATAAGTAAAAAATAATATAATAATATGTAATAAGTAAAAAATAATATAATATGTAATTAGTAAAAAATAATATAATAATATGTAATAAGTAAAAAATAATATAATAATATGTAATAAGTAAAAAATAATATAATAATATGTAATAAGTAAAAAATAATATAATACTATGTAATTAGTAAAAAATAATATAAAAATATGTAATAAGTAAAAAATAATATAATAATATGTAATTAGTAAAAAATAATATAATAATATGTAATAAGTAAAAAATAATATAATAATATGTAATAAGTAAAAAATAATATAATAATATGTAATTAGTAAAAAATAATATAATACTATGTAATTAGTAAAAAATAATATAATAATATGTAATAAGTAAAAAATAATATAATAATATGTAATTAGTAAAAAATAATATAATTATATGTAATTAGTAAAAAATAATATAATAATATGTAATAAGTAAAAAATAATATAATAATATGTAATTAGTAAAAAATAATATAATACTATGTAATTAGTAAAAAAATAATATAAAAATATGTAATAAGTAAAAAATAATATAATAATATGTAATAAGTAAAAAATAATATAATAATATGTAATAAGTAAAAAATAATATAATAATATGTAATAAGTAAAAAATAATATAATATGTAATTAGTAAAAAATAATATAATAATATGTAATAAGTAAAAAATAATATAATAATATGTAATAAGTAAAAAATAATATAATATGTAATTAGTAAAAAATAATATAATAATATGTAATAAGTAAAAAATAATATAATAATATGTAATAAGTAAAAAATAATATAATAATATGTAATAAGTAAAAAATAATATAATAATATGTAATAAGTAAAAAATAATATAATACTATGTAATTAGTAAAAAATAATATAAAAATATGTAATAAGTAAAAAATAATATAATAATATGTAATTAGTAAAAAATAATATAATAATATGTAATAAGTAAAAAATAATATAATAATATGTAATAAGTAAAAAATAATATAATAATATGTAATTAGTAAAAAATAATATAATACTATGTAATTAGTAAAAAATAATATAATAATATGTAATAAGTAAAAAATAATATAATAATATGTAATTAGTAAAAAATAATATAATTATATGTAATTAGTAAAAAATAATATAATAATATGTAATAAGTAAAAAATAATATAATAATATGTAATTAGTAAATAATAATATAATACTATGTAATTAGTAAAAAAATAATATAAAAATATGTAATAAGTAAAAAATAATATAATAATATGTAATAAGTAAAAAATAATATAATAATATGTAATAAGTAAAAAATAATATAATAATATGTAATAAGTAAAAAATAATATAAAAACTAGTATCGAAATATGTCAAGATTCTAAGCATTCATAATTATTGGATATTACACGATTCATACATTGGGTAGATGACAGCCACATGCAAGAGACCGCCTGGTTGTTCCAGCAGATCTTCCTAGCTATCATCCAAGGTAGGAGTCGGCAACCTGCAGGCCAAATCCGGCCCTTAAGTGAATTTTATTTGGCCCGCCACCTTCCTCCACCTACAGTAATATAAAGATTTTTTTTGTAAAATATGTTTGCAATTTTTTTAAATTTCTGTAGTAAAATAAGTGATATCTTTAAAATATAATTGTATTCTATTTAATACTTGTTCTTTTTAAATGCACAGAAAATATCTATTATCTGTTGTGGGAACAATGTACCCAAAGCTGTTATTTATTTAAAGTAAAACTAGTGAGAAACTATTAGAGTAATCGCGCTAAAAATTAGAGTTTTTACAAAATGTTTCTTATTTCATGATCGGGTGAAGAATCATAGTCACAACAAAAAAAACATTAAAAAAGAAAAAAAACGATTTATATTTTTTGTATTTGTGTGTTGATTTATAAATACATATTTTAACCCTGCGTTAGTCTCATATGGTGTTTTTTCATCCCAATTTGGCTTAAATTGACAACTTATTTCTTTATCTCCCTCCCAGTGCTCTTCTGACTCATTGAGGGTATAGCACACTTTGTATAGTGCATTTGTATCTCAGTTTTCCTTGGAGATGAATCAGATTGAAAGGTAATGTTTATGGAATGAACTCCTATTCATTTTCCTTGCTATTTCAATTCATGGGAACATTTTGTGTTCATCATAGATATTAAAAAATAACACAAACTGGTGTATCATGTGGGTATTTTTAAATAAATGTGATCTAAATTTTAAAAATTTTTCCTTAGTTTCATAATTTATTTTATTGTACTATTTTCTATTAATATCAACAAGATACAAGTGATTCAAACTGTTCAACAGGGAATGTAGATATGTCCTGAACCAGCAGGATTTTTTATTTTACAAAATAATAACATTATTAATATTTTTGTATTGGAGTGTATAAACATCGTATGGGACTAATCAAGATTGGAAGAACCAAGTGATTAATGCAGGGTTAAGCACTTGCTTTTCTTTTGTAATTTGGCTGAAATTATTTCGTATTTGTAATTTAATTTTTATGAAAAGTCAACTGAAATTTACAAACTTAAGAAAAAGGAATTGCTTTTTTTTACATCCTTTCATATGTTTTTTTGCCCCAAAAGTTTTAAGTTTTAGAAAAAAAGACCCAAAAATACATTTATTTTTATACTTGTGATCATGTTTTGCCCTTTTTTTCTCCTTATACCAAAATGAAACAAACACAATTTCAACCTGTCCAAAAATTCAAATTTTTTTCTGTTTATTTTGTACAATCTAATATTTGAGATTGAAGACATTTGGTTCATGGTGAATCTTGTAAAAGTTTGTTTTTTTTAATTATGTTTTACTATTTGTGATATATTTATTGGAAAACAATGTATTGGGAAAAAAAACTAAATTCAAATATGTGGAAAGTATTTTTTTTTTTTTTTTAATTTTCTTTTTCTCTATTAGTTTGCCATAACATAGCATTTAACATTGGAAACATTTTATGTTAATCAAAATTTTGCAGTCTTGTTCTAATAAAGAAAATCATTTTTTAAGTGATTAATGGGAATTCGTAGGCATTACAAGATAAATCTAGTATGAATTATTGTTTAGTTATCTTCCTTGTTTTTGGAGAATTGAATTTGGAGAATTTACCATTTTCAAAATGGTAGGCGAGACAGTCACGCCTTGGATACCCATAAAATTTGATTTTCTTATTTAAAAATAAAACTACTTGATCAATTTATATGATTTTTGGAACATGATATTTTTGTTTTATCACGGGTACATACAGTATACAGACTTTCTTTTATTTTTGTTTATGTATATTTTGAGGAAATTCTGGATAAGAATCATTTTGATTGAAGCGTTAAAAAAATCTTTTTTGATAAAAGTTAACAAAAAATCTGAAAAAATTAATTTAATTCATAAAATAAAAATTTAACTATTATTAACTATGAAATCTTTGTAACTCACTTCCCTTATTTTATCCTTTAGTCCTCACATTCCATGAGAAATGTTTCTGACAAAAGGGAAAGAATTGCTGTTTTCCAGGTTGGAATCTATCCATCTATCCATTTACTGATTGCTATTGTTTTTTTTTACCTTGAAGTGGTATATTTTTTTAGCTCCTTATATCAAGTAGCTACATGTCTTGTCTGGAGCAATGTCTATAAAAAAAATTCACTTTGATATCGTGATTCTGATTGGGTCATCGATGTTAAGTGGCATGTGAGGTCAGTAAAATAAGTGTGGAGCCACTTTAAAATACTAGGTGCTATAAGCAAACATGCCACTTGGGCTTATAATGAGTCCTAGTCTTGCTGGCAGTGAGACTGAAAACAGATAAGTCCTTCCGTGGGCAACAATTCTATAAGTCTTTAGATTCAAAAAGAAGTTTTACTTCTTTTATAGAGTTCATCGGGAGAAAAAATTCTTCTGCGTATATGTATATATTCCTACATATATTCTATGTATATATTCCTAGTCTAGTGGACTAAATTGTTTGTTTAGTGATATTTCCTGAGAAAACTTTAGCTCGAACAAAAATAAATCACCCCGTAATACCTAACTTATTGTCAGAAATAAATTCCAATATTAAAACACAGACACACACACATATTACTATAATTATTTTTAATACCTACAGACACTAGTGTTTCATTCTTTCGGGAATTTAGAATTCCCTTCCTGCTGCCTGCTTCCCTGGCTGTATTGATATGCAGAAATTTAAATGTAATGTAAACAAATATCTTGTTAAACTTTCCTAGTCATGGTCCCAAATAGTAGCCCCTTACATCCAAGTGGCAATATGCTTTGTAAGGGGCAAACACGAGTAAAACAAACAAAAAAAATCTGGAATTCTGATTCTCCTGACTTATTCCTTCCAACTATCTGTCAGAATCAAATGTGTGACTCTCCATCCACTATAGCAGTATAAAAGTGCTTCAAGGTACATCATATACTGCAGAGTGCAAAGCGATCAGTTCAGGACAGTATGAAAGAACAACTCATAAAATGTACGACTCTTCTTAATCCTTAATCCCTATTATGCATATTATAATAGACTTCACAACCTAACGGCTGTAATTCCATGAAATGGTCAAATATATACTATACATACGTATATGTATATGTACCCTCTACCGAAATATTGAGTAGTACTATATATTAGTGTTAGGATAATACTGTTGTCAGAAGAGAAGAATGCTTCTGTATTGTTAGCAATGGACGCTGTTTTAGTGGATGGTTTATGTAAATTTTCTTTTTTTTTTAAACTTAGATTGTATTATTAATGTTCGATACATATATATTGTGTGTGTTTTATTCTTTATGTATATCTGAATAAAAGCTTCTTTTTTTTAAATATATATATATATATATATATATATATATATATAAATGACCTAAGTCTATATTTCAAATTTCAAGATGTTGACCATATTACCATTTATGGTGCTTGGTAAGGTACAGTCGACAGATCAATGTTTTTAAAAATATGTTGTTTTAAGCAAAAAATAATATTACGTACTTAATTGTCATGTCGAAAATAGTAATATATCAAAAAATTACAGAGTAGAAATTTATTTCTAGTTGAAAGTAATTTTTACAGAAAAGTGGGTAAAATTCCATTTTTTTAGACTTTATAAAGTAAGCAGTAGGAGACTAAAAACAGGGGACATAACTCTGAAAAAACTATTTTAGATCACTTGTGTCATGGCCACAATATTTGTTGTCTATAGCAATAGACTTTTTTTTTTTTTTTTTACTAAAAAACACAATAGCAGTTGTTCTACTCAATCAATTTTCATAAGTTTTGGATATATTGCTATTTTCGCCATGACAATTAAATTCATAATATTGTTTTTGCTTAAAACGATATATTTAAAAAATTGATTTGTCGACTATTGCTTAACAAGCACCCCGTTTATTTGCTTAAGTATATTGACATGCACAATTCTTGACAGCACCTGTTCTGTAGTGTAATATATACATATATATACAGGGTGACCCAAAAAAAACGAAAGCTAAATGGAGGCCATCTAGAACATATAGTGTAGAACGTAGAAAAAAAGGCCAAAGACCCTAGTATTTTGATGTGATGTTTTGAATATAATAAACTAGTTAGGACCAAAGTTTAATTTCATTTGGACAAAACACTAAGAAACGGGGCCTAATTAGAGTTGGGGCCCGTTTTTTGGGGTCACCCTGTATATATATATATATATATATAGAGAGAGAGAGAGAGAGAGATAGATGCATGGGTGAAGATTCAAAGATGGTATAGCAAAATGAAAACTAATTACAACTTCTCTCCCAATTGTTCAATGTTGTAATCATACCCATATGCCTTTATTTTCTTCTAAAATTCATTAGTGATTTTTCTTCAGATGAGTTAAGGGCAAAATAAATTCAATAATTGACATAATAATTAAATAATTTTATGCTAAAAAAACAAAGGCTGTCAAGAATTGTGCATGTCAACGTATTTAAGGAAAGAAACGGTAAGATGGTCAACATCTTGACATTTGGAATATATACTTTTGTCGTTTGTTATATGCTCTGTAATTACATCGAACTTCATAAATTAAAGGATTGATATAAATAAAAAGCCAAATATAGTTAAAGAAACATATTTCTCCATATCTATATATACCAGGTTAAAAATATTCAAGAATGATAACTAATGAATTTAATGAGGTCATTAAGAGTGCTCAATAAAAGAAGAGCAAGCTATATTTTTATTATATAAACAAATTTACATGGTTGTGACAGTGATCATGCTAATGTTTTGGACAAATGGTCGGTTAAAACCAGAAGTTCTTGTAAAGCGACTCAATAAATGGTTGCTTTCCACAGAAGAAACCAGGCCTTGATATTCAAGGACTAGTTTCTATTACGTCTTCTGTGGAAAAGCAACCATTTATTAAGTTGCCTGATGGAGACTTCTGGTTTTAACCGTAACATTAGCATGTCCAGTGCTGTGACCATGTAAATTTGTTTATATTGCTAAATAAGTGTATATATAGATATATACTTGGTTATGTATATCCTCCAAAGGGCTTTGTCACATCGTTGAGAGTAAAGTTCTTTTAACTATCACCATCTTGAGAGTAAGGTTGCAATTATTTTGCTGTGTCCTCCCACATGGTTTACCAGTTTATATTTCAGTGCTCTCGAAAGGCATCTTCACGACTGGATTGCATTTTCTTGTAGTTAAGATTATTCTCCTGCAAAATTGATGTTTTCTCTCTCAAAAGTGTCCATGTAAATAATAGAAGGATTTGTGGTCAAGGTTTACTCTTCTAGATCAGCCGTGTTCTGTCTGCGTCTATGATTGTTAACAAAGCTCGTGAGGATTGTGGCTCTTCACCACATACAGACAGTTATTCATTATGGAGAGGCTGCATTTTGCACATATATTGCTGGGATGGATGCAAACGAGTGGAGGATGCTGGAAATATATATATTAGGTTGGCAACTAAGTTCTTGCCATTTTTTAAAACTACATTTTTTTTTAAGTAAAATAAGAACTAACAACTATTTAACAAATGATGTACTTTCTATTCGTGTCCACAACTTTTTCCCAACAAGATTCTCAATACCTTTTCAGTAGAAATCATTTGATTTTTACTCAAAAAATAAAATATAATAAATAAATTTTCAAAACACAATATATTAAAAAAAAACGACAAGAACTTAGTTGCCAAACCAATAGTTTTCATTCCAATTAAATTCTTTAGTTTTTAGATTTTAATGTAAAAATGTCATAATTCTCCCTCAACAATATTTAATGACTTGTTTTCATTTTAACAGAAATCCAATTAACTTTTTATTTTAACAGAAATCCAATTAACTTTTCATTTTAACAGAAATCCAATTAACTTTTCCATGACTGATGGATTTTTAAATTTTGTGATACCCAAAAGATAAAGATACGAACCGAGAAACAGAAATTAAAAATAATTTTTTTATTATTTTTTTTTTTTTTATGTTAATATCTCCATTTTTTTTTTCATAAATTCTTTTATAAATTGAAATGTTTTTGTAAAAATGAATTTATTTTATTTTCAAAGAAATTTTTTAAATTTTTTTCATTTTAATTTTATATAAAATAAAAATTATGATTTTTTTAAAATTCCATTTAATAAAAATTGTTTTTAATTTTTTTTAATTACTTTTCAAAATTTTGTTCATGTATCAATTTAACAAGAGTTCAGTTAATTTATTTTTTTATTTGCTTTTTCTACAGTTGAGTTCGATCAAGCGGATAATGGCTCAAATACTTATTTGTTTTTATTTTGTGGGGGAGGAGGGATCTAGCTCAAGGTTGATTTCTGCTGCTGAATATTTATCAGACTGTATGGTTTATAATATTGGATAACAACCACCTATACATACATATGTGTAAAATTTTTAAAAAATGAAACCCAAAAAATTTTTATGTACATTGATGTTTCATCTTTATTCCAAGACTTTCTCAAGATGAGTCATCCTGTAAATAGTTTTGAATAAAGAATGAATGAACATAGAAACATTTTTCGGTTTGCATTTTATTGGATTATTACTTCCATAATTATTGTCATATACAGGGTGCCTCAAAAATGTACTCACACTTCGAATGAAACCTTTATTTATGAGTGAAATGGAGTAGCTTTGAATACAGAAGATAAACGTAATTGAAAAATGATGTTTGCAAAGAAAAAAAATGGTCAAATTGATGACCATTATTGTCCAAACAATGCCCAACAAGGGATTTGCAAATGTCATGAAACAGGTAATTGTACTACACTTATTAAGACATCCTATATATATATATATATATATATATATATATATTTAAGTGATGTTTGTGTAGTTCCAACGGGAGAAAAAAATGTATATTTAAAAGAGTGTAGCCATCAACAATTGTGGGTTTTTCAACCTTTTATCATTTTTTATTTTAAAATATTTTTATAACACATTTCAAGCCTTGTTCAGCTCTCTTCAGATATTTTTATATAAAGGTTTTTTAAGTGAAAGTTTGAAATGTTAGATGTAAAATATTCTCCAAATTAACATTTCAAACTTTTACTTAAAAAAAACTTTATATAAAAATATCTGAAGAGAGCTGAACAAGGCTTGAAATGTGTTATAAAAATATTTTAAAATAAAAAATGATAAAAGGTTGAAAAACCCACAATTGTTGATGGCTACACTCTTTTAAATATATATATATATTGATGATTTGAATTATATTTCAACCATGTTTGAGGTAAGAATTATACACAAGCATATTACAGCTGTTTCAGTGCAATGTTTATTTTAAGTCATATAATGCAATTTAACAATTTTTAAAAAACATTAAATCTTATGAGAAAATAAAGTGCAACGATATCTGAAAAAGTTCAATTTCCACCAAAGCAAAGCAGAGATTGCAAGAATAGATCTGTTTATATCATATTCTTCAGACTAATGTTCTCGTCTTGAGTATTATTTTTCACAATGTTTCGAACCATGTTGCCTCCGACCTTCTTCAGTTGTTATCTTGTCAAACTTGGGAACCTTGCAAAGACCCATGGCATAGTGGCAAAGTACTTAGTTGTAAAGTTACACTCTTCTGGAAGTTGAAGGTTCAATCTTCTGTGTAGGCAACAATCAAAATACAATTGCGAAGTATTTAGGGCTTCTATCCAGTCATGGCTGGCAGAACAAGAGCATACTACTGCCATGGATTAAATAAAGTGTTCCGTTCCAAATTTTGTGCAGACACTTGAGTTCAAACAGATACATCTGAAGAAGATCAGAGGTTACATTGACCTAAACGTGAAAATAACACTCAAGATGAGAACAATAGGCTGACGAATCCAAATAATATGAATAATCAATCGTCGTCTCAAAAATTCAGAAACATAAAAATGTGTCGTCATATATCTTCATGATCAATCAATTCTGATTTTTGTTTTTTTCGTTTTTTATCAAAATAAAATTTTTCCAGGCATTGTTGTGGTTGGTTTTCCATTGATTTAATGTTTTTTTAAGTTTTATGTTGCATTGGAAGTCGTAAATATGCCTATCATTTCCAGGTTTATAGTTACCTTGGACAAAAGATAATAAATAGCGACAATTGCTTCTGTTTTTTACATGGCTTCTTGTATGTTTATGTTGTTTTTTATTTCTTTCAATAAAATTGCTTCATTTATGTGGCTTCAAACAAGCATTAACTTAAACCACTTTAAGTTACTATAATACGTTCGTGTATCCTCTTTGGAATTTTATTTAAAAATGATTCATATCTTCAAATATATATATATATATATATATATATATATATATAATATGTATGTATATGTATGTATGTACTTAATTAAATACAGACTGGATATTATGATCAAACTTTTGGTTTCATGTTGATAGTGTCAGTATTTGGATTAGAAGTCAGAAACGTATAACATCCATGTACACCTGATACAATAGGAATTTTGTACCAGTGTTGCACCAAACTTGTACCAGGTGTACACAGATTTTCTTGTGTTATGGCTTCTGGCCCAAATACTGACACCAGCTGTGCATATGAAACCTCGGGTTATTGAGCACTCTGGCCAACTTTTTTTAAACTGTATATGTTAATATATCTATAATGCAAGAAATGTTTTTTATACCAAATATAATTAATTGAATGAATGTCTTTTCTTGAATAAAAAAAAAAATTAAAATTTATTTAAAAAAAAAAAACCTCAATACTAATTCCGTATTTCGACTCAATTTTTATTTTTTTTATATTTATTTTATTATTAGTAGACGTTTCAAAGTGAATGTGATGATCAGTGGAAAAAGAAAGTTCCCCTGTTCCAATCATGATGACACTATTAACCCTTAGGCTACGCTGGCTGTTAATTTTTTGACACCTAGTTTTTACTATTGCAAACTACTGCAACAATGATGTCTTCATGGACTATGGAATTCTTCTTTGCTCTAATTGCATTAATCAATGAATGAAACCCATGCTTGAATGTTTGTATTGTTTTTTGATAAAAAAATTCTTTTTCAAAGACCCTAGACTTGATTTTATGTGATGTGAAAAAATTCACACCCATCGTAGACAATGTGTGTAAAAATACTATGACACTATATGGTTTTATGAATGCATGCAGCGAGGTGCATATTGCGGCGAGGGGGGGGGGGTGACCGGACGGGATGGTGTGAAGGAGTGCAAAGAAATGCAAAACCTTAGCTAGGAAAATAGGACCAGCCGCCGATGTGTCATTGTAAGCTTGTTAGACGCAAAGCAGATGTTGTGTTGCCTCAAAAAGGGAGACAGATTTGGAATTATCTACATATCAAAAGAGATGGTCTTGTTTTTCAAATAGAGGAAGAGAGGGCAGAAGAGGGGGGTGTTGATGTCTGATTGGGACAGAACAGAAATGTCTATGGAATTTTGTCAGAAAGAGAAAAAAAAAACAAATTAATAATTGTTTTTATCTCATTGTCGTTATCTATCTGTTAACATGAAAGGTTGGTTTTAGGGCCTCTGTTGAGAGATCTGAAGAGATCCAAGCCCTTAGCTGATTGGGGCTGACAACTTAGAATGAGGGTCGCTACCAGGCATTATTCGACTTGGAACGACTAATCACTCCTAATTTGATAATAAGTAAAAACCTCAGTACAAATTAATAGGATAAAAGAGAGAGAGAGAGGTGCTGAGTGGACAAGATGAAGGGTAAGCTCTAAGAGGAAGAAAGGAAGGGTGTTTGTAACCACTCTCTGAAGGAGAGGTACGGAAAAAGGGGTTGGATTTAGAAAAAGGAATTTTAAAAAAAAGAAGAGTCGTAACCAGCAAACCGAGCAGCTGGGCTTGTCAGGCGCTCCCAATTTGGGAGCCCTCAGGGCCTGATGTTATGATGTTAACTAGCCTGTATTAATGGGAAATCTGTGACTTTACTGGTCTGGTCTTACATCGTTTCACTGCTATAGTCAGTCACCTCAAATTAAACAGTAGCTGTTATGAAGTAACGAAACAATAAATAGTTTGTTATTGTTATAAACCGGAGTTCTGTTTGTTTGTGGTGAGGACTTTTCATGTTGCAGCAAGCCGCAAGGACTAGCGGAGTGATTGATGTACCCGGAGACTACCTACACAGGGTAAGGAGATGATTCAATCGAGAGGCAAAGCGCCCCACCATGAAGACACAGTGGGTGTAGATGATCAACAGGCCAACTTGTAATGAGACAATGTACGATCGAAAGAACACCAGCCACATCGGGTGGAATCCGACAAGGTTAAGGACGCCCGGTGTCGTTGTAACGGTGGGAATGCTGCAGGTACCATCATCGTTATAATACCATCGTAGTCCAATGGTTAATTTTATTGTGTGTCTGTATTTATATCTTTCATTTTCTTCCTTCTCTATGACATAACTTTTAGACCCAAATCATATTAAATGTTGGTGTGGTCCTTGCAAATACTATCATCATCCAAATGGGCATATCTAAGACAGGAATCACTGTTCCACCATTTTTAGTGTTCCCTTTCCACCCGACTGTACAACATATAAGAATTATTACCAGTAAGAAAAAGCAATAAACATCTCCACTCTTATATAAAAGTCACTTTATGTATGTGTGTGTGTGTGTGTGAGTTCCTTCTTCATAGGTTCCGAAACGGCTGAGCCTATCTTTTGCAAATTTCACACAAAGCTAATTTATATGTCTGGCAGTGTTCTTAGATATGTTTTGTACAGAAATTTATCCAAGAAGTAATGAAAATAAAAAAATTCTGATCTTAAATAATAGTCTTTCTCTCTTATAGATAGAAAAGAATTTTTCCACAGGAATATTTTACATTACAATGGCCAAGAGAAATAATAAAATCTCTGCAAATCATTTCTTAAAAAAAAAAAACCCAGGTATATTGTCATCTGGAGAAATAGCTCAGTGGTAGAGCATTCGACTACAGATCATAAGATCTCCTGTTCAGTGCCAGATGTACCTCACCATTTTATTTTAATATTTTCTTATTAATGCGTTCAATTTACAATAAAAGAAGAGGTGCCATTTAAAATCGCCGCAAATCATTTCTTTTTGCATATTTTAAAACTAAACATTCATCAGAATTGACTTTTCCAGGGCATTCATCATCAAGCCGAAATATCAGCTGATATGATATTGTAAACAAACACAGATGGAATTTGATGAACGACATTATCATTATTATTTATTGATTGTTTTGCGAATTTCTTTGCGAATTCGTCCACCGTAATATATAATAATCAATAGAGGATTGTTTCTATAATAATACGTACGCAATCTGCATAAATTAAAATATCATGTTTAAGCGTATTGTACAAAAATGAGTGAAATCATTGGAATGTACTTGACAACGTTTTCGTTTTTAATTATTGGTACTTTACGTTTCTTTATTTTAGACAATCAAATTATTTTAGACGTGTGGAGGTTAAACAGACAAAATGTTTGCGTTTGTTGGATAAAATATTCACCTTCAGTTTAGTTTTATGCCATCTTTCAGGGTTCGAATCTTATACTCAATAATTATTTTGTTTTTTGTTTTTTTTGTTTTTTTTGCTAAAGCGTCCCGTCATTTCCTAGATCTGGGGTTCGCACCCTTCGGGGTGCATGACGATATTCCAGTGAGTGCCAAAAAGTTTAGATTAAAAAAAAAATAAAGTATTAGCTATATTACTTGTTTTGATCGGACTATTGTTCTCATCTTGAGTGTTATTTGTGCAACGTTTCGGTTGGTGTAGTCTTCGACCTTCATCAGGCATGTTGGTTATTATCTTGGAAAGAAAAGAAAGGAGAAAATTTACTGTCTCCTTAAAAATCTCCAGCTATGGCGTAGCTGGAAATGTCTTTTCAATTATTAAATCATTTCTCTCTGATAGGTTCATAAGACATAGTGGTTGATGGGAAGAAATCACAGCATTAATGCTGGAGTCCCTCAGGGGTCCATCCTGGGCCTAACTCTCTTCCTGAGCTACATTAATGATCTCCCAAATCATATCCTAAGATCATTCATACACATTTATGCTGACAACACTACCATCTATGGCAACACTTCAAAGGCAGTAAACGACCAAGTTCTCTCTGATTCTGTCTCCTCTGATCTTGATCACGTGGTGCAATGAGGAAAGAGGTGACTGGTTAATTTTAATGCATCTAAAACTAAGCTTCTATCTTTTCATCATCAATGCTCTGATCCTCGTCTGGCATCAATCAAAATGAATGGCTCTTGTTTTGGGGAAGCTCCAGGTTTTGACAAACTTCTAGATCTAGCCTTTACTCCTGATCTGAAATGGAACGCGTACATCAAATCCGTTGCCTGAGATGCTGGAAAAATGGTGGGATCGTTCTATTGCTTCAGTAGATATCTCACTGCTGATGCAATTCTCTACCTGTATAAGAGCCAAGTACGTCAAAGGATGGAGTATTGTTGCCACATTTAGGTAGGATAAGCTGCTATAAGCAGTTTAACCTGCCTTGACAGAGTTCAAAATAGACTTCGAAGCCTTGTGGAGGATGCGCTTTTCTCTTCCATGCAACCTCTTCCACAGAAGAGATGTTGCAAGCCGATCTTATCTTTATTGTTATTTTCATGGCAAGTGCTCGTCTGAGCTCCAGTCTATGGTCCCCCCCTGTCCTGACTTTCATGAAAAACATTTAGCTGAAACCACTATCAATAATTTCCCCCACTTTTTATCATAGATTCCATGAACAAAGTTTCTTTCTTAGAACTGCACACCTGGAGAACTCTGTTCCGCTTTCCTGCTTTCCAACTGATTGCAATATGGTTGTCTTCAAGTCCAACATAAACAAGTTCTTGATGAGCCATTCCCTTAAGTAATTCAATTTACCAAATTTCTACTACTAACGATTACTACGACATGTTCCCCTTGAGCACTGTACACTCATTAATCCTCAAGTGGCCTCCGGGCCTTCATAAGTGGTAACTCCTTTGTAAAAAAAAAAAAAGGGAGGTGTCATGTTCTGGAGTTGAATACGAAACCATTTACAGAACCAGTAACTTTTTTCCTTTCCTTTCTTTTCCAAGACAACAACCAACATGTCTGACGAAAGTCAAAAGGCTACACGGAGCGAAACATTGCACAAATAAAGATAGTTCGATCAAAACAAGTAATATAAACATTCATCTAAAACATTTAGAACTGTTTTAGCTATATGTTACTCTTTTGTGCTTTTTGTTTGATTTTTCTTCTTTTTTTTTCTTTTTGCAATCGTTTTATGTTATAAAGTTATGTTCAAATATTTTAATAAAGTGGCCATTGAATGCATGACTGGATAGATTTAATCCAAATGTAATAAGTTCTCAGATGTACCTCTCCATCGGACAGTATATCGATACACTATTGACTTAATTGAACTGACTGGGATATCTTCCATACATTTATATCAGATCTACCTCTGTGTTCCATGTTTAAAAAGGATGTGTCCTCTGTAGTATCAGACCTGATGAAATGGTTAATTGTAGGTATAGACCGTTTCCTACTCTTGAAAAAGTTCCAGCAAAAACCTAACAGCCAGCCATGGTTCTCTCCAGAATGTGCTGCTGCCATTGCGCACAGAAGTCACTTTTTTCATTGCTTCTAACGTAATAGATGTACTGAGACTAAAGCTGCTTTCAGGACTGCCAGCAACCATTGTAAGAAAGTAATAAAGAACGCAAAAGAGTTGTATGCTCAGTCTGTCAAGTCCAAAGTAGCTGAGCAGTGGCTTAGTCCCCACAAGTTTTGAAAAATAGCAAACAGAATCCTGAACAGAAGTGTGTGCTCTATCTCAACTATCATCAATGGACCTGAGGTAATCTCTTCAGCATCAGACAAAGCCAAACTCTTTGCCAAAAACTTTACAGCTAATTCTACCCTTTGCGACCAAGGCCGCTAACCCCCAATATTTCTACCTGTATCAGAAAACACGCGATGTGATATACAAATATCTGTATGTGATGTTGCCAAGCTAATCATAAACCTTGATTCCAGTAAATCAACCAGCCCTGATGGTATTCCAATTATAGTACTCAAAAAACTTCAACCTGAATTAGCGCCCATACTTACAAAACTGTTTAAACGTTGTCTTAAGGAGAATAGTTTCCCATCTCCCTGGAAAATCTCATCAGTATGCCCTGTATTTAAGAATTCAGGTGATCGCTCATCCCCCTCTCAGTACAGGCCAATAAGTCTCCTGTGCGTCATGAGTAAGTTGCTGGAATCTGTGTTAAATACAGAAGTAATCAAACATCTCAACAAAAATAACCTTCTTAGTGACACTCAATATGGTTTCCATTCTGCTAGATCTACAGCAGATGTCCTTACAGTTATATCGCATAGGATTAGCAAATCTCTCGACGGTGGCAATCTTTCTAGGGCAATTGCTCTTGACATATCTAAAGCCTTTGATAGGGTATGGCATAAAGGTTTACTTCATAAGATCGCTAGCTATGGTATAGCTGGAAAAGTCTTCTCAATTATTAAATCATTCCTTTCTGATAGGTTCATAAGAGTAGTAGTTGAGGGGCAAAAATCAGAAGCTCACAGTATTAATGCCGGTGTCCCTCAGGGATCCATCCTGGGCCCAACTCTTTTCCTGGTCTACATTAATGATCTTCCAAATCACATCCTTACATCATTTGTAGACATTTTTGCTGATGACACGACCATCTATGGTAGCACATCTAAGACCGTAAACAACCAAGTTCTCCCGATTCTCTCTCCTCTGATCTTAATCACATGGTACAATGGGGAAAGGAGTGGCTGGTTAATTTTAATGCATCTAAAACCAAGCTTCTCTCTTTACATCATCAATGTTCTGATCCCGATCGGGCATCAATTAAAATGAATGGCTCTCGTCTTGGGGAGGCGTCATGTTTTGACAAGCTTCTGGGCTTGACCTTTACTCCTGATCTGAAATGGAACACATACATCAAATCTGTTGCCAAGGCTACTGGGAAAATGCTCAATCTGTTAAGTCCAAAGTAGCTGAGCAGAGGCTTGGTTCCCACCAGTTTTGGCAAATAGCAAACAGAATCCTGAATAGAAGCGTGTGCTCCATCCCAACTATTATCAATGGACCTGAGGTAATCTCGTCAGCATCAGACAAATCCAAACTCTTTGTCAAGAACTTTGCAGCTAATTCTACCCTTTGCGACCAAGACCGCCAACCTCCAATATTTCCTCCTGTATCAGAAAACACGCTATGTGATATACGTATATCTGTACGTGATGTTGCGAAGCTAATCAAAAACCTTGATTCGAGTAAAGCAACTGGCCCTGATGGTATTCCAATTATAGTACTCAAAAAACTTCAACCTGAATTAGCGCCCATACTTACAAAACTGTTTAAACGTTGTCTTAAGGAGAATAGTTTCCCATCTCCCTGGAAAATCTCATCAGTATGCCCTGTATTTAAGAATTCAGGTGATCGCCCATCCCCCTCTCAGTACAGGCCAATAAGTCTCCTGTGCGTCATGAGTAAGTTGCTGGAATCTGTGTTAAATACAGAAGTAATCAAACATCTCAACAAAAATAACCTTCTTAGTGACACTCAATATGGTTTCCATTCTGCTAGATCTACAGCAGATGTCCTTACAGTTATATCGCATAGGATTAGCAAATCTCTCGACGGTGGCAATCTTTCTAGGGCAATTGCTCTTGACATATCTAAAGCCTTTGATAGGGTATGGCATAAAGGTTTACTTCATAAGATCGCTAGCTATGGTATAGCTGGAAAAGTCTTCTCAATTATTAAATCATTTCTTTCTGATAGGTTCATAAGAGTAGTAGTTGAGGGGCAAAAATCAGAAGCTCACAGTATTAATGCCGGTGTCCCTCAGGGATCCATCCTGGGCCCAACTCTTTTCCTGGTCTACATTAATGATCTTCCAAATCACATCCTTACATCATTTGTAGACATTTTTGCTGATGACACGACCATCTATGGTAGCACATCTAAGACCGTAAACAACCAAGTTCTCCCGATTCTCTCTCCTCTGATCTTAATCACATGGTACAATGGGGAAAGGAGTGGCTGGTTAATTTTAATGCATCTAAAACCAAGCTTCTCTCTTTACATCATCAATGTTCTGATCCCGATCGGGCATCAATTAAAATGAATGGCTCTCGTCTTGGGGAGGCGTCATGTTTTGACAAGCTTCTGGGCTTGACCTTTACTCCTGATCTGAAATGGAACACATACATCAAATCTGTTGCCAAGGCTACTGGGAAAATGCTCAATCTGTTAAGTCCAAAGTAGCTGAGCAGAGGCTTGGTTCCCACCAGTTTTGGCAAATAGCAAACAGAATCCTGAATAGAAGCGTGTGCTCCATCCCAACTATTATCAATGGACCTGAGGTAATCTCGTCAGCATCAGACAAATCCAAACTCTTTGTCAAGAACTTTGCAGCTAATTCTACCCTTTGCGACCAAGACCGCCAACCTCCAATATTTCCTCCTGTATCAGAAAACACGCTATGTGATATACGTATATCTGTACGTGATGTTGCGAAGCTAATCAAAAACCTTGATTCGAGTAAAGCAACTGGCCCTGATGGTATTCCAATTATAGTACTCAAAAAACTTCAACCTGAATTAGCGCCCATACTTACAAAACTGTTTAAACGTTGTCTTAAGGAGAATAGTTTCCCATCTCCCTGGAAAATCTCATCAGTATGCCCTGTATTTAAGAATTCAGGTGATCGCCCATCCCCCTCTCAGTACAGGCCAATAAGTCTCCTGTGCGTCATGAGTAAGTTGCTGGAATCTGTGTTAAATACAGAAGTAATCAAACATCTCAACAAAAATAACCTTCTTAGTGACACTCAATATGGTTTCCATTCTGCTAGATCTACAGCAGATGTCCTTACAGTTATATCGCATAGGATTAGCAAATCTCTCGACGGTGGCAATCTTTCTAGGGCAATTGCTCTTGACATATCTAAAGCCTTTGATAGGGTATGGCATAAAGGTTTACTTCATAAGATCGCTAGCTATGGTATAGCTGGAAAAGTCTTCTCAATTATTAAATCATTTCTTTCTGATAGGTTCATAAGAGTAGTAGTTGAGGGGCAAAAATCAGAAGCTCACAGTATTAATGCCGGTGTCCCTCAGGGATCCATCCTGGGCCCAACTCTTTTCCTGATCTACATTAATGATCTTCCAAATCATATCCTTACATCATTTGTAGACATTTATGCTGACGACACTACCATTTATGGTACCACATCTAAGACAGTAAACGACCAAGTTCTCTCCAATTCTCTCTCCTCTGATCTTGAGCACGTAGTACAATGGGGAAAGGAGTGGCTGGTTACTTTTAATGCATCTAAAACCAAGCTTCTCTCTTTACATCATCAACATTCTAATTCACATTTGTCATCAATTGAAATGAATGGCTCTCGTCTTCAGGAGGCCTCAAGTTTTGACAAGCTTCTGGGCTTGACCATTACTCCTGATCTTAAATGGAACACGTATATCAAATCTGTTGCCAAGGCCGCTGGAAAAATGGTGGGATCTTTCTATCGATCCAGTAGATATCTCACTGCTGATGCTATTCTCTACCTATATAAGAGCCAGGTACGTCCAAGGATGGAATACTGTTGCCACATCTGGGCAGGAGCTGCTAGAAAGGACTTGTCCTGCCTTGATAGAGTTCAAAATAGACTTCGTAGCCTCGTAGGAGATGTCCTTTTCTCCTCATTGCAACCTCTATCTCACAGAAGAGATGTTGCGAGTTTGTCTCTGATGTATCGTTATTTTCATGGAAAGTGTTCAACTGAGCTTCAATCTATGGTCCCCCCTCGCCAAACTTTCACAAGAAACACTCGTCTAGCTGTAAACACTATCAATAATTTCCCCCACTCTTTATCTGTGCCTAAACCTAAACGTAGATTCCATGAACAAAGCTTCTTTCTTAGAACTGCACGCCTGTGGAATTGTCTTCCGTTTTCCTGCTTTCCGGCTGACTACAATATAGTTGTGTTCAAGTCTAAAGTAAATAAGTTCTTGATGAGCCGTTCCATATAAGTTATTAAATTTAACAAATTTTCATTACTAATGATTACTATATTGACCAATTTCTACTGTACACTCTTTAACCCTTATCCTTGAGTGGCCTCTGGGCCTTGATAATGTGGTGATGCCTTTGTAAAAAAAAAAAAAAAAAAAGATATCTCACTGCTGATGCAATTCTCTATCTTTATGAGAGCCAGGTACGTCCAAGGATGGGGTACTCTTGCCACATTTGGGCAGGAGCTGCTAGAAAGAACTTGTCTTGCCTTGATAGAGTTCAAAATAGACTTTGTAGCCTCATAGGAGATGTCCTTTTCTCTTCCCTACAACCTCTATCTCACAGTAGAGATGTTGCGAGTTTGTCTCTGCTTTATCGTTATTTTCATGGCAAGTGTTCAACTGAGCTTCAATCTATGGTTTCCCCCTCACCAAACTTTCACAAGAAACACTTGTCTAGCTGAAAACACTATCAATAATTTCCCCCCACTTTTTACTGAGTCTAAACCTAAACGTAGATTCCATGAACAAAGTTTCTTTCTTAGAACTGCACACCTGTAGAACTGTCTTCTGTTTTCCTGCTCTCCAGCTGACTACAATCTGATTGTCTTCAAGTCTAACATAAACAAGTTTTTGATGAGCTGTTCCAGTTAAGTTAACAAATTTACCGAATTTCTATTACTAACGATTACGATATTGTCCAATTGACTACTGTACACTCTTAACCCTAATCCTCAAATGGTCTCTGGGCCTTGATAAGTGATGATTCCTAGGTAAAAAAAAACAAAAAAAAACGTATTAATACGCGAGTTCAGAAATTTTAGTGAGTACAAGATTTGAGGAAAATTTTTTGAGCGGGTACATACCAAAAAAAAAAAAAAAAAGGTTGGGAACCACTGTCTTAGCTATCATAATAAACCTGAATACTATTTCTTATTATTATAGTATTACGATGCAAAGGAAAAAAAATAACAAGAAAAATTTTTTTATGCAGATGATGATGATGATGATAATGATGATGATGATGATGATGATGATATAAAGAAAAGGTTTGAGCAACCCTGTGTTGACACATACCTAAGCTAGTACATAAATTAATATGCATTTCCATCCCATCATGTAAAAGCTAGCGAGTAAAACACGTGACTTTTTCTCGGAGCAGATAAAACCATGTCACGTGTTGAAAAGAAGGCAGTAAGTCAACCACCTCAGTATTTACCTGTCACCTGAAATGAACTTGAAAAGAAATCCTTCACTCTGTAATAAAAACTGACCGGTAGGTGTTTCTTTTTCTTTAGGTCAGAAATGACAATAGTAATTGCTATATGAAAAATAAAATTACTGGCATAATCCTATGATTTTCATATCGAAACTAGCAGGGAGACCTGACGTTGCCCGGGATTGAATGATGATTAACGAATGCTTTTTTTTTTTAATTACGTTTTCACCCCAAACAAGGCACATTGCCACTTTAGTGTAGAGGGCTATCATCAGGGACATAAGCTACTGGGGTACTATGTAGGGAGTTGGGCAGCAAGATGTTGGTTCATGTTACACCATAACTTCAGCATGTTAGTACAGTTGGGGAAGCAGGGACCTGGAAGGGAATTCCAAAGTCTAGCAGTTCTGGGGCAGAAACTACTGGAGTAGAAAGCTCTCTTACATCTAGGGATCTCAACTGTGTAGGGGTGGGATTTAGCTGTTTGTCGGGTTTGTCGGGGGTATTTACATCATGGGGGCTCAAGTGCTTGCAGTTCGTCAGAGCATTCACCATTAAAATACTTGTAGAACAGGCAGAGGGATGCAACATTTCGTCAGTGGGACAGAGGCTGAAGCTTAGATGACAGTTCAGGACCTATCAAGTTGGAGACTCTCCTTTGGACCTTGTCTAGGAGCGAGAGATTAGTAGCAGTCAAAATCGCCTGTTCTTTCTTTCTATTGAATTATTCTGATTATCAATATTTATTGAAGACATTACAATAAATAAAAACCTATCTAAGAACACTGTCAGGCACATAAAGTACCTTTGTGTGAAATTTCATAAAAATCCGCCCAACCGTTTAGGAGTTCATAGAGAAAGAACTCACACACATACACCGTCAAAGTTTCTTTTATATAATCGTAGATTTTAGTAATACTTCTAAATAAATAGTAAGTTGGGTTTTTTTTTTTTGGTTTTTTTAAATCAATGTTCACCCCAAACAAGGCATAATGCCACTTTGAAGTAGGAGGCTACTATCACGGACATAAGTTGCAGGGGCATTATGAAGGGAGATGATTATCAAGATGTCTGTTCACATTATACTTGAACTTCTGCATATCAGTACAGTTGGGAAAGCAGAATCCCGGAGGGGAGTTCCAAAGACTTGCAGTTCTGGGGCAGAAACTATTGGAGTAAATGTGAACACAGGTGAAGCATAAGAATGATTTTTTTCCATCATTTTGGATGGATACTATACATCATAATCATCATCATCATCGTCGTCGTTGTTGTTGTTGTTGCTTTTATTATTATTGTTGTTATTATTATTATTGTTTTTATTATTATTGTTGTTATTATTATTTTCTTTTGAAGCAGCAGTTGTTAGTTACATAAGTAAGGGAGATGACGACGTTAGGTTTTTGCAGTTTTTACAGAGAAATGTAAAATACTTCCAAATGGTCACCATCTGGCACTTCCCAGACTCAATGTTGCTTAACTTCAGTGGTCTAACAAAAACTGATGTGTCAATGTGATTATATCGTATTGTATATCATTAGTAAAGTAATGATTCTCAAAATTTCTAATTATTTTTTCTTTGAAAAATTACATAATTTCGTATTATTTGGATTTTTTGAATTACTGTTCTTATCTTGAGTGTTATTTTCACAACGTTTTAATCGATGTAACCTCCGACCTTCTTCAGGTGCATCTTGTTTAAACCTCAGGAATCTTTTTCTCAAACTTTAAAATCTGCACGGAATTTTGAATGGAACCCTTTAATCAATACATAGAAGTAGCATGCTCTTGTTCTGTCAGCCATGAATGGGTGAAAGGCCTAAGTAATTTGCACTAAGGCTTGAACCTTCAACCTCCAGAAGAGTGTAACTTACAACTACCATCTAAGGCAACTCTCCACAGTCTGACGAAGATTAGGATCTTTCTGATTCTTTCTCCTCCGTCCTTGAGTGCGTGGTACAACAGCGTAAAAAAAATGGCGAGTTACCTTGAATGCATCCAAATCCAAACTGCTATCTTTTCACCCCCAACGCTCATATGCCAACATAAGCCGTCAGTGGTTACATTGTCCGAGTCTGGTCAGTACCAGATAGGTGATTAATTTGGGAATACCGGGCGCTGTATGTAGAAGAACATCGACACCTCTTTGAAAGGGTTGCAAAAACATAGCATCGTCATCGCCGCTAATTGGAATATACATGCGACTGGGGACCGCTTGTGAATTTTATACTCCCATGGAACTTCCTCCTTTGGAGGAAGTCGGTTAAACCAGCATAGGGTTAGAACCGTTTCCATTTATTTTTTTTTTTAAATAATGGTGACCTGTGGCTAATTTTCTTGTTTGCAATTCCTGCTTTTATTGTTGTTGTTGTTGTTGTTGTTGTTGTTATTGTCATTGCTGTTGTTGTCATTGTCGTTGTTGTTGTCATTGTTGTTGTCATTGTTGTTGTTAACAAAAAGCGAGTGCAAAATCAAATTGTCGCACAATGATTACGACTTGTCACATAATAATTATATATTCATCTCGCTTGACATTTACACAAAAACATGAGTTCCTGTGGTTTTCTCTTTTTCTGTGAAAACAACACAATCACCAATCTTCTATAAAAGAGGAAATGTTAGCACTTAAAAAAAAAACATACTGGACGAAACCATTTCAAGTGCTGAAGGGAAACAAGGAAGCAAATAACAATTCGCATAAACACAACCACGCAAAATAAATTCAGAAATAAATAAAACAATTAACGGTGAGTGTTTTCTTTTCTTTTTTTTTTCTTAGGTCATAACAAATACTAATGCTACGAAATAACAATGCTATGAAATGATAATGCAGTGGTATCACGGTACTCGACCATAATTTGTTCTAGATGTTTGTTCGAACACTGAAATTTTCGACAACCAAAATGATATTTCCCCCTTAAATCAACTGAAATAGAATTAATTAGTTCCAGAGTTTAAAAGTCCCTTCTTTTAACACCCCCCCCCCATTTCCACTCCAAACAAGGCAGAGTGCCACTTTGATGTAGGGACATAAATTGCAGGGATACTGTGTAGAGAGTTGAGCAGCAAGATGTCTATTTACATTACATTTGAGCTTCTGCATGTCAGTACAGTTGGGGAAACAGGAAGCCGGAAGGGAATTCCAAAGTCTAGCAGTTCTGGGTAAGAAACTATTAGAGTAGAAAGCATTCTTACGTTTAGGGATCTCTACTGTCTAGGGATGGCATTTTGCTGTCTGTGTCGGGTTTGACGGGGGGGTATTTACGTCGATCGGAGGTACAAAGGCTTGTAGTTCGTCGGAGCAGCCACCATTAAAATACTTGTAAAACAGGAAGAGGGATGCAACATTTCATCAAAAGGACAGAGGTTGAAGCTTAGATGACAGTTCAGGACCTATCAGTTCGGCGACTCTCTTTTGAACCCTGTTCAAGAGTAACAGACTAGTAACAGATGCACCAATGACAACAATGCTCCATACATGGTTGAATGGTGGCCTTATAGAGATACAAGTTACATTCAGACGTAAGTAACTTTTTAGCACGGTAGAGAGATAATGTAATGAAATGTTAATACTATGAAATGCTAACACAGTGAAATGCTAATGCAATGAAATGTTAATACTATGAAATGCTAACAATAAAATGCTAATACTATGAAAGATAACACAATCAAATATTAATGTAATGAAATGCTAATATTATAAAATGTTAATACTATGAAATGCTAATGTTGTGAAATGCCAATGCCGTGAAATGCTAATACTATGAAATGAAATTATCATGAAATGCTAATACTATAAAATTAAATTATTATGAAATGCTAATATTATGAAATGCTAATGCGATGAAATGTTAATATTATGAAATGGTAATGCTATGAAACACTAATGCTATGAAATTATTATACTTTGAAACACTAATGCTATGAAATGTTAATTCTATGAAATGTTAATGCTATGAAATGTTAATTCTATGAAATGTTAATACGATAAAATGCTTATATTATGAAATGTTAATACTATGAAATGATAATGCTATGAAATTATTATACTATGAAATGATAATGCTATGAAATTATTATACTATGAAATGATAATGCTATAAAATTATTATACTATGAAATGATAATGTCATGAAATGCTAATGCTATGAAATGCTAATATTATGACATGATAATCCTATGTAATGTAACGTTATGAAATGCTAATATTATGAAATGATGATCCTATGAAATGATAATATCAATTCACAAATGCAAAATTAAATTATTTATGTAATTCGATGAATTTATATAACTATTGATGCATAATATCTCAAGTATTCTAAAACGTTCATTCGATTTAAAAATAAATACAAAGGACGTTCCAAAAGTAATGCCTCCTATTTTTATTCCGTCTGAATGGATCAGTGAGGATTGCAAATTGCATTGTTATGATGACTGAACTTATGCATTCATGATCCCAAAGCTTCATCTCTCTGTTGCAGATATTCATTGTGTCAGACTCCAAAAAACAACCTTTGTCATAGATGTGTATCAGAAGCAGAGATGTGGCATTGCATTCCTCCATGCAGAAAAAAATTGACCCGATCAACATTCGCCGGCGTCTGTTGAATGTTGGAGTTGATATCAGCACAGTTAGGAGATGGGTTCGTCGATTTCAGAGCGGTGACAGAGATGAGAATGAGAGTCATCAAAAGAGACTGGATGTTGGTTGGTTGTTTTTGTTTTACGGCATATCAACCCTTTCCGGGTTATTTAATGCCGAATCCAAAGATTTTGAAAAAAATTTTTAATAGAATATATTTGTTGTTTTCACGTCGGTTTCTATTTAACCCATAGTTGGGACCCTAACAGGTACTACCACTCCGGGCAGAGTGGACCTGGGAGCAATGGTAATTAAAGGGTGGCTCCACACTCCCCAAAGCCCACAAGCTGGGGCCTCACCACTGGATATAGTTTAAGGTCATATCCAGGACCCCCATTGAGGGACTTTTACCCTCTGCAGGGGGACAGTCGGCGTATTCTAATGCCCCACCGACAGGGCCCAAAAGAGGCTGATAAAAAGTGAATTGATGATGATGGTGACTATGTAGAAAAATAAATTCTCGAGCACAAAGGGTCGCTTGTTTTAATAGTACCACTCCCGTTTTAGTAGCTCTTCAAAGATTTAGTTTGTTTAATTAAAATATAGGAAGCCTTGCTTTTAGAATGATTCTCATAATCTATAGTATAAATCTCATCTGTCTGTTTAAATGTATATATGTATGTATGTATGCATGTATGCATGTTAGTGTGTATGTGTATATATGTATGTATGTGTGTATATATTCATATGTATGTATGCCAATGACTGTCTTGTGTATGTTTGCACGTGTGTATGTATATGTATGTATATGTATGTGTATGTATGTATGTATGTATGTGTATGTATGTATGTATATATGTGTGATATGTATGCATGTATGTGTATGTATGTGTATATATGTATGTATGCGTGCATGTATATATATGTATGTTTACCAATGACCGTCTTCAGTGTCATGTCTGCTTGAGCGTGTGAATTTGCCGGCAGGACTAGCCATTTTTGGGCTCATGGACTTTCAGTATCTGAGGGAATGGCACTCGTCTGACAAGACGTTGCATCATGTATGCATGTATGTATGTATGTATGTATGTATGTATGCCTAAAACTTTCGACAGAGGCGACGGATTTTCACGGGATTGGTATCATTTTGAACTCGACCCTTTGGATGACAAATATCGAAAACTTGGCCAAAACCATTAATTTCTTCACTCTCAACTGGACACTTTTCTACAGAGAGGGGTCGCTTTTTTCGCCGATATTTTCGAAAGTCATTCCCTCTTTTCGATTGACTAGCCTTAATTTAAACCTTTGTTACTTTCGGTTTGGTGATGGATACAACAGCAAACACGTCACGTTTTTTTTTCACATTCTTTTCCTCCTTTGTAGTAGGGGTTCGAGCCTATCTGCCTGCTAAAACTTTTTTTTTTGCTCAACACGTACTTCCAAACACCCAGACAATGCCGGACATCCAGGTTAGTAATAAATAAAATATCTCCCAACTGAAAACAATAATGGTGTATCATTAGATTCTAGAATGCTCTGAAGCGATGAGATCCTATGGTCATATGTTTCACATCAATATCTTTTTGTACATAGTAACATTTTGCAGTCAGAACTCATTTTACTACCACAAATGAAAAGAACTTTCATTTCCTCCTGCACCTAACTTGTAACAGAACTTGCATCAACAGACTTTCTTTCTGAGAACTTTCTATCTGTCGGACAACTGGCCACATGATTGTTTCCCTGAGGGCTGCAATATAGTCGTCTTCTAATCCAACATCAATAAACATTTGTCATAAAGCATCCTAATTAGTCATCAATTGTTTTCATTCGTTATTTTCAATCCTTTCATAATTTTCATCATAGTTTAATCAAAGACATACACAACAATGAAATATCAAGATAACATAAGCTGCAGTATGTCAGACGCAGCAAATTACTGGTCTCGCATGCACCCATGAGAAAGTATGTCACACAATGACGTCTCAACTCGCCCAAGAAATTAATTGACCAGAAAAGAACCTGGAAGACTCTTTACACTGAATATGATAGCGTTTTATCAACAATATGAAAAAAGTTAAACTTTTTTTTTTACAAAGGAGTCACCAGTTATCAAGGCCTGGAAATCACTCAAGGATAAAGGTTAATAAGTGTATGGTAGCTAATGGGAAAATGTCGTAAGAATCGTTAGTAGTGGAAATTTGATAAGTTGGATTACTTAAGGGGACGGCTCATCAAAAACTTGTTTATATTGGACTTGAAGACGACCACATTGTAGTCAGTTGGAAAGCAGGCAATTGGAACAGAGTTCCACAGGCATATAGTTCTAAAAAAAAAAGCTTTGTTCATGGAATCTATGTTTAGGTTTAGGCACAGATAAAGAGTGGGGGAAATTATTGATAGTGGTTTCAGCTATACAAGTGTTTTTTGTGAAAGTCAGGCCAGTGGAGACCATAGATTGGAGCTCAGACGAGCACTTGCCATGAAAATAACGATAAAGAAGAGACAGGCTCGCACCATCTCTTCTGTGGGAAAGAAGTTGCAGGGCAGAGAAAAGAGCATCATTCACTAAGCTATGAAGTCTATTTTGAACACTGCCAAGGCAGGATAATCTGCTTGTAGCAGCTCCTGCCCAGATGTGGCAACAGTACTCCATCCTTGGATGTACTTGGCTTTTATACAAGTGGAGAATTGCATCCGCAGTGAGATATTTACTGAAGTGGTAGAACGATCCCACCATTTTCCCAACTGCCTTGGCAATGGATTTGATGTACAACTATGATGAACTACGTGTTAGAATTGAATTAGAATTAAAAAGCATTAAAAAAAGTAAGAGTCAATCTATATATCTATAAAAGTGAAAGTGCGTGTCTGTCTGTCTGTCTGTGTACATTTCCCTACACAATATCTTTGTCAATTTTCAGTCTACAGACTCGAAATTTGATATACAGGGTACTGAGATGTGGGAAAATCTTTGTAATCCATTTTCGGCCAGAAATTTGGCTGTTAAGGGGTCAAAATTCAACGATTTGACCTTTGAAAACTCTATCAAACTCCTCCACCAATTTTGGGTCTAAACACTTGAAATTTTAGATATAGGTTCCTTGGACATGGATCTAACTTAATAACTTGATTTTAGCCCAAAATAATAAATGTTAAGGGATCATAATAGGGGTCAAAGTTTAAAAAAATTGACCGCTTTTGCTTTTTTTTTTTTTTTGTTCAACATACACCTCCAAACGCCGGGCTGAAATTCTAGTTAATGAAATGTTCAAACTTCTGTCTTTTCACCACCAACGCTCATATGCCTACTTTGCTTCAACTGAAATGAACAACTATCATCTTAATAAACCACTCAGCTTCAACAACCATCTGAGGGTGACCTTTAGCCTTGATCTGAAATGGAAGATTGACATCAGATCTGTTGTCAAAAACACTAGTAAAAAAATGGTGGTGTCGTTCTCGTGCTCCAGAAAGTATTTCACTCGTGATACAATCCTCTACCTGTGCAAGAGCAAAATTCAAATTAGTTAACCATGAAGTGTTGATCACATACAATTGATCAGTATGTAAGAAAGATATTTTTTTATTTTGAATATGAATTGGGCATTTTACTCTCACTAACAGAGCTATAAATTTATAAATAGAAATGACTTTCACGAAAAACACCCGTCTAGCTGAATCCACTGTGAAAAATTTCCCCCACTCTATATCTGTGCCTAAATCAAAACGCGGATTCCATGAACAAAGCTTCTTTCTTAGAACTGCGCGCCTGTGGAACTCTGTTCCGTCTGCCTGCTTCCCTCCGGACTACAACTTGGATGTCTTCAAGTCCAATGTTAACAAATTCCTAATGAACCGCCCCCTTAAGTAAACACTTCATCAAATTTCCACACTAACGTGATGTACTTGCAATAACTCTTATCCCTGAGTGGCTTCCGGGCCTTGATAAGTGGTGATCACTGTGTGAAAAAAAAAAAAAAAAAAATGACACAAAAATTTGAGAATCAACACAATTCGTATAAAAGTTTCTATTGCAATATCTCTACTATTATATAAAAATTAGTTTGAGTGTGTGTGTGGGGGGGTGTAAGAGAGAGTTACTTCCTCATATGTTCCAAAACGGCTGAGCCTATTTTTTGCAAATTTCACAAAAAGCTAATTCATATGAATGGCAGTGTTCTTAGATATGTTTTGTACAGAAATTCATTTGATAAGTATCGAGAATCGAAAAATTCGATCTTAAAAATAGTCTTTCTCTCTTACAAAAAAAATTTTTTACAGGGGAATTTCCATTGCACCAGCTAAGGGAAATAATAAAATCTCAGCAAATCATTTCTTTTTAAAGAAAAGAGATTTATTGTCATCTGGAGATATAGCTCAGTGGTAGAGAATTCGACTACTGTTCAAGCCAGGGTGTACGTCAACATTTCATTTTAATTTTTTCTTATTAATGAGTTCAATTTACGGTTAAAGAAGACGTACCATTTAACATCGTCGCAAATCATTTCTTCCTTTTCATATTTTAAAAATAAGCATTGATCAGAAGTGACTTTTCCATCAAGCTCAAGTATCAGCTGACGTGATATTGTAAACAAACACAGATGGAATTTGATGAGCGACATTATCATTATTATTTTTTTATTTTTCTTTTGCAAATTAGTCCATCGGGCAAATTATTCCCCATAACATATAATAATCAATATAATTAGTCAACCTGGCAAGTTTAGTCCTCGTAATGTATAATAATAAATAGAGGATTGATTCTAAAATAATACATACACAATCTGCATAAATTAAAATATCATGTTTAAGCGTATTGTACGATCGGGCAATGCTGGGTGGCCAGCTAGTTTTTAATATAATGGAAATAAGATTACAGGAAATTGGAAAGTTCTACTTATAAACACTGGTGATTAGAAGTAAGAACTGACAAATCAAATGGAGCCACGTTTTGCTGACAACCAATCAGAAACCAGAATTGCTCCATAAAAATATTGAATCTTTCAACATTCATCTACATAATTTTTTCGCATCTGCACGAGAAGAACTGTTGCTCTTTGCCCACAAAACTTTAAAGTACAAGACTTATATAAAGCAGCTACCCACCAAAAACTCTTCATCGCCAGGACTTGTACAGAATAGCTACCCATTAGAAACTTTTTAAAAATTTACCATGGCTTTCAATTCAAAAGTTTCATTTGTACATCAAGATCAGCCAACCCCCTTAAGTAAGACACTTTATCAAATCTCCAATACTAAAGATTACTACAATACTATCCCATTGATTACTGTACATGCAATAACCATTATCCCCGAGTGGCCTGTGAGTCTTGATAAGTGGTGACCACCATGTAAAAAAAAATAAAAAAATAAGAACAAAAAATAAAATTTTAAGCAGAAAGTACACTAAAGGCGTTCTAGCATATTGATTGGACGAAAGGTTGAAGAAATGTTGCTTCAGATGAGTTTGTGAGAAGTGAGAGCAGCATCCATTTTCTCTAGAAAATTACTCGCAGCCAAGAGTATCCTGCATTTCTACAAGGTCACCATTCGCCATGCATGAATTATTGTTGTCGCATATGGTCCCTTCCCCTTGGATCGTATACAACAAAGAGTCTTCAATTTGATAAATCCTGTACTCAAAGTGGGAGGAGCGACAAGGCAGTGGCCCTGGGCATCCAAAATAGGGCAGGGTGCATCCAGTCACATTCAAACAAGCTCTCTTTTTCATTTCTGTTTTTCAGTACTAGGATTTATACTTAGGTCTTTGGGGCATACAATCAAGGAGTTGGTACCTGGCATCACCAGACCTCTACACAACACTGATGAGCAAATATTTTACTTTTGTTATTTTGAAGAGATCAAAGGGCTCCCTCCCAGGGCTAACACTTGATTCCGTTACAATTTAAATTTACATCCAAAGGCTCTTTTAAGAACAAACACTGTTCCCTTTATGGCTGCTATCTGTATTTCCTTACAGTTTGGTTTTCCAGGGATTGCTTCTAAGTATTTTTGAAGGTTCTTTTTTATTAGGCCAGTTGCTCCTGTCACAACTGGTATAATGTTTATTTCTTTCAGAGACCATGTCGTTTTTAGATCATCGCCTGTATGTCTTTGTCACTTTTTTCCATTTGATGTTATCGGTGGTGGTTCATGTTCCCAGATGTTTGATGACCTATCTAGTTTGATCTCACCACAGATCTTCCAATGTAAGTATCTACATACTTTGTTGTGGTGGGCAGTGTAATGACCATCGGCCAGAAGGATCTTGCATCTAGACATTAGGTGGCTTGGGCTTTCAACAGCTGAGTGACAGAATCTGCATTGGTCGTTTTTTTTTTTAGACCAGCCATTTTCTTGAATCCATTTGTGAGTAAGCCTTGGTCTTGTGCAGTTATAATTAATCGTTCTTCATCAAATGGAAAATTGTCACTTTTAACCATTGTAGTGAAGCCTCCTTGTCAATGTAGTTCTGGTTCAGTTCTTCCATGAACCTGCCTGCTCTCTTATGTTGTTGCCATCCTTCTAGTCTTGTCTTCAGTTCCCTTTTTGTATGCTCCTCTCTCTTCTTTTGGGCGATTAGGATTGCTGGGTTGTCATATTCTTCTATTGTGTTGTCCAGTGTGTTACTACTGAAATTTTCGCCAAGCTTTGTAGTTGATATCTGCTGAGACAGACATTTGGTGTGATGTTCATTCACCATTTTTATTTCAGAAGAACATTTGATATATTGGCCTATGCTTACCATTGAAGCTTGGTATGTGTGGTTAATTTCAGTGAGGCCTAAACCACCTTCTCTCTGTGGTAAGTACAGCCTGTCTATGCACTGATGTTTGTAAATGTTTTTACATCAAGGTTATTGATACAGTTCTGTGGCCAGTTGATTATTCCAAATCCATAAGAGACAACGGGTATTGCCAATTGATTGATGGCAGTAATTTTGTTTTTTGGTGATAATTCTGATGAGGGGATTTTTTTTAAGTCACTTGAAGTATTCTCCCTGATGAGCAAATATCTGTGTGAGCAGACCTGTAGAATTTTAAGATATAAATACTTTATTTACTTTTCTTTTCTCCAATCATGGATGTATCTGCTTGACATTAAAGGGACTACGAAACAACATGTATTTACATATTGGGTGAAATGATAAAATTGTCACCCTAGAAAAGACAACATGATTCCATTTCCATTTGATGAAAATCGGTTTTCTTTTTTTGTTGCAGACCATCTACTAGTTGGACAGTTGTGTACAAATCCCAAGAGTGACACAATATTCAACGAGCAAGATCGAAGATGTACTGCTGTACAACTCAAGCTTTCTACCGATCCAAGTTATGAAAACAGGACCATTGCCATTACCCTCAAAATGCAAATCTGGACAGCTCAATGTTTAAGGGCACAGCTCAACACATTGGACAACCCACGGTTATGGTTTTTGGTGTGGTTTCAAGTGAGGGCCATATCATGCCACCTCACATCTTCGAAGTTGGCTTGAAAGTCAACACCAAAGTGTACCTGGATGTGCAGAAAAGTGTGGTGATCCTCTCGTGCAATCAGGTGGCTGCTGGCAGACTCGCTGCTAACCCACAAGTCCAACGATACCCAGGCTTGACTTCAGAAGGAATGCTATGACTTTGTACCGTCCTCCACCGACTTAAACCTGCTGGACTACTTCGTTTGGTCATTTGTTGAAAACATCACCAACATAACCTCTCACAACACAAAAGCCAGCCTGATCACCAGTGCTTGTGGAAAAGGCATGCTTCCAGTTCCAGACCCGTACCAAGCAGTGATTGAAGCTGAAGGCGGCTACATTGAATAGATATCAGTTCTACTACATAATCAAGTTACCTGAATTGATTTTTTCAATAAGAGTTTTAAAATAAAACTGTAGTGTTGTTTTCTTTAGAGTGACAAATTCATTGTTCGATCCTGTAAAGACATTATTACGGTCGTTTGCATATATCATTGCATAAACGAATACTTATTCATTTTTTTTCTTGATTTATTTGTAATAAGTGACCCATAGAAATGCTACCCATGAAATTGTTAATAAAATCCACAATCCTTTCAGCAATCCAACTATCTTTCTCATAATACGAGGTGCCTTCAATAAGTTTCCAGACTTTTTTCGTATGGGCACTTTTATTTATAGTATGCACATAAACCTCTACTTTTATTTATAGTATGCACATAAACCTTTACTTTTATTTATAGTATGCACATAAACCTTTACTTTTATTTATAGTATGCACATAAACCTTTACTTTTATTTATAGTATGCACATAAACCTCTACTTTTATTTATAGTATGCACATAAACCTCTACTTTTATTTATAGTATGCACATAAACCTTTACTTTTATTTATAGTATGCACATAAACCTCTACTTTTATTTATAGTATGCACATAAACCTCTACTTTTATTTATAGTATGCACATAAACCTTTACTTTTATTTATAGTATGCACATAAACCTTTACTTTTATTTATAGTATGCACATAAACCTCTACTCCCCTTCAAAGTAATCTTCTCTGGCTGCATTGCACTTGTACTATTCCAACAACTTCTGGAAAGCCACATGGGAGTTCTCCGGCGTGAGTGTGTCAATGATCCTCGTCAAAACCTCTTTCCTTTTCTCAATTGTCTCATAATGACAGCCTTTAAGGTTTTCCTTCTGAATAACCAAATGTCACCGGAAGCAAAGTTTGGACTATCGGGAGGGTGAGGAACTGTCTTGATGCCCAACCTAGTCAAATAGTCTATAACAAGGATGGGACACCCTTGGGACAAACTTCACGCAAATTCTCCGCATCTTCACTTCCTCACAAAAAGTTGTGTGTACAGTTCCCACTGCACTTATTGTCTCTATAGACACACGACAATCCTTATTCATGAGATTCTTTATTTATTCAACTCTGGTGTTCTGATTTCCTTCCTCCTCCCACACCTCTCATCATCACTCACAGACTCCCTGCCTTTTGAATCTCTTATGCCACTCAAAAAATGGTGCTCGATTCATGCAAGATGGTCCAAAACAGTCTGAAGCATTCCATAAATTTCTGTGTCATTTTTTCAAAATTGAAAACAGAATTTTATTGCATATTGTTCTTCTAACGTGTCCTCATGTCCAGACTGCAGTTTTGAAATTCACCAGATGTGACAATCAGGCTTTAGTAGGGTGTATTCCAATTCCTGCTGTAGCTGTTTATTTGAAGTTTTAATCCTAAAAATTGGTCCGTCATCCATAGTGAAACCAAAATTATAGTAATAATAACAGAATGATGATGATGACGATGATGATGATGATAGTTTTGACAAAAATAAATAAAATGTTGTTTTTTTTAAGCAGTAACACTTAATTTCTTTCTGTCTTTCTCTTTCTGTCCCTTTCTTTCTTTTTCCCAGTGACTAATGAATGGAAAGATGAATCAGAGCTACCTAACCCCTAAGAAACAGGATCTAAGAGACATACCCGGAAAAAGGAGATAGTGACAAGGGTCCCTTGTCTTCCAATCAAATGATCAGAACCAAAATATAAATAAAGAAGTGAAAGACAGCAAAAACGAAACATGGCAATTCGCAGGAAAAGAATGATGAGGAACAAACTAGAGTTTTTTGCGCTGAATTTCATCATCCATCACATTGGACCAGACTTTATTCTTATTCCTCCTCGTTCACCATTCCAACAATCATGGAACTTTAAAAGAAAGGAATTCAGAAAATCAACAAATACAAAAGAAGAAAAGAAATCCCGTATTTCTTTCAGCGTTCCAAAGCGCATGAACAATGTGAAATCGACATTTGTCATTTTTATACACAATATACATTTGTCATTTTTATACACAATATACATTTGTCATTTTTATACAAAATATACATTTGTCATTTTTATACACAATATACATTTGTCATTTTTATACAAAATATACATTTGTCATTTTTATACACAATATACATTTGTCATTTTTATACACAATATACATTTGTCATTTTTATACAAAATATACATTTGTCATTTTTATACACAATATACATTTGTCATTTTTATACAGAAAAACTGAAAAGAAATGATGAGTAATACTCATCATAAAAAAATGATAAACATTTATTTTGTATAAAACCCCAATATTTTGGAATCAGGAATAAAATATATTTTAGCGAAATTTTGTAGTCGATAAATAGAGTTTTCAGATAAAAAAAAAAAAACAATGATTTCTACTGATTTTTTTTTTTTTTTGTCAATTCTAATAAATTGCAATGTTGGCTTCCAAATTATGTAGTCGAAATTACCTGAATATTACTGAATTATTAAAAAAAAAAACAACTTTAATCGTGTTAACAGGTGAAAAATAGCGACCATCTTGTTTAAATCGAAACAGAAAATTAACTCCCTTTTGAACTCTCCTATGTCTTGCATAAGTAAATACGATTCTATTTTCTATTTTCTTTAATAAATAAGTTTCTACTTTATCGATTTTCGTAATTTTTTGATATAATCATCTTAAAAATACAAGGAATATGTAGATACCATTGTTTTCATGTGAAATTCAGTTTTACGATTTTTGAAATTTCGTTCTGGTAGTGTAAGTAAATTTTGAATTGCTAAAATCAACCAATACCACACATCTCATAAGAGGTATAGCAATTACATGCTGAAGTTTTAAGAGTCTACAACCATTTTAAATGCTAGTGCAAAAAAAGTCTGGAAACTTATTGAAGGCACTTCGTATTTTTCAGTACTAGGACTAATACTCGAGTCTTTGAAACATACAATTAAGAAAATGTTCTAAGAAATCACCAGACCTCTGCTTATTAGTACATGTGACCGCATTCGCAGACCACAAACTCTTATCACTGACATTCCACGAAACAACCTCAATGTAATCAGATAATCTACAAAGACTCCTTTCTTTGATAACAGACTATGTTGAAGACATCATCTGCACGCATGGAGAATCACAACTTTTTAAAATCAGCTTGCACGGTAATTGTACATCTCAGGAATCACCACTTATCAAGGCCCGGGGGCCACTCGAGGATAAGGGTTAATGGGTATACATTAGTTAATGTGAGATTATAGCATAGTAAACATAAGCAGTGGAAATTTTGTAAATTGGATTACTTGGGGGGGGCGGTTCATCAAGAACTTGTTTACGTTGGACTTGAAGACATTCAGATTGTAGTCAGCTGGAAAGCAAGCAAATGGAAGAGAGTTCTACAGGCGTGCAATTCTAAGAAAGAAACTTTGTTCATGGAATCTACATTTAGGTTTAGGCACGGATAAAGAGTGGGGGAAATTATTGATAGTGGTTTTGGCTAGACGAGTGTTTTTTTCAAAGAAAAAGAGGCATATGTTGAGAGACTGCAAGTCCATGTTGCTGATAACATGACCATAGACGCTGACACCACAAAAAAAAAAAAAAAAAGATGTCATCTATTAAATCCTTCATATAATTCACAATTGTTTTTGCAATCGAACCAGACTTGGTCAAAGTCTAGGATGTGACAGTGGTTAACGGCCCAAACTGAAAACCTCAATGTGTCAAGTTTGAATCCAGTTCATTCCACAGAAACACTTTCATCATAGTAGGATGTATTCCAATTCCTGCTGTAGCTGTTCATTTGAATCTGAAATTATAAAAATTGATCATTCATCTCATAAGATGTATAGCAATAACATACTAAATTTTCAAGAGTCTACAACAATTTTAAATGCCTGTACAAAAAATAGTCTGGAAACTTATTGAAGGCACCTTGTACTTATGCTAAATACACTGATGAAATCAAAGCAGCTAAAAGAAAAAAAAATCATACAAAAAATCTTTAAGAAAACTGTTTTTTGATTTGGATAGAGTATAGGCGACCGTCACCTTTTTGGAAATGTACCAAGACCCATGCTGATTATTAAGGACAAAATTAAGTGGTGTAGAAACTGTACACACAATTATTCGCGAGGAATTGAAGATGTGGAAAATTTGCACAAATGCACCAGTTCACAACTCCATTCTTGTCACAGACTATTTGACCAAGATGGGCATCAAGACAGTTCCTCACCCTCCCTATTGTCCATACCTTGCTCTCTGTGACTTTTTATTATTCTTTAAGCTCAAGAAAAACCTTAGAGGTTGTCGTTATAAGACAATTAAGGGGATGAAAGAGGCTGTGACGAGGGCCATTAACATGCTCACACAAGAGGACTTCCATGAGTCTTCCAGAAGTTGTTTGGATGATACGAGTGCATTGCAGCCGGAGGAGATTGTTTCAAAGGGGACTAGAGTTTCCTGTGTGTACTATTGTTGTATATTGGTTTATATTGGAGGAGATGATATATTAAAACGTGTCATGTGTTATCTAGTGGATGTAAGATATTGTTCTTTTAACAGACAGATAATAAACGTATAAATCGTATGTATGTTGTTTAGCCAGGGGGCATGATATTGACGTGTAAACTGAATCATGTTGTATCAGACTTATCACACGGGATATTTTTACAGTTCATATGTAAAAAGAATAATATATGCCTCATACCTTTTGTTTTCTTGAAGAGTTCTTCTGTATCTTCCCGCTGTTCCGTGACGAACCATGAAGTGATCAGCATCATCCAATTGAGACATTTGTTCTTATTTGTGAAACCATTAAAACAACTCTTTATATTTTTATGATATAAATTTATTACAGTTGTCTCAAATGGTTTTTACAGGATCTGCAGTTCGTCTACATTTTCTATTCTTACAGCTCGCTCCCTAGCTGTCTGTCCACCCCTGTCTAGACGTCTGTCCGCTCTGGTGGTCAATCCTCAACTCTCTGAATCTCTCCCAAACTAACTACATCACATGTTCTCTTACGTCACCTAATTACGTGTCTCAGACCAACCTAATCCACAACTAGTTATTTGTTTATTCAAAACCCCAAAATAATGTTTACATATATTTTCTATTTTCACATTCCTTTTGTGATTCACACATCAATCATTTCTTCCGCAATTTAATTGTTTATTCCTCTAATCATAATAACTGATCCAGTGACCATCCGTCACTCAAATCAACTAATAAGAATACAATAACAATAATAATAACGTTTTGACCCTTGACCCCGCTTGCCACAGTTAACAGATACTACACTATGATCACAGCCTAAAGGGTCATAACATTACACTATCCATTACAAGTGCCCATAAGAAAAAAAAAACTTATTGAAGGCACCTCGTACTATAATATAACAAATTTTATTTATTGTAATACTTCATCTTGCAGTGAAAGGAAGATAAATACAATCTTAAACTGGAATTCCTCCGGTATTATTGACTCATAACAAGAAATGATTATAAATTACACAAAGCTTAACAGCTTAATCAATTTCACCGACATTAAATTATAGATGATAATAAACTATAGTTAGTTTGCTCTTTATGCAGAACGTGACGAAAATGCATCTGATCTATGCGAGTGACACATCTCAATCCTATAATATGGACTAAGGAATTGGTGAAAACATACAGGCCCCACTGAACAAAGTCCACCTAAAAAGAAATTAGATTTTTTTTTTCAAAACTCGCATATTTAATGAAAAAAACAACAAAAAAAAATGGCTGTCACTAATGTGCTTTCTACTATGTCTGTCACACTTTAGCAATTAAAATCTCCTTCTTTGTGCTAAAATTAAACCATACTCTATAAAATATAATTAAAACTCAGATTTTCGACAAGAATAAAGTTGGGGAAAAAACATAAGTACAAAATTAATAGAAGACAATCAACCATATTATAGTAAGCTGGAAGGAAGGGAAATGGAAGAGTTCCACAGGCGTGCAGTTCTAAGAAAGAAGCTTTGTTCATAGAATCTACGTTTAGGTTTAGGCACAGATAAAAAGTGGGGGAAGTTATTGATAGTGGCTTCAGCTAGACAAGTGTTTTTCATTCGAAATTCTGTGTAGATTCCTGAGTTTGACATATTGATCTCATGGTAATCTAAATTAGTGTTGGGACGATTAATAGGAATTGGGAATCGAAAAAATCTGAACACTTAGAGGTATCGAAATCAGTATCGGATTGGAAAAAAATTAGCATCTATTTTCCAATGCCAAAAACAATGCCTTTAATTCCTTACTTTGGGGTTTTATTTGGTTAAAACTTAATTTTCTACGGCTCATATTGATTTACGACTCATATTGATTATGAAATGATAAATATTGATTTTAAACTTCCAGCAAAATTAAAATCTATAGATCATTCCAAAAGTGTATGTTTTACGTTTGTGAACATATATGCAAATAATACATGTGTTTTTATGGTAATCTGAAAAAAAATAACAACTTTACACCTATATATTATTCCTTAATTGGAATTCATTTTTGAGATGAGCATTTATTTTTATTTCGGACTATTATTCTCATCTTTATTAGTTGTTGTTTTTCATCTTTTATTGGTTTCAATCCTATCCAAAGCGTGCCAGAGGTTTACTTGGCCAAAAACGTGGTGAGACGACAACAACTACGGACGGCAGTGATTGCTGAGAATGCAGTTAGGAGATTCGAAGTTCCTATCTGTCGCGGTTACCACCTGACGAAGACCAGAGGAATAGTTGGCCGAAACGTTGTGAATAAACAAACCAATAAAAGATGAAAAACAACAACTAATAAAGATGAGAATAATAGTCCGAAATAAAAATAAATTAATATAACTTTACACCTATATATTAAAGGATTTTAAAAGAATCAGAATCGGTAATTGTATCGGAATCAGGAATCCAAGACAGCATCAGTAATTGTATTGGAATCAAAAAAAATATTGAAATTGTCCCATCACTAGTCTAAAGCCAGTTCACATTAACTGTCAGTGAGTGAAAAATCGAATACTTGATGAATTTTACTTTGTAACGATTTGAAATAAAGTTGAAATTGAAAGATCAAAAAGCGATGTCGCCACGAACGCTCAATTGTCTAAAACTTTGTGTTCAGAAAAGATTGATGAGCCATGCTTTCACGGTTCTCAAAGGCCTAGAATGTACGGTTTACCCAAGGTCCATAAACCCAACATTCCTTTGCGACCCATTTTGTCTATGCTGGGTTCTGCACAACACGAACTTGGTAAATGGCTGGTTGATCTTCTTAAACCTGTGCTTTCTTTTTATTCGGTCCATTGTATCTCTGATTCTTTTCAATTCGTATCTCAGATACAAAAATTACCTTTATCTAAAAATACCGAGTTCTTGGCTTCCTTTGACATTAATAGTCTTTTTACTAATATACCTTTGGATGAAACCATTGGTATTTGTGCTGACTATCTATACCGTGGCCCCTTAAAATCTCCACAATTTCCTGAACGAATTTTCGTTGAACTGATGGAACTTGCTACTAAATCAGTCTCCTTTAGTTTCAACAATATTATGTACCGTCAAATTGATGGGATATCTATGGGTAGCCCTCTTGGTCCTTCGTTAGCCAACATTTTCGTTGGATTTTTGGAAAACGAATTATTTTCCAAAATTACTAAGCCAGCATTCTACACACGCTACGTTGATGATACTTTTGCATGCTTTCCCTCTCGGAGTGAAGCTGAACAGTTTCTTCGTCTTCTTTGCAACCTGCATCCATCTTTACAATTTACTATGGAGGTTGAAGACTGTAGCTCTCTCCCATTCCTCGACGTTCGTGTTTCTAAAGTTGGTACTACGTTTGAGACCTCTGTTTATAGAAAACCTACATTTACAGGGCTCTATCTTAATTGGTTTTCTTTTGCCCCTCAGTCTAGAAAAATAAACCTCATCAGCGCTCTTACGCATCGTGCACTTATGATTTGTTCACCAAATCGTCTTGATACGGAACTTGAGGAAATCACAAATATTTTTCTTAATAATGGATATCCCATTAATATAATAAAATCTACTATTGAACATAAAATTACTACATTTAATAGTGGTAAACATATTGGTCCATCACGTTGTCCCATTTATCTAAAATTACCATGGTTGGGTCCTGATGGCCTTCATATTGTTGAAAGGATTTCTTCTGCTACTCAACGTTGTTTTCCAGCTACTATGCTTAGAGTAGTTTACACAACTCGAACCTTTTTCTCTTCTTTTCGTAAAGATGTTTTGCCAACCATTCAAAAGAACTCTGTTGTTTATAAATTCGTTTGTCAGTGTGGAGCTGACTACGTTGGCAAAACATCCCAAAGATTAGAAATGAGAATATCCCAACATATCCCTCGGGATATTCGACTACACCAGGTTTCGAGAATATCCGGGCACTCCCAAGCTCATGAGTCTGCCATTGGTAATCACCTGTTGAGTATAAATAGGTGTGCCGATCAATATTCCGATGGGTGGTTTTCTGTTCTATACAGTGCTAGGTCGAATTATCATCTCAATATTATTGAGGCGTTAGTTATTAACAACTCTCGACCTAGCCTGTGTAGACAAAAGATTCTGAAACACCAGTTGGAGATATTCATTGATTTAAAACCACCTGAACAGTGAGATTTTTTTTTTTTTTTCCCCATTGTTCTTCCAACTGAAACCAAAATTCCCTTCTTCCCTCATTCGTTTTCTTAGTTTTTAATTTATCATTCTGACGTTTCCTCTTAGAGGGTCAGACGATAAGGTCTTAAGGTAATTTTAATAATTTCACCTGCCCATTTCTTGTTTTTTGGTATTTAAATTAAATTATGTTTCCTCTGAAATATATATATATATATATATATATATATATATAGTAGGTCAGGTTAAGAATATATTTGTTCAATAAAAATCCAGCAAATTTATATAATAGAGCTATTTATACTAATATTTATTCATACAGACATTTGTTCATATTGCAAATTTTTTTTCAATATAAACACCTGAATGAATAGACAGACTTGTTGGTCTGAAGAGGTCTTAGATATTAATAACTACAGAAACCAAAAGATTGTAATGCCAGTGTAGCGCCTATAGTATAATAATAATAATAATAATAATAATATATATATATATATGTATATATATATATATTATTATTATTATTATATATTCGAGGGTAAACAGTTCCATTTGGTCAGGTGACCGTGAACCATTTGACGCCATAGAAAAAAAGAAAAGGGTCGCCTGACGAAGTCTCATTAACTGAAACAAATGGCTGTTTGTAGCGACCAAATAATAAAAAATTGTAGTGAATAAATAATTAGAAAAATATTTTGCTCTTGTTATCGAGCACTATCTAACAACCTTGTTGTATTCATTAGTCCCTACTTTTGAACATCTCAAGCCTGGATATATATATATATATATATATATATATATATATATATATATATATATATATATAATTATACATGCATACGGTAATTAGGTGAGGATGCTCGGAATCAATGTGAGCCGTCACCTTGTTGACATACAACCAGTACCGGCAGAGTTTGTAGCAATCAGAGGACGGGTGATCAGTCGTTTCTACAGCTGTTGTTCCACAATGGGGACAAGCAGACGACTCAAAAAAGCTGGAACTGCATTGTATGTTGTTGAGGGGAAGTGAATTTTGGGCCAATCGCCAGGTCAAAGAGAACTCCGAGCTGTTCAGATGACTTGAATCTGGCGCCCAACTCCACATGGAGCAGATCTCACGCTGCTACCAACCCAAATGCATGCAAAGCGAGTGGTCGATGGCCCCCTTCACTAGATCCCAGTGGAGTTCCCTACAGGTAGCAGTCTCAAGGTTGTTGGACCTTGGCAGTCGTTTTAGCGAGGCTCGGCACTCTTTTAGGATTCTCCCCGCAGCCTGTGGGGTCGAGAATGAGGTCAAGAAAAGTGGCAGTAACAATTGATCTTTTTGAAGGTAGCAGCTCTGGAAAGCCAGCCTCTCTGCATCTCGATTAGTCCAACATTCCCAAGCCTCCCCCACATGGATGTTGAATACAGACCTGTCTGTGCACCCAGTGTTTTCCCTTGTCCCAAAGAAGTGAGGACAAGAGTTTGACAAGAGCTTTTAGGTGTTGTGCAGGCAGGGAAAGTATTGCCAGTCGGTAAAAGATGAGAGTGAGGATGTACGTAGTGCATGCCTCAGCGCTACCCTTTAAGGAAAGTTTCTTAGGAAGCCATGAGTTGACCACAGCCTCCACCTTTGACTGTACCTCTGGCCAATTCTTTTCAAGCTGGAGACACAGTCCAAACCAAATGCAGAGGATCTGAACTGGGCTATCGATCCAGCCAAAGGGCACCGGGAGATTTGTGTTACCACTCTAGGCACCAAACCGCAGTCCAACCGACTTGCTGTGGTTTATCTTGAACCCTTCTTTCGTACCAAGCAAGCGCTTCTGACACAATGTCGATATCTCTGAAGCTTGACATAAAGACCGTGACATCATCAGCAAATGTGAATACTCTGGCAGCCAGGCCACCAGGCAGAGCTATTCCGCACAGGGCTGAATTTGCCTCCCCACATCTCAACTTGTGGAGCAGTGGCTCTAAAGCCAGAACGTAAAGCAGGGGCAACAACGGACAACCCTAACGAACTGATTGAGAGATAACAAAAGGTTTTGAATGCTTTCCATTGACATATGATAGCCATGGGCTGGCGATACATCATGGCGATCCACTTACAGAAGTCCAGTTTAAAAACAGCGGCCACTAAGACAGATGCCAGGAAGCGATGGTTCACCCTATCAAAAGCTTTGAACTGGTCTAAATTGATCAGCACAGCTTCCATGTTTTCTTCTATCCCTCTCTCTAGGATCGTGTGGATAAGGTGCAAGTTGTTCTGAATCGATCTCCCCTTCATAGAGTAGTTCTTCTTTGGTTTGATTGAGTCAGCAATAACAATCTGCAGCTGATTCGACAAGATCTTGGCCAAAATCTTCAACTCTATATTTAGCAGAGTTATGGGCCTGTAGTCATCTAATTCTTCCCAACCATGCCTGTCACCTTTCCTCAGCAATGTGATCACTCCATTGGGGACTTGCGTCAGGATGGATCCATGAGCAAACCAATGGTTGAAGACATCCATCAGTAGAGGCAGAAACGTGGGTGAGAGCCTCAAATAGAGTTCTTATGGCAGACCATCGAGTGGCAGTGATCTGTCACAACTGACCTGCATCAGTGCAGTAAAACCTCCCGCTCTGTCACCCGGCCCTTGCAATTAGCCACTCTAACCACCTCGAGGTGGGGAGAATTGGCCAAATAGTCGCTAAACTTGTGGACTGGAAGATTGGGCTGCTGCGTAAAATGCTCCCCGAAATGTTCTTGAAACCCCTCAAAGATCTCTCAAGTCAATTTTAAGGTGCATCCATCCAGATCTTTGACTTTGCCAATATACTTGTCAGCAATGTCTAGAAACTTCACGACGCATGTCTGCATCAGAATTGACTGCTTCGTTGCCTGTCTTTCTAAGCCTAGCTCTAACTACTTGACTCATGTAATGCTCAGTAGTCTCCTGCAGAAAGTCCTGCTTAGCTAGTTTCTGAATAGATCACTCTTCCCCGTAGCCTGGGCTAGTTTCTGCTCTAGCTGTTTCTTCATCTCAGCCTTATCTAGTGCAAGACGCTGTGCATATTTGATGGAGAATCTTCTAATTTTAGCTTTAAGACCCAACCACCACTTACTCTCGATAACTACCCCCACTAGTGCCTTTTGAATTAACTCTATTAACTTATCTCGGAAGTCTTCTATCTCCAGAAGGAAGGTGTTTAACTTCCAGTACTCTGCTAACTTGGGTCTATTTCCTAGCTTCAGCCGGGCCATAACTAGTTTATGGTCCATCTGACCTAGCCAAGTGTATGTGGAATAAGATAAGAAATCTGTCGTGTCTCCTAACAAACATCCTGTCCAAATAGGTATTCGGATTGAAAAAAATGCTAGTAGTCCACGTCCACATCTCCCATCCCAGATGCTTGACCTGAAACCTGTTGACCAGACCGCATCTAGCCATCAGATCAGCCAGGCTAGACTTGCACTTCTACTATCTTATCTATCTTGGGGTCTAAGATGGTGTTCCAATCCCCCATTAGCATTACTCACTTTTGACACACTACGAACGTGTTGAACTGCCTGAAGAATGAGACTCTCTCATGAGTGGTGCCAGGCACATGAATTACAATCACCAAAAATACAGAATCTTTTAGAGCAACATTGGCTACGACCAAAATCAAAATTTAAGGCCAGCACCTAACAGTCCACAGAAGAAGTAAAATGTGTCTCCCAACCACATCTACTACCAGGACAAGAGGTCGTGCCAGAGGAGAGCTGCCTGGCTGGATGATCTCAAGCCCCTAACATTCAGACTAGCCAAATTCAAGGTTTGTCACACTCAGCTCTGAACTCAGCTCGCGAAAGGATGCCGACGTTGTATGCAATGCTCAAGGTGGTCAGGTTTTTCATGTCCTGACCTTCTATCGCAATGTCACCGACATCCAAAGGAAAAGTCAGTTTAAGCACCCTATAGAGTGACAGATGAACCAACACTGGGACCCTTCCCTTGCATTATTTTGACAGTTTGTCCAGGGAAGGGTCGTTTTTCCTAATAAGTTCCATTCCCAGAACGGCCCCTTCAGCAGCCTCCAGAATTGTCCATAAGTCAGTCTTGCAGGCCTCTGGAAGCCTGACGAAAGTTGTTAGGGGAAAAGGGCATTAATGTCTCCTCTAATTTCCCGGACACCTCACTTCTATCTGTTGGCAATCCAGCAGAGGTTTTAAATTTTTTCTCTGACAGTGTGGTAAATCCATTGCCACAGACACAAGGTCTACAAAACACAGTTCCTCCCTCGTTTCAAGAGGGAGGGTGCAGGAGAAGCCAAAGGGTATCTACCCTCCCCCCCGGGTTCATTCTTTTTTTTTCTAGGGTGGTGGCTCAATTTACATTAGGGTGGGGACAAGTGTATGTGTGGTGTCTGGTGTTGGTGTTGGTGCGGTGTCTACTTTGGGGGTGGAAGTGGGTAATGTTATTGTTGGGGGGGGGGGGGTATGCTCACAGGGGGTAGGGACTACCTTTTCTTCCTCTTTCATTCTTTTGCTTTTCTTTTCCTTTCAAATGAACCGAGGTTGGCTTGCTCTCCCTCTTGCTGGTGGATTCATCCTTAGAGGAGCAGTCTTTTTTTCACTTGGTTCCCATCTCAATTGGTGCCGGGATCGTTGGTTGTTGCTGCGTCTCTAGTTGCTGCTCCTGTTGCTGATGCTGCTGCTGCTGTGGCTGTTGTTGTTGTTGCTGCTTTGGCCACTTTGACTGCTGCTGATTTTGCTCCTGCAGCTGTTACTGTTGTTGCAGCTGCTTCTGCAGCTTTGGCTGCAGCAGCTGTTGTTGTAGCTGCGGCTACTTCGCCGGCTTTGGTGGCTCTAGCTGCTGCTGCTGTGCCTGCAGCTGCGGCTGCTGTGGGGGCTGTTGTTGTGGAAACTGCTTTTACAGAGGCTGCTGTTGTTGTTGCTGCCTCAATTGTTAGGTTGGTGATGGGATGGCGGTGGATGGGGTTGTGGGCTTCCATTTCCGACCTATGACCATGCTCCATTCCTACCTCTTGGCCTCCTGCGTGGTTCTGGATTTCTTTGGTATTGGGGTTGGTTCTAAGGTTGCTGGAGTGGTGACATCTTGATTGGACTCTTGTGCTGGGGCTGTCTCGGGAGTTGGGACCGCCTTTGGTGTTGGTTTAGTCAGGGTTGACCTTTTGGGGCTGGTCTTGGCCATGTGGCCCTGCTTATGGCAGAACTAGCAGTGCGGACGACTCTCTACCACTACCATCATGCTGGTGTCCTCGAAGGTCAGCAGCACTGGTATTGCCATGAAGCTCTCTCTCTTCAACATCATGGCCACTGTGTAGCAGCCCAGGTGTATGCTGGTTTTCGACTGTACCTGGGCTACTTGGTTGAAGAGGGATCCCAGGAGTTCTGCGGGTATTTCGGTTGCTACGTTGAATACCTACACCCAACTCCTTCTCTTGCCCATTCAGGCATTAATTTGACTCTCACATGCTTGATTTCTTGGAGGGAGAGTCTATCTGCATCCTCCTTGGTGGGTAGGAGGATGTTCCACATGGCAAAGCTCCTGTGGTACTCGTATGGTGCAGGAATGTTCAGTTTGTGGAGGAGCCCTGCCATTTCCTCCTTTTTCATCTCCAGGAAGCGGTTTTCTGGCATGTCAGAGGTGATGAGGGACAGGACTCTACCCTCGATCCCCTCCCATACACCTGCCACTGGTTTTATTTCTGCCCTCTCTATGTATTGCCTGTACTTGGTCAAGTACAGGTCTCTGTATTCTTGGTGAACAATTGCTTCTCTGTGGTCTTCCCCCACATAGACCCTCTTGTTGGTGTTGGTGTTGGTGTTGGTATTGGGTCTTTGGTGGGTTGGATCGTTTTTGGCTTTAATGGAGGTTGCCCCTGTCCATTTTATGGCGACGCCTCCTGCTTTCTCAGAGTCTGTATGAGATCCTTTTGTGGGACTGACTCTCTTTGGTTGATGTTTCTTCCGGGAACAGCTTCCCTTTTTGGAGAGCCGGCCTCTTGGGGAGTGTTGTCCCCTTAATTGTCCTTGGGGGCATCTGCCCCTTCTTTGTTGGTGAGGTCCAGACGGTATGCCCCCTTTTTCACCTGATTTGCTCCCCTTTTGGCAGAGCAGTCCCCCCTGGGGAGCCCTATACCCTTTATTTTCTTTTAGGGCCAGCGCCTCTTCCTTTTTGTTGTCCAAGAAGGATGCCCGAGGGGTCATAGAACTGAGAGGGAGTGGGGAGTTAATAGGAGTGAAGAGAGAAAAAGTTTCTGACCCTTCCTTGCAGGAAAGTCATAATTATCAGCTCAGATCCCCCTTGCGAGGGGAGGGTAGAGAAAGATAGATCAAAGTTAGCAAGTAGGATTAGGGTGCTGCCGTCAATGCACAGATCAAGAAGGTGTCAGTGTAACCTGGACTCAAGAGTGTTCCCGAGATATGATGAAAGCAGCCCTTGCGCAAAGATCTTGGTGCAGATATTACACTTTGAGTTTTATATTTTTATTTACTCTGAAAAGTTGACAATAAAACAGTAATAAACAAAAAATTAGGCACAAAGCCACTCAAAAATTGGGGATGGGGTCACTATGGTCTTCATGTCCCTGTGCCTTTGCTAGTTTATGCTGAAACTAGCTACAGTTCTCATTCACCACAATACCTCAAGCACACTGGGGGTCGTCCTACCTAAGATTCCCAAATCATATCATATATGTTTGTGATTTTTATTTTTTAACAGATGTATAAACAGATGTTTAAACAGATCTATAAACAGATGTAACAGACAGTGGAATAAATTTGTAAACATAGAACTATATATAAAAGAAATCGTTTTGTTGTATTTCATTGGTTTGAGGTGGGGAAAAAGAAAAAAGTCTGCAAAAATAAAATCAAAATGTAATTAAGACCCTCCCAACTCTCTCTAAGTGGTAGAACGCCCACTGTTTTCCGGCTTTGTGTTGGCCTAAAACAAGCAGGTTGTTCTCTTTATGGGGCTGAAATTTTAGGTAAGATCAAAGAAAACTGGGGTTGGAGGTGGGTATGTGAAGTTTCTCCAAGATTACTTATTGGGGTAGCTGGGAACGAAAAAGAAAGGATCAGGGTGTGAGCATTTTGGAGGTTTCCTATCGAAGGTGGAGGGGGCCATTCACTCGGCTAACTAAGAACCTAGTGTAAACACTTGTTTTAGGGTTCTGTTTGCCATATTTGGCACCTCTACGTACACATAGACTCAAAGGCATCAAAGGCATCGGAGTGTAATCTTTTCCTATCACATCTGATCTGTGATTCTGATCTGCAAAAGATTCAACCCTGCGCTTCTCTTGCACTCTTGAACTCCATATCACCATGACCAGGATCGCAAGAAACACCATTCATCTCCCCTTGTCCTATGGCAGCTTTGTGCTGTGGCTGACGTCACCTCATTGACATATGCCCAGTACTGTCTGAGTCTGCTGCAATCAAAGAATGCATTTCCTCAGCTGGGAAAACGCAGCAGGAACACCCTGACAACCTCACTCATGCTTTTTCAGTATAGCATTGGAACAACGTGTTTCGGGTCAATCGTCAGGTCAAGGAAATCTCAGAGTTAAGATGGCTCGACTCTGGCACCTAGCTCTACCGGGAGCAGATCTCCTCCTTCCACAGTCCCAGACGCTCGACGAACGGGTTGGCGCCCTCCCCCTTCACTAGCTCCTTATATTGTTCCTTTCTAGTCAGCCGTGAAAAGTTGCTTGAACTTGGGAGGTTTCTTAGCGCGGCCCTACACCCTCTCTAGAATTGCTTGTCACTTCATGGTTTTTGTCACTGAGGTAGGGAAAAGCGGCCTTGACCATGGGATTCCACACAGACTCTTCTGTCAAGGTTCGGATCAGAAAGGCCAGCCTCTCGGCATCTTGATGACACTTCAAATCGAGCATTCCCAAACCTTCTTCACACGGATGTTGAACAAAAACCTGCCAGCGAACCAAATGTTTCCCCTTGTCCCAAAGAAGCAAAGACAACTTGCTCTGTAGGGATTTTAGATAGTTCTCAGGTAGGGGAAGTACAACCAGTAAGGCCAAGAAAGAAAAAAAGGCAAGATTTTTTCTAATTATTTAAAAAGAAAATACAACTTTGTCATATATGGGGTGTGAAATTGCATTCATCTGTAAAAGATCTAGCTAATGTTCATATTCTTTTAAACATTCATTTTAATCAATTCCCTATTAGTTTTTTTTTTCGGTTTTCTTATGGGATGATCATCTTTAGTTAACTATTACGTGTAATTATATTCATGCAGATATTTTACATGATTTATACAGGGTGTCCACGAAGTCTGGCTACATTACGCAGCCAGACTTTGTGGACACCCTGCACTTGCGTAATATTTGTGTAAAAAGCTTACAGTAAACACAAACCTCTTTCTTTATATATTTATTATGTATGTGCATATATATTTGTTTAAAAATTTTGTCTACCAAACTTCTCCATCAGTTTTTGGTTTACAGATATGAACTTAATATATAGGGTATTCGAGCCAATACAAAACTTTATATTAAGGGGAAAATCGGTGCAAAAGTGTGAAAATTAAAAAAAAATGGAATTTGCCAGGTGAAGGTCGAACGATGGCATTATGAATATGCATGCGTAACATAATAGTTATTGGTTCATGTTTTAATTTTTAGCCTTGCAGCAAACATGTCTTCATAGGTCAGGTATTAACGTCAAAGGAAAAAGTAAATCGTAAGCTAAACGTTTTGGTTTCGATTTTCGGTGGTAGTGCACGAGTCATTTTTTTTTAACTTTTTAAATCAATACTATGTATTAGGTCCAATATGATATAAGAATAAATACGAAATTTTCATTAATCAAAATATATTTAAGCGTATTTTATGAGCGGGCAATGCCGGGCGGCCTGCTATATATATATATATATATATATATATATATATATATATATATATATATATATATATATATATATATATATCGATATATCGATAATGCAAAGGCTTTCAATAGAGCACCTTTTAGTAGTTGACGTAATAAAAACAAGATTTCTCTTTCTAGTGAGTTGTACAGATGGCGCAGTAGATAAGAAGCTCGGATCTTCGGGGAAGTGGCGGGAGAAGATACTATCAAATTTCAAAATCGGCTTAGAAGTACTTTTTTGTCTAGCCATACCGAAGGGCTGTGATAAAGCGAAACAGTCTGCGTTTAATGAAAAATCTGAAAATTACGTATATTTAAAAAAATAAGAGAGGGTTCTTTGCGCGCGTGTCGTGGTAAAGTAGCCAAATCTATTTCCTAAAAACTACGCAAAGTCACTCCTGTTTTGTTTCCTTCTTCTAAATTAACTCCCCCTCCCGTCTTCTACATCTCTATTCTAGCGTTCTTTTTTTTTCTTTTTCTTTTTACGAGATACCTGCTACTAACCTTTCTCTTTCTCTCAACCTGGGCGAATAATAATAATAACAATAATAATACTGTCAGTATTGGAAGAAACGTATTTTCTCGCTTGTCAGTGGAATTTGTTCAGCTTTCTTTCTTCTTTTTTTTTTTTTTTTTTATAAGTTTTGTCTGTTCGGGCCGACCGACAGCAAAATGCCGGCACTTGTCCTTTTTAAGCGGAGATGGTACGTGAACGGGGACGATATTTTTATACCAGCTTTTTTCGAAATATTCTTCAGAGGCATATGGTAAATATTTCCTGATTTAAAAAAAAAAAAAAATTGTATTCTTCAATTTTCTTTCCATCTCAACCACGCTTCGTTTCTTTTTGACCATGACAAAAGAACTTAACTTTTTTCAATAATTTTACGCTCGTGTGTCTTTGCTTTCCAAGTTAATACGCTTCAACTGCCATAACTTTCACAATTCTATAGTAATGGGCCCTGCTTTAGAATCCAACCTAATTGAAACTCAAAACCACAGAAAATATTTGATACACGTAACCGTCACGAAACGAAATGTCATATTCTAAAGATCACGTAAATTGATCAAGTATTATTTTTATAAAGAAAAATTGTTAAACTATTCAAAGCGATTAATGCGAAATCTGTAGCATTACACGGCTAACCTCGCAAGTTTGAATTGTTGATTTATCTGCCCTTGTTTATTGTTCAAGATGACGAAGCGAGACAGTTCCTTTTAGGTTACGGATAAAACTTGATTTTCTCGGTTAAAAATTAAAATATTCGATCAACTTAAATGATTTTTTGGAATACGACATCTTTGTTCCGTAATTTTTTTGTATTTTTTATTATTAGGTTAAATTTTTTAATACCAAATTATGTCACCACTTCTGTGTTTTTCACGCTGCTACGTGACTTATATATCAATTTTAATTTACTATTTAGCTATTTTTTTTTTTTTTAAATATGGCTATTATTCAAGAGATTTGCTCCCAATATTACCACCAAATTTTATCGATTAGTTTTATCTGATTTTCCAAGCGGTGACAGCAAATTAATCCACCGTATTAGTTTGCTAGCTTTTTGTTTTTACGGATTTTTTTTTTTTTTTTTCTTACAAATCTAAACATTAACTTTACGGGTCATTATGCAGAATACAGACCGTGCTAATTTTAGAGGGGATTCTCAAATTAAACAAATCCAAGTATTAATTTAAAGTATAGAATAGTTAAAAGAAAAAAGTACCCTCCCTCATGTTAATAATAGATTTCTAAATGTTATTTCAGTACGGTCCGTATTCTGCATCAGTGCCTTTTAGTTGTTCCTTACAAAACGTACAACATTAATATTACCACTAATTTGAAGTCTGGCCAAATAAATATTTGTGAGAACAAAGTACGGTAAATATGAAGAATTACTCCACCCTCGAAAATTCCTTTGAAATTACCACTCTTATAGGTTTTCGGGATGGCTGAAAACGAAACTAACGTTAAAAATTACGGCAAATGAGTAGTTTCCAAGATATGAAGAAATGTAAGTTTGTTAGTTTTAAAAAAGTGGAGGATCACTTTTCTATAATAATTTAACGTAAAATGAGCACCCACGATTTTTTTTCGGGGGGGGGGGGCTTTCTTTTCACCCTCGGAAATCCTTTAAAATTACCACTAACGTTTAGGAAGCAAGTAGTTTCCAGGATATGAAGAAATGCACTCACTTTATGGTAACTTTTTTTTTTTTTTTTAGGGGGGGGGGTGCCGGTTTGTTTTACATTCTTTTTTTGGAGGAGGAGATTCAATTATAGAACTTTTATAGTTTTTTTAACAGGTGCTTATACAGTTTAATTAATCGTTTTAACGTAAGTAACGTGCCGACATTGGCACAATGAATGCCGATGTTCAAAATGTATAAACATTTTGACCCCTCCCTTTACCAAAAGTCAGGAAATTAACCAATTTTAATGAAATTTTCAGTGTTTATCAAATAATGATCACGGAATATAATGAACTAATTATTTTAATTTAAATCTTAGTGAAAATGTATTATTTTGTTTAAACAAAAAATACGTTTACTAAAGTTATGGTTTTTAGGAGTAAATAAAAAACGCAATTTTTGCTTTTTTTTTTTTATATAAATAAAACATCGTAATTTGTAACAATAAAAATAAAATAATTTTTACAGGAACATTACGAAAAAAGCCCCTGAAGTCCGTATTAATGAATTCGATATAACTCGAAGGAAAATTAATTTCTCGAACTACCAATATTAGCATTGAATTCAGCATTGTTTATTTAAAATATTACATAGTTCACAAAAAAATTATAATTGCAAAAATTCTTTCTTTTTTTCTTTTTTTTTCGCTTACATTTTTAACGTAATCTTTACATGTAAGATTCTAATATTTGCATTGCACGCAAGAACGTATAATTATCAACGTAAAATAATGTTCATATAATCTCAGAAAATAATTAAAAAAAATTTAAATTGAAAAACAGGTACATAGAAAAATAATTTAATTAAAAAATGGCAAAAATTATACGAACGTTCCATGTGGGTAAGTACGGATGCGCAGAGTTGAAAAGAAAACCAATCTGTTTTTCCCACCCCCCTCCTCTTTTCAACTACCCGCCTGTTTGTGTTCATCAACTTTAAATTTCACGTAAACATTATGATAAATTTTGACGTCAGTCTGTATTTTTTTAGTGTGTAATTTTTCCAATGATTATAAATTGTTTTCTTAACCAATTGTAATTCTGTATTAATATTAATAATTAATGGCGCTAATTTTTTTTTTTCAAAGAATAAATTGTCAATAGTATAATTAATGAATTTAATTAACTTTTATGCATTTTTAAATGAAGAAAGGAGGGTCTTCGACTCAAGAAAAGAACAAAAAGTCGCTCGGTATGCCGGAATAAAGACATAAATTATGTCTAATTTGTCCTTCCATACATATTTCAGTTTTGCCGCGAGAGTTTATTTTGATACGAATGGACGAGTCTCGTTGCTACCAGTGATACATTTTTGGATAATTATTACTTTTTTGCAAAATTTAAGTACATTTATTGTATTAATTCATTATCTTAAGACTTTAACTTAATACTTAACTTGGAAATAATTCCAGAAAACTTATATTTTTCTTGTCAGAAAAATGTAAACGCGATTTTTGTCATAATTTTTACATGAAATCTAGTTTTTTTTCAGATTTGAGACAAAATTATTCCACGTATTTTTTTTTTATTTCACTCACTTTTTTCTTTGAGAAATTAACTTTAAACTATAATCTTTCAAATACAATAAAAAAGTACTCGAAAATTAAAAAAAAATATTATTAACCGGCGTTAAAAACTATACTCCCCTACCGAAGCAACCATTAATTGCCCGTACCTAACATTAACCGAGCAGAAGAACTGTTTAATATTTTAAAAAAAATTCTGTTTACATTTGGTATGAGGCGGCCGCCACAACACCCCCGCCCCTCCATCGCCTCCCACCAAATGTAAACAGAATTTTTGTAAAATATTAAACAATTCTGCTCAAAACGGTTAATTAAACCACAAGCACCTGTTAAACAAAACTATACCAGTTCTATAATTGAATATCCCCCTCCAAAAAAAGAACAAAAAAACAACAACAACAAAAAACCCACCGGTATTCCCCCCCCACTAAAAAAAGAAAAAGGTGACCATAAAGTGAGTGCATTTCTTCATATCTTGGAAACTACTTGTTTCCTGGAATTGTAAACGTTAGTGGTAATTTTAAAGGATTTTCCGAGTGTGAAAAGAAATCCCCCCCTCCCCCGAAAAAATTGTGGCCACAAAGTGGATGCTCATTCTACGTTAAATTATTATAGAAAAGTGATCCCCCACTTTATAAAACTATCATTTCTTCATATCTTGAAAACTACTCATTTGCCGTAATTTTTAACGTTATTTTCGTTTTCAGCGATCCAGGAAACCTATAAGAGTGGTAATTTCAAAGGAATTTTCGAGGGTGGAGTAATTCTTCATATTTACCCAAATTATTAATTTGGCAAAATAATCCGCAAAAATAAAACGAATGAATTAATTTGCCGTGTTACCACTTGGAAAAATCAAACTAGTCGGTAATATTTGGCAGCCATTTTGGGAGTCAGTGTTTTCAATATATCCCCAAAATGCCACAGCCACAGTATTAAAACGAACTTAAAAAAAAAAAATCCTATTCCAAACATAAACAAAATGACAAATAAATCTACCAGTAATTATTTCTGAAATTAATAAACCATCTGGTATTTCTACAGAATTTTACCCAGCTGATTTTTTTAACCCTAAACTAAATTTTTGGTTTATTTGGAAGCGTGCTTATGCAGAGGAGAGAAGATCTTTTTCAGTATTTTCAAATTAAACTCAATTTTTACGGTATCTTTTACTTATCAAATTATTAGGTGAAAGTACAGAATAGTTACAAAACCTCTTGGTACTCATTGGGCGTTGAGTTCCATGACGACCAGCAGAATTATTTAATGGTCGCTCCCTTAGTCCCCCCACCCTTACTCAAAGCTAACGCAGGCGCACGTAACATTTTTTATTTACATATTTTTATTTATTTACTGACGTTGGCTTAGTAACTAAACAATTTATTGATAATTTCGTAACCCTTAAACGCATGCCGGAAGATTTAAATTGGTTCATACTTCATTATTGTTGTAATGAAAAAAAAAAGTTTCATTCAACACATACTAATGATAAATGATTTATTATTCTATTCATTGAAATTTACTAATTTTTAAATGAAAAAAGTTAATAAAAAATAGTTTATGTGCGCATGTAAAAATGTTTGTAAAAGTGAGAAATTATTTTAATATTCATTTAAAAAAAAACGGTATTTAAAAATTTTTTTTTAGATTAAGTCCACCTTATAAACACCCCCAATCTGAAACCTCCCCAATGTTAAGAACAGCTTTCGGAATAAACACCATTGGGGGAGGGGGTGAAAAATATTTGCAAAATTTAACTGATAGTTGCTGTCATCATACCCACCCGCAAATACTATTTAAAAAGAAAAAAAAAGAGGGGTTCAGTGTCCGCTGCAGAGTAGATTTCTTTATCAATAAAAGTCGTCATTTAAAAGAAAATTGTGGAGGTGGACCTAAATGTAAATATTTACCAAAAAGTTATCCGCTCATGTAAATTAAAAATATTTGTAAAAGTGAGAAATTATTAATAAATGTTTAGTAACTTTTCTTTTAATATTCATAAAGAGTAAAACTTTTTTTCAATATTCATGAAAAGAGGTAAGAGTTAAGCCAACGCAAATAAATAAATGTTTGTAGAAGTGACAAATTAGCAATAAATGGTTTATTTTTTATTATTTATGAAGCCAACGTCAATAAATAATGTTTGTAAAAGTTCGAAAGGCAACGTAAGTAAATTAATAAAAAATGTAACGTGCTTATGCGTTAGCCTTGACTAAGGGAGCAACCATTAAATAATCCTGCTGGTCGCCATGGAACTCAACGCCCAAGGAGTACCAACCTCTTTCCCACCATGTTAAGAATGGGTTTCTAAATAACTTATTTTAGCAAGGGCGGATCTGAAGAATTTTGCACCGTCTCTTTTTTTTTTTTTTTTTTTTTTCCATCTTTTCAAAAAATTTTCAGCGGATTATTATCGAATGAATTGATGTGGAGAGAGCGAGTGGCATAAATAAATTCGGCGAAATTCTTTGCTGTATCGCGTGCATTTCATAACAATTTAAACAACTTTAAATTTTCACTTATGTAGAATAAATGCAAGAGAAAAAATAAACATGACGAATAAGTTTATAATGGTTGGGGTGTGTTAGGTGTATCAAATTTTTTGTAGGAATTTTTGACACCCCTAACACGAAACTGCGAATAAAATATAAAAAACTCGTAATTTCTCTTTTAAAAGTGGGTTGTTTATTTTCTTTTTATACTTTTTTTTATTTTCTTTATACTTTCTTTTCTTTATACTTTCTTTTCTTTATACTTTTTATTTTCTTTATACTTTTTATTTTCTTTATACTTTTTATTTTTTATACTTTTTATTTTCTTTATACTTTTTATTTTCTTTATACTTTTTATTTTCTTTATACTTTTTATTTTCTTTATACTTTTTATACTTCCAAAATAAACTATTAAAGTTGTATAAAAAGTAACAGAAATATTATTTTTTTTTATTTTTTAAAAAACAGTAATGAAATTAATGATATTTTATGAGTTCAGTATTTTTCAATTTTTAATCTTTAAAAATCTATCGAAATTTTTCTATTGATTCTATTTTTACGATATTTTCAGGGTCAATGTGAAATTTAATGCTCTTTCCAATAAACCACATATAATATTTTAGACAAACGTTTTTTAAATTTACGCCCCCCATTTTGAAATGTCTATTAAAAAGTAAATAATTAATTTACTCACCAAGTTTTATATATCACAATTTGAAGATAAATGATCAATAAATAATATATTCAAATTTAAAACAAAAAAGTGTTTTTTAGAAATTTACCTGTAAAGTCCGAAGTTTAAAACCTTTTTTTTTTAATCGTTTTTTTTGTTTTGTTTATTTTTTTTAAAATGAAACCTTGATTCTTGCTCCTTTAATTGAAAAAAAACAAACAAAACAAATTAGGGTTTGAATTACATTTTTCGAGTAGTTATAAGCTTGGAAAGACAGGAGGTCGAATTATTCAATATTTTTCAAAGTTTCTGACACACCTAGGAGTGTGTGTATAAGTGTTGCCAGTGTGATAACTAAGAATGGTCGATCCTAATCGATGTCTCACATTAGCGACGTGAACATGGATAAAAATCGCTCACACCTCAATATAAAAAACAAAAAAAAATCGAAGTGTCAGAATCAGCATAATTGTGAAACTAACTTTAACGTTTATAATAAGGTTTTATTTAACTAGCAAGGTCACCCGGCGTTGCTCGGGATCGTATAAGACAATGAGAAAAATTCTGAACATACCTGTTATTCTTAGAATAGAGAAAGTTTTATGTCTATGTATCATTTGGCATCTTGAGCAAAACTATATTTACCTACCCTAGGACGGGTATTACACATGTGTATGGAATAATTGTACCTTCCCTAGGACAGGAAATTTACAGCACGTATGTGGAAAAAATGCCCTTACCTAGGGTGGGTAACGTACAACACATATTTAAAATATTTACATAATTTTCTGTTGTGCTAAATTTTCGGTATGTCACAGGTAAGAGTGTGTTTGTTTTTACATCAGAGTGCTATAGTGTAGAAGCACCATATTTTTTATATAAATGTTATACTACTCGAATATATTACATGATTTTCGATTTTAATAACTTATGTACGTCACAGATAAGAATTTCTTAGTTTTTCATATGAATACTTCACTGTACAAGTACCTTATTTCCTGGTTAGGATACTGTAAATGTACCATTTTTTCTAATGTAAAAATGAAAGAACTCTGTACTTTTAAGTAATTTTCTGTTGTGCTAAATTTTCTGTGCATCTAAAGTAAGAATTTGTTTGTTTTTCATCTATTGTTATAGTGAAGAAGCACCTTATTTCTCATTTAAAAGCCATGCTATTCGAATATATAACGTGATTTTCGGTTTTAATAACTTTTATGCACGTCACAGGTATGATTGTCTTTGTTTTTTTCGTATGAGTACTATACTGCACAAGTACCTTATTTCTTGGGTAGGATAATGTGCAAGTACCCTATTTCTAATATATAGATGAAACTACGCGATGATTTTACATAGTTTTCTGTTGTGCGAACTTTACGGTATGCCATAGGTGAGATTTGTTTTTATATTAGAGTGCTATATTAAAGAAGCACCTTATTTTTTAAATAAATGTCATACTACTCAAATATATTACATAGTTTGCAGTTTGGATTACTTTTATGTACGTCACAGGTAAGATTTCCTTTGTTTTTCATATGAGTACTAGGGTTTGTATTGCTGTACACATAGATTCGAAAAAGTTGTCAAAAAACAAGTATATAACAAATAAATGTTATCAAAGGCAAGATAAGTTACTTTTCTACCAAACTGGATATATTTTTTGTGTTTTTATTCAATGTAGCATGTTTATTCAGCTCGAAAAACATACAGTGTTTACCGATGTATTGGAAAATTCAAAATGGCGGCCGACTGTCTCTTTAACACGGTAAGTTTGGGAAAAGATGTTATAAATAATAAACTAGACAAAATACTATTAAAAAACAACCGAGTATATGTCAACTTATGTCACGGTAACATATATTGAGCGAATTTCTAACAGTATTTTGTCTAGTTTATTATTTATAATACCTTTTCCCAAACTTACCCTCTCCGAGAGAGAGTCGGCCGCCATTTTGAATTTTCCAATACATCGGTAAACACTGCATGTTTTTCGAGCTAAATAAACATGTTACACTGAATAAAAACACAAAAAATATATCCAGTTAGGTAGAAAAGTAACTTACCTTGCCTTTGATAACATTTATTTGTTATATATTTGTTTTTTGACAACTTTTTCGAATCTGTGTACAGCAATACAAACCCGAGTACTATACTGTACAAGTACCTTTTTCTAATTTAAAAATGAAAGAACTCGATACGTTTATGTAATTTTCTGTTGTGCTAAATTTTCTGTACGCCAGGGGTAAGAATTTTTTTTTAATTTTTTATCTGGGTGCTATAGTGAAGAAGCACTTTATTCCTCATATGTAAGTCCTACTACTTGAATATTAAATGTGATTTTCGGTTTTAATAAATTTTATGCATGTCACAGGTCATATCTGTTTTTTCATATGAGTACTATACTACACAAGTACCTTATTACTTTGATAGTTTCTTGTACACATGGATACATTAAAAAGCAAGTGATTATTGTATGTGATTTTTGGAATATGAGATCCATACAAATATACAAACATGTATAATACATTAAATTTATAATGATCAGTTAATTAGTATAGGAGTGAATCCAATACATACAAATATACAATTATATACGCATACTAATACTTCATAATGATCGGTTAATTAGTTTAGGAGTGAATCCAATATATACACATATATATAATCATATAAACATATTTACAATTCATAATGATCTGTCAATTAATTTAGGAGTGAATCCAAGACATAGAAATATATAAACATATACACCTAATTAATATTCATAATGATCGGTTAATTAGTTTAGGAGTAAATCCAATACAAAGGCCATTACTTGATCTATTTATGTGATTTTTGGAATGTAACAAATAAGCCGATATATCATATATATTTTGAATATGACATTTTTGTTACGTAAACCAAAAACATTCTTTATTTTTTTTAAGTGTTCATGTATATTTAATACATAACATTTAAAAATCAAGAATATCAGAATGTGTATATAAAAAAGTGTGGGGGAAGGGGAATGGAGATTGAAACCACAACACTTGTGCTGATAATCGGTCACGCTATCCATTGCACCAAAGGGGCAACCGCTTTAAGAACGTTGTGAAATATCTTAAATACATTTCTCTTTTACTCGATCTACGCATGCGCAGAATGATGTCATTGTGCTACGCTCGTTAAGGTGTCATTGCTTTCAAGTTCGAACCCTTTTTTTGAAGCCTTTAGACATTATTTTAATCAATTAAACACCTCTAATAAAATTCTGCACCAAAAATGCAATCTTTTGAGCTATTGCACGCCATCCAATGATCATCCGTCTAGGAGATACAATTTGAAAAATGTCACACACACACGAACACACGCACACACATAGTGAGATTTATATATTAGATAAAGATAAATCATTTTTTGTTGTATTTTAAATGCATGTGCTGTATCGACATCGAGAAAAAAATAAGTCATTGAATGATTTATGAGATGTTCATAGTTCTTGGAAATAAATGTTAGATTTTTAGAATTATGTATAGTCATGAGGACTTTATATATATTTCTTAGATAGAACTTGAGTAAAAACTGTACCAAAAGAGGAAAAAGGATATCCTCCTTCAACTGAGGCAATCATGTTTTTTCCTTTTTTGTTTTAAACAAAAGGAATTAAACATTTGGTTTGTTCCAGTAGTGTTGTAATTTTGCTCCATAAATGTGTCAGAGATGACAAAACGTTATTTTTTTTAGGAATTAATTCAATTAATCCAGTGAGATTGAAACACTAATATTAGTGGCAATGCATTTGTCTTCCATGAGGTGTCGTATGTGTTCGTGGCATGACGACTAGCTGAAAAAGAGCGAACGAGAGGTAAAAAGAGGCCAAAAAGAGAGTTGATATTCGCGCAGTGTTTTTTTATACGCTTTTATGTGGCTCCAGCGAAAAAGATTTGAGAAATGTTTTTCTTTGAGCGTTGATTGGACGGAAAGTGGGTACCGTGTCCCGTGGAATGCTGTCTTACGTCTGCACGAAAAAAAGTCTTACTTTTTATTTCCACAGAATTTGCATGCGTGGATACGGCAAACGTGTGTATAACTGAAATGTTATTTATTTTAAAATCTCTGGCGTATCAAGCACCCCCCCCCCACGGCAGAATGTCGATAAGGAGGCAAAAGAATGTTACTGTGTATAGGTAGTAAACTGGTGTAAACGCCTGATGTGTCTACCCGATCTGAGTGATTGCAGACCGACAAGGTTCACAATCTGGCGCCCATTAGTAAGATAGGACTCCTCCAGTGTTATCCGTGAATTGGAGCCCATATTTTACAAAAGGGGGCCACCTGAAGAGATCCTCACAGTTCAAGCGTTTCGTAGACGAGTGGGAGATCTGGCTCAGACACCGATGTGTGTATGTGCCAAATGGCAACGGCATAGTAGAGCAGTGCCACCGAAGCGTTAAGAGGATCACAACTAGGAAGTAGTGCATGATCGCGGAGGTGGTGTATAGATATTATTCAACACCAAAGGATGCCGTGACTGTTACGAGCGCACCCACCAATGCAATCCATTGCTACCGAGTGTGCATCAAGAGCATTTATACACGTCTGCCTAATCGAAAGGGAACACGAGGACCGTATGAGTTAAGGGACACCGTCTAGGTGAAGCCTCCTAATAGCAGGTGCACCACTAATAGCCGGTGCATTATCAGTGAGCAGGCTATGTAGGTCGATGGTGCTCTACGCCATGTAAGGGATGTTTGGCCCGCCCTAAATACGAACCAGTTGGCGAGTAGCGGCAGTGGTGAATCATCCAACAATGAACAGTGGATCTGACCTATGCCCCACAGGCCTGATGGTATGATTACAAACCTCAACGCTGATGCCAATAGTCCGTCGCCCCCTTCTGAGAGCTCCGATGAAGATGAAGTCCAGCCAATCCTCCTTCGTAGAAGTGCCTGCAACAAACAACCACATTCACAATGCCACATGTGTGATCTTGAGGCCAGAGGGAGTGTGGACATGAAAGTGAGACTAACCTTAGTTCTTGACATAAGAGGTTTGTGTCTGGCATGCAGGGCAGTAATTGATCCAAAGAAAGAAACACCGGCATTACAGTGAGCCGGTCTTATGGGAAACGCGATCTCATAGCTGCAAGGATCGGCGAGAGGTGAACTTGGCCATAGGCAAATTGGTTGGTGATCGCTGGCATACGGTGATGGCGGGAGACCACTTAGTGTGTAGCGAACTACGAGGCTATGATATTATTGAGTGCAAAGATCAGTGGAGTTTTGAAGCGATTGTTTCTGTGATGAACAAACGAATTTGTGAGGAGTGGGTTTTCCTTCTTGGTTTTTCTTTACGGAAGCCCGAGCTATGAAATGTTGTCTTCACCAGAAACTGTGTCCTTCTTACCGAGAACTGACACTTTTTGTATCTGATATAAAGTAATTTCATCGAGCTGTTCAGCACTTTCTTCTGGAGGTAGGTTGTGCCGGCCAACCTGTTCCCTTCCTATTGTTCTTATTTTACGTACAAACCGTTAAATGAAAAAGTTTTATAACAATTTGGTTCACTTAATAAACTTAATGAGCATTAAAGAGAAACATGGTTTCAAAAAGATTAGGGGGAGTAGAAAAATTCGAACTAAAAAAAAAAGAAATTAGAATTTAAAGTAGAGGATCAGTTTCACATATAAATAATCATAAATTACAGACTTAAGTATAATATTAGCAGAAAAAAAAATTGAAAAAAAACTTTAATGACTTTTAAGAAAGGGATTAACTTTCTTGCTATAATGTTCTACTTCATTGCTACCTGACTTACTGTCCATTTTTCATTACTGACGTGTCATGTAATTAGAACATTATGACGAAAGTGAACCCCCTTCTATGAAATTCATTAATTTACTTTTCAAATTTTTTCTGCTAATATGATACTTAAGTCTATTACAATCGTTGGAAAAAAAACTTTAAAAGGTGAAAAACACACATTTTTAGGGGATAGACACTCTCGTACATGTCCGCCAATTTAACATAAAATGATGCAACATTTCTGGGACATTCTAGTGTTTAAGGGCAGATAATCACACTTTTTGCTCTGGGAGGTAACTTCTCTGTTATATTTTTTGGGGTGGGAGAAGGGTCTGTTTTTAAGCGATTATGTGTGGTGTTATGGAGTTTGTTTTACAATCCACAGAGTTACGAAAAAGTGTAAAAAAAAAAACTAATATAATAACAAATGTTACCAAAGGCAAGATAATTTACTCTTCTACCTAGTTAGATAAGTTTTCAGTTTTTTTTTATTTTTTATTTCATGTGAAATGTTTACTCGGTTGAAAAAACAAGTAGTGTTTGTTATATACATCAAGTAACACAAGTTATTTCCCCTTGACTTGGATTACTCCCACCATCACCATTGCCTGCAACCTGCCACTATATAATCACATAGTATATCATAGTAGCAAAAACTACTACTCCTTCTTAGTGTTAATAAAGCTTCTGTTCCGTTCGCACATGTGTCTCTCTCTTCTCTCCATGTTATCGTTAACCCTTTACTAATACAGGCCACATAATACAACATGGTGTCAGAAAATAATTAGGAACCTTAACATTCACAAACGTCAAAAAAAAAAAAATATATATATATATATATATATAAAGCTTTAAATAAAATATGCAGAAGTTTTTCTAGAGCTCTTTCGGCTATCATCTCATCAGGAGGAAAATCGATAGCGTAACAAAATAATAGCTCGAAAGTTTAGAGTTCTAATGGGGAACTATTGAATGTGCCAAAAGTACGGGGGCAAACTAAAATTAAATTTATTTAAAAACGATTAAAATATTGGCACAGCGAGGGGAGAGAAAAAAAAAAAAAAAAGCGGGAGAAAAGATTCAAAGTTCCCCAAAGAGAATGCGTTCGCTGTTTCTTTTTTGCTGGCACAAAGGTTTATGCACCGTGATAGACAGACTCCAAAATCTTTAAATGGTTTCTGGAGTCCACTCTATGTAGCACCTCAAACCATTCTATTTTATATCTATCGGCACAGCATGGATTGTCAACCAAATTCTGGCCAATAGCAGAGTCCAAGGCTGCAGAAGGAGGAAGACTACCAGACCCCGTCCTCCCTTGTCTGATTTTAGATGGAACGTGCTGGTTTATACAAGTCAAAAGATGCAAGGATGCTCACCTAACATAATCAGCATCACACTAGTATTTAAATTGATACACCATATTGCTATTTTGCATGTAAGGCAAACTATCCTTGCGAAAAGAACAACTTGACACTGTTATTCTCGTCTGTTGTGTTTTGATAATGGCTTACCTTTTCTAGTCTGCAGAGAAGCATTCCTGAGGTAATGTGTTCCACAGATGGACAGAAAATGTAGAGCTGGCTGATTGACACTCGTAATGTTCCTATTTACTTGCCTCCCCGCGAGGGCAGAGTTAGACCCAAGATCGTATTTTGATGTAGAGAAAATCCAGCTCCCTAAAAGGGGCACTCTGGATAGGAACATAAAATATTATTGTCTCGGTCATGAAGGATTTTTTCTTCACTGACCGAGGACAGAAAAGGTGAAGTATAGCAGCAAAACAGATTCTACACTGATCTTGTTTTTATAGTTTATTGCTCAGAAAAAAATCAATGTTATGTAAAAAATGTTTGCCTGTATCATTCATTGTGCAGATAACACCCAAAATGAGAACCGTAATCCAAATAATAAAATAATCCAAATAATAAAATAATCCAAATAATAAAATAATCCAAATAATAAAATAATCCAAATAATAAAATAATCCAAATAATAAAATAATCCAAATAATTAAATAATCCAAATAATCCAAATAATAAAATAATCCAAATAATAAAATAATCCAAATAATCATAATAATAAAATAATCCAAATAATCATAATAATAAAATAATCCAAATAATCCAAATAATAAAATAATCCAAATAATAAAATAATCCAAATAATAAAATAATCCAAATAATAAAATAATCCAAATAATCCAAATAATCAAATAATCCAAATAATCAAATAATCCAAATAATCAAATAATCCAAATAATCAAATAATCCAAATAATAAAATAATCCAAATAATCCAAATAATAAAATAATCCAAATAATAAAATAATCCAAATAATCCAAATAATAAAATAATCCAAATAATAAAATAATCCAAATAATCCAAATAATAAAATAATCCAAATAATAAAATAATAAAATAATCCAAATAATAAAATAATCCAAATAATAAAATAATCCAAATAATAAAATAATCCAAATAATCAAAATAATAAAATAATCCAAATAATAAAATAATCCAAATAATCCAAATAATAAAATAATCCAAATAATCCAAATAATCCAAATAATAAAATAATAAAATAATCCAAATAATAAAATAATCCAAATAATCAAATAATCCAAATAATCCAAATAATCCAAATAATCCAAATAATCCAAATAATAAAATAATCCAAATAATAAAATAATCCAAATAATAAAATAATCCAAATAATAAAATAATACAAATAATACAAATAATCCAAATAAGTTTCATTTCAAAAATTCTGAAACCTAAAACTCGTTCTCATCTTGAGTGTGATTTTCACGCCGTTTCTTCAGGTGTATCTTGTCGAACTCAGGAATCTCAAAAATTTAGAAACGTTACAGAAAACAGCATTTTGCCAGGAACAAATGTGTGTAGGCTAATTTAAAGTGTTTTTTTTTCCTATTTCATATGTAAACTAAATTGATTTTAATACCAATATGCTCAGCATATAATTTCGAAAATAAACTTTGGAACTACTGCATATCGTCTTCCCAATAAAATTGCACAAGTTTTTATATCTTGAAAACTAAAGAAGACTTTTTGATTCATCTTCCTTTTTCCATTAGGAAATGGCTATTTGTATTATTTGAATCCATTGAACTACTGTTCTCATCTTGAGTGATTTTTCCCAATGTTTTGGTTGATGTCACCTTCGACTTTCTTCAGGTGTATCTTGTCGAATGGAATTTTTCTGCAGGAACCTGTGGTTTGAGTACTTGGAAAAATCAATTGTAAAAGTGATATTCTCTTGAAGGTTCAATTCTCGGTGTGGGCGAATGAAAAATACAATTACAAATTACTTAGGACCTCGATCCATTCATGGCTGAAAGAACAAGAACATGCTACTCTCGTAAAACAAATAAAGGGTTCTGTTTGAAATTCCGTTGAAATTCGCGAGTTCTACAGGGGAATATTTTACGTTACATTGGTCAAGAGAAATAAAATCTCAGCAAATCATTTCTTCTTAAAGAAAACGGATTTATTGTCTTCTGGAGATATAGATCAGTGATAGAGCATGTGACTACAGATTGAATGATCCCCTGTTCAATCCCAGGTGTACCTTACCATTTCATTTTAATTTTTTATTAATGAGTTTAATTTATGATAAAAGAGGTACCATTTAAAATCGCTGCAAATCATTTCTTCGTTTGCATGTTTTAAAACTAAGCATTAATCAGAAGTGACTTTCCCAGGGCATTCATCATCAAGTCCAAATATCAGCTGACGTGATATTGTAAACAAACACAGACGGAAATTTGATGAACGACATTATCATTATTATTAATTTTATTTTTGCGAATCGGTCTACCGGGCAAATTATTCCTCGTAATATATAATAATCAATAGAGGGTTGATTCTATGATAATACATATGCAATCTGCATAAATTAAACTATCATGTTTAAGCCGATTGTATGACTGGGTAATGCCGGGTGGCCATTTAGTATAAAAGTGAGAATGTGTGTGTGGACACTTCTCAACCTATATAAACACATTTTTAATCTACAGACTTGAAATTTAGTATATAGGGTATTCAGACTTATGGAAAATTCTTTAATCGATTTTCATTCGGGTGGAGGGGGGGAAGGACTGCTAAAGGGTCAAAATTGAAAAATTGGTACGTAAGAGTCATCAAATTTTTATCTGTTTGCTAACTGTTTCATGAATGCGCATATGTGAATCGTTCACATGACAGATTTCTTAAGTTAAAAATAAGCAGGCTTGGAAACTCTTTTTAAAGAACGTGTTAAGCTGGCCTAATAGTTATACTTGAATCACTGTTTTTAGGTTTTGGTTTTAGCTTGAGTACTTTTTCTTTTACTTACTTTCTTTCTTTCTCTCTCTTTCTTTCTTTCTCTCTCTTTCTTTCTGTCTCCCCTGTGGCATGCAACAGTGAAGATACATGCCACATGCTCAGTTTGGTTTATACATGCAAACTGACTCTGTAATGAAACGAACTACTGCATACTGATTCAGCCTTACTGAGGTAAGCTAAACTTTGCAATATCATAACAATTCTACAATCCATGAATTACCTCTGTAACAACATTAGACAAAATATGTAATCTCAATATATGTAATCTCACCAGAGATCCACAAACGTGCACATACGCAACACCTACACATGGTCTTGTACATTTTCCACCCAAAGGTATTGTCTTTATAAAAAAATATTTTTACTTGTTTTAAATAAAATCTACGGATGTAAATAAACTTGATATTAATTTTCATTAATTTATGTCGTCGAACGTGCAATCCTACCCTAACATAATACTGTGCAGCCTTCTAGTAGAAAATAAAGCAAAATAATGTTACTGTTTATTGATGTAGAAATGTTACTGTTTATTGATGTCCAGTAGAAAAATGCAAACTCCACAATATTTTACTTTACCCTGCTACAAATTTTTGGTCCTCCGACAAAAAGACGGTGGACCTGTAAATTCACCCTTGTCCATTTATCCGTTCGTCTCTCCGCACTTTTCTCCATAACTGTGCCTTGGATTATTTGGAAATTTTACATAAACATTAAACATATGAGTAAAAAAGTAGCAGAACGAATTTTCCAGGAAAACTCGTTTGCCCCCCTAAGGGTGCCTTCCGGGTTAAAAGGGCTAAAATTGACACTTTTGTGCTTATTAAAAAAAAAATTGATGCCTTTGATTTTTTTTATAAAACTTTCTGAAAAGTTGTAACTAACTGATTTCTATAGTATTTTGTTTGTCTATATTTCACAATAACTCTTGGGTGTGCCCCAGGGGCTCTTTTAGGGCTAATAAAAACACTCCATTTTTGAGACTATCTTACTATATTCGTCCAAAAGTTTCTATGTATGTCTATTTAGCAGTTTTTCATGGTGCTAAACTCAAATTTAAATATGTTAAGACCTTGGGGACTTTTGGGGCTAAATGGGTGGGAGCAAATGATGGACTTCATCATTTCTTTTTTTTGCATCGTGCAGAACTCAAATTTAAATATGTTAATGCCTAAAACTGCACCCTTTGTTCATTTTCACCAGGATTTGATGTTCCCTGGGGACTTTTTGGGCTAAAGGCGGGGGGGGGGGGCAAATGCCTCATTCACTGTGCACTCACGGGGGACCATGCATGCTTCATTTGTTTTTTTAATTGAATACAATCAGTAGATTTCTTGTAGAACATTCATAAAGTTGTGCATTTGCTATAAAGCTCTTGTTGATGCATGCCTCCAGATTATTGATTTCCTGTAATATTTAATCCAGTTTTTTTTTTTTTTTAATTCTTATTCACCCAAAGGAAAGCATATTGTCATTTGGAAATAAAGGGCTACTATTTGTAACCTTATGTACATTGACACTATATAGGGAGTTAAGCAGCAAGATCTTTGTTTACATTACATTTAAATTTCAACATGTTAGTATAGTTAGAAGCAGGAAACAGGGAAGAAATTCCAAATTCTAGCAGTTTGAGGAGAAAAAAAACTTTTGAGTAGAAATCTTTCTGGCATCTAGGGACCTCTACAATGAAGAGGTTGAATTTTGCTACTTGTCAGGTCAATCTGAGATATTTATGTAGAGGGAGTAAAAGTGCTGTGATTTTTGCCAGAGCACTTAACGTTAAAATACTTGTAAAACAGGCAGAGGGATGCAACATTGCTTGTTAAAGTGAATTGTGTTTGGTTTCTTTTGTAGTTCTTCAGTCAGTTTGAGCAATGTGTTCATGTTCTAACAGAGCATGTATGAGTGCGTGTGAAAATATCAGCAAGAGCTGTAAGATAGCTGGCTTGCGAGAATATTAGTAGCAGTAGCCGGAAAAAGCAAAATAGGAAGTGCGCGCGAGGTGGCACGACAAGAAAAAGAAAAAAAAAATATGAAAAAGGCGGTTGAAAAAAAATGAATGTGTAAAATAGAAGACGAGAAATGGCTGTCTACTGCTGGCGTGTAGGGAACAGAAAGAAAAACCCTTGCTAAATGAGATGGACGTATGACCTCACATAGACTTTTAAGCTGGTATCAAGATAAGGAGAAAGAAATACAATAATAAATGACTTGTGTTAAAAAAAAGAAAGAAAAGCCAAGTCTGATTTATTTATTTTATGTTTGTTTGTTCCTGTAAACGCCATTTTTTTTTTTTCCAGATGTTTGAATATTTGGTCTTGGGTTGATCAAAGCTTTTTTCTTAGAACTGTACGCCTGTAGAACTTTGTTCCATTTTCCTGCTTTCCAACTGACTACAATATGGTCATCTTAAAGTCCAACGTGAACAAGTTCTTGATGAGCCATCCCCTTAAGTTATCTAATTTACAAAATTTTCACGATTAACAATTACTACGATATTTTCCCAATGACTACTGTACACTCATTAACTTTTATCCTCGAGTGGCCTCCAGCCGTTGATAAGTGGTAACTCCTTTTTAAAAAAAGAAAAAAAAAATCAGTCAGTTCTGAATTTCTATATTTTTTTTGCTGGTTACAGGTTTAAATAATTTGTAAGAAAGTGGTTCACTCTGAAAGGTTCCTAACATGCTATACAAAATGGTACTTCCTGCTTCTCTTCTAATAATAAGTAATAATATAGTAACGTAACAGAGCATCTATGAGCGCGTGTGAAAATATCAGCAAGACCTGTAAGATAACTGGCTTGTGAGGATATTAGCAGCAGAAGCCAAAAAAAAAAAAGCACATGTACAAATTAGGAAGTGTGCATGAGCTTAAAGAGCAGAAAAAACACCACGTGGTCTGGCAGAAAGAGAAACAATTCCCCAGGTGAGATGGACATGTGAGCCGACAGCGAAGAACTTTTAAGCTATTGTCGAGACGGGAAGAACGAAAAACAGTAGTAAATGACTTGTGTTAAGAAAGAAAGAAAAGCCAAGCTGGATGTATTTATTTTTCTTTGTTCATTTTCAACAGTGCTGGACAGTCTTAATGTCCGAGAGAGGGTTGAACTGTAACGAACACAGTTCGAGTGTAACGGCCACGTTACACAGCTTCATGTGTTGAGCATAATATCCATGATGGGTCAAGTGCCCAGTTTCATTAACGGTCAACTCTGATGAATTTGAGAAAAATATCCATTCATTAACAGAAAAATCTTAGAGGTCCATTCAATTTAGAATTTGTTCACAAACTTCAAGTCAATTCATACCCAAATTCAGATGCTAGGTCATGTGATTCCTTTTTGTTTTATAGAATTTTCTAACTTCACATCGGCTTACTATTTTTACATAGACGTGTTACTTTTGAGGCTTCAAACGATTTTCATTGGTTGAAAATACTTGGCGTTCAAACATTCTTGTGAAACTTAGGTGCTTAAGGAAGTGAGGAAGAAAGCAAATCCAAGCGAAGAGAAATAAAGAGGGTAAATAATTAGAGCCATTTGCTTGGTTATGATAGTGATTGCATTGAACGATTCTAAATTTAAATGTCCTGTAGTTATTTTTGCAGGGTCAAGTTTTGCGTTCCACAGGTATAGCCCGGCTTTAATTACATTTGCATGGATCACTGACTGTTTCATGAAACGAGTAGTCTTACCGCAGTCAAAATAATAAAAAGACTGAGACACCATAATTTCATTCAAGTTTTTATGGACTTGAACAAAGATTCATTGCCAGTAGGATTGCCCCTCCTTCCACTCAACACGGGAAAATGTTAATTGTTTTTTTTTTTTTGTTTGTTTTTCACCGATATGTCATCCGACATGAAACAAAATGCCTTTGAATTTATTCTCCTTGATGTTAAAGCGTTCGATTTTCAAGTTAAATTGTGGAGACCTGAGCCTCTAGCTCAAATCTTTTTTTTATTTTTTTTTTTACCTTTTCTGTATATCTATAAAAGCACAATTGTGTGTGTATGTGAGAGAACACTTCTCAAGCTATATACTCAACGAATTTTTGATCTACAGACTTGCAATTTGATATATAGGATAATCAGACATGTGGAAAACATTTTAATCGGTTTTCATCCAAAGAAAAGGGCTGCTAAAGGGATCAAAATTAAAAATAATTGGTATGTGGGAGTCGTCGGATTTTATCTGTTTTCAACTGTCTTATGAAGACAAATGTGCGCCTGTGAAACATGACAGCTTCTTTAAGAATAAAGTTTGAAAACACTTTGTAAATATTGTGTCAAGCTGGTGTAATGGTTATCATACTTGATCAGCTGTCTTTAGGTCTTGGTTTCGATCTCAGCACAAATCTTTTTTTTTTTTAATTTTTTTTTTGTTACTTACAACAAGTGAACTGTTTAGAAAAAAAATATAATACTCGCATGCACATGTCTCAGTTTCTTTTCATTTTTTTTTTTTGTTTTTTTTTTTTGTTACGTTTTTAATATCTACGGTATTTCTGTTTATAATAAATATGAATTCTGCATTAATTGAAATATATTTAACGACCGGGCAACGCTGGGCAGCCTGATAGTACTCTATAAAGTTAAATCAAATGGATCTTCACAATCAGACTCTGGTATCAATCTAATAACTATTTAATCTGGGTTAGTTTGTTTTCCATTAGTTCCTCCCTGAATAAATACTTGAAGATATTAAAAAAAAAAAAACTTGAAGCAAAAAACTTTTACCAAAATGATTAAATATGAAAAGGGTTGATATATAATAAAACAAAACAACCAAACCAAACACGATAAATAAATATTCGAAAATATGTAGAATTTGTATTAAAAACCTTTTTACCAAAATGATGAGATTCGGCATTAAATAACCTAAGGGTTGATATGCCGTAAAATAACCAGATAAACAAGATATCAGTCTATATGTATATATTTTTATTTATTTTTATTTTTACATGGAAGTCACCACTTATCAAGGCTGGAAGCCACTCGGGGATAAGGGTTATTGCGTGTACAGTAGTCAATGGGATAATATTGTAGTAATCGTTAGTAATGGAGACCCGATAAAGTGTCCCTTAAGGGGGGCGGTTCATCAGGAATTTGTTTATAGTGGACTTGAAGACATACAAGTTGTAGTCAGGTGGGAAACAGGCAAACGGAAGAGAGTTCCACAGGCATGCACTTCCTAAGAAAGGTTTGTTTGTGGAATCTACGTTTCGATTTAGGCACAAATAAAGAATGTGGAAAATGATTATCTATAAAAGTGAGAATGTGTGTGTGTATGAGAACACTTCTCAACCTATATACTCAACAAATTTTTTACCTATGAACTTGAAATTTGCTATATAAGGTATTCAGGCGTGGAGAACTTTTTAATCGGATTTCATCCAGAAAAAAGTGTCAAAATGAAAGAATTGTTATGTGGAGGTGATCGAATTTTTATCTGTTTGTCAACTGTTTCATGAATGCGCACGCGTGAATCGTTCACATGACAGATTACTCATTTTAGGATTAAGTAGGTTTGGAAACACTTTTCAAAGATTTTGTCAAGCTTGCCTAATTAATATTGTACTTCAATCACTGTCTTTTAGGTTTTGGTTTCCATTTCAGCTCGATTATTTTTTCTTTTGCAAAGAAGTGAATTGTTTAGAAAAAAAAAAACAATACTTTTTTTTTATTTTTTTTATTTTTATTTTTTTTAATTTTTATTTTTTTAATTTTTTTTACTTCATTTTTTTAAAATAAATTTAATGTTATGTTTAATACCTACGGTAAGCAAGAAGTTTGCATTAATTAAAATATAATATTTATGCATATTTTACGACCGAGCAACGTTAGGCGGCCTGCTAGTCTTTAATAAAGACGGTCTCAATTGAAATACTGGATAGAATTTACAGAAAGATAAAAAAAACAAAACAAAACATGTTCATCTTTCTCATAGGAGTTGACTAAAATAGAATACATTTTCTTTAACATTTTTATTTCCCTTTTTCACTTTTTATTTCATTTTTTTTTTTTTTTTTTTTCAATAATTTCTCATGGTTTTAAAACTTATGTTTTATTTTCTTGAACACAAGTTTTTTTTTTTTTTTTTCATTTTAACTGAGTCACCACTCACCAAGGCAAAAAGCCACTCAAGGATAAGGTATACAAAATAGATGAATCGTCAGTTGAATTATGAAGAATATTATACCTGTGGAATACATTATCGCAGGGCTGCTTCCCAGCTAACTACAAGTAACATGGTTGTTTTCAAGTCCAAGAAAATGGATTTTAAGAAATGCTTGTCAAACTGTTCTTTCAATTAATCAAAATCTGTCCATTTTATCCATCGTTTCAAATCCTCTCGTAGTATTGTTCATCAACTTGCTGAAATATGAATGTGATGAGAACAAACATTTCGTTGCACAACTACCCTTTAGGTATGGTCCTTAATTGGTCCCCCCTGGGAAAGGAGGGATTGGACCTAGTAATTCACTCCCATTCATTTGTTCACACTTTTTGCAATAACCACACCTTGGATTTAAAAAAAAAAAAATTTGCACAAACATTAGTCATGGTAAAAGCAAATTTTTGCTTGAACAGATTTTCTGAGATAATTCGGGTTGTTCTTATCACATTATAATAAGGGAGCATTATAAGGATAAAAGTGCCGCCAAATCGTTCATCCGTTCATTTGTTTGCACTTTTCTCAATAACCACACCTGGGATTTTTTTGAAATTTTGCACAAACATTAGTCATGGTGAAAGTAAATTTTTCACTTGTGAAGTAGGACCCCGTAGGTTAAACTGGTTCATAGTACACACTTTTGTATCATAAGCAATGTACCTTATTTTTGTGAAATTAAATTTAAAAAAAAACTTGATTTCTTACCTATAGAATAAGAAAGTGTTTTAATTTGAATTTCGTGTTCAACACAACAGCATTAGATGAAATTAAAAGGAATGTATTCTTTTAGCATTGTATCTTTGGAAATCAGGCGATTTTATCTTAAAAAGAAGGTGGAGGTTGATAACGTATGAACATGAAATTGCTTTAGTCTATTGTATAGATCGTAAACCAAAAAACGAATTATTTTCCATAAAAATGTTAATTTTATATTTTTTGACCAGTGAAAGCATTGTGTGAATTTGTAAGTTAAGAAACCAATACAACACAACAGATTAAAAAAAAAAAAAAGTAAACATCTATTTATTAAATTAAAAGCAACTCTGTTTCAACAATCTATATATCTATAAAAGTGAACGCGTGTGTGTGTGTGTGTGTATATTTCCCTATGCAATAACTCTGTCAATTTTAAGTGTGCAGACTCGAAATTTGATATACAGGGTACTGAGATTTGGGAAAATCTTTGATCGGTTTTCAGCCAGAAATTGTTAAGGGGTCAAACTTCAACGATTTGACCTTTGAGAACTCTACCAAACTCCTCCGACAATTTTGGGTCTAAACACTTGAAATTTTATATATAGGTTCTTTGGACATGGATCTAACTTAATAACTTTATTTGAGCCCAAAACAATGTTAAGGGGTCATAATAGGAGTCAAAGTTAAAAAAATTGACCACTTTTTTTTTTTTTTTGCTCAACATACACCTGCAAACACTCGGGAAACACCGGGCTGAAATGCTAGTTAAATTAAAAGCAACTCTGTTTCAACAATGGCTTCAATTTTTTTAATAAGTTAATGTTTACTAGCAGAACCCATGGAAATTCCATGGTAGTTTAAAATTTTTAAAACATAAATAAAATGAATAAAAAATAAAATTAGACAAATAACTATGAATTTAAAACAATTTTTTAAAAAAATTGTTTTTAACCTTTCATAGTTTAAAAGAATTGATTTAAAAAATGTAGATTTTTTCAATGAAAATTCATCACGTTTTTGTTTTTTTTTAGTTTTTTTTTTTTTTTGAATAAGTTTTCATATAAATTATAAAGAAACAGGTGTAAATTCTCTTGCACATTTTAAAATATTTTTTAAAAGAAACTATAATAAAAACCCTAAACTCCTCAAAATAACTTTTTTTTAAATTATGAAATAAAATAGCTAATTTGAAACCGTAAACAGACAGCCATGGTTTTCTTTATTTTTGGAGAAGAAATGGTTTTAATGATTTTTAATTGATAAAGAGCGACTATAAAGGTAATTCGTTTCTCATTAATTAATGTTTGTGATGTTCTTTTTGTGACACTGGACTTACGGGCAAGTAAATTAATATTTAGATAAAATGAAAAATTGTTATATTGACTTGTTACTGGATAAATTCTCTAAAATAATTAATTGCTTAGAAATGTCAACCTGATGGAACAAGAGCCTGCTACCCCTGTGGATTAAATAAAGGGTTCCATTCGAAATTAAGTCCAGATTTTAAAATTTGGCAGAAAGTTCAACAAGATACATCTAAAGAAGGTCTGAGGTTATATCGACCAAAACATTGTGAAAACAAGACTCCGGATAAGAACAGTAGTCTGAAGAATTCAGATAATATGAATCATCAATCCTCTATATTATTTATTGTTTTTGGAATTCTTTGAGATGAGCCTTGTAGGGAAGAGAGAAGTTTAAGTGAAATTAAATCTCTCTGCCCCCCCCTCCTCCCAAAGGAATAAAACAAAATGACACCTTTTCGTTTAAAATGCACCGCATTTATTTTTCAACAATAAGATGAACAAGCAAAGGCCAGATCGGTAAAAGTTCTTGCAAAATCATTATGATTAGAATGTTAGATGAAAGTCCTTCGTTGAATTAATAAGATTAGAAGGTGAAAGTCTTGTGTGAAAATAATGTCCTTATTTCAAGGTTTGTGTTTTTAACTGGCGAAGTTCGCCTTATTCAAAAGTCCCATGAGGAAAGTAGTCTGTTGTTATTAATTCTTATAGAAAATGTACGGAATGGGTACTGTGTGCATAAGTGATTTTTGAGTGCCCGCGTGGTGTGTGTAATTGTGGTTTGCTTAGAACTGTCAACTGATGGAACAAGAGCCTGCTAACCCTGTGGATTAAATAAAGGGTTTCGTTTGAAATTAAGTCCAGATTTTTAAATTTGAAAGCGACGATGAGATGAAAATGAGAGGCATGTTCTCGTGTCATGTCGGAGCGAGAAGAGAAGAATGGAAAAGGAGGGAAGAAAGAATGTTTGATGCGTTTAAATACTTTTTGGACCGGCTCCAAAACAAGATTGCTACTGCTGATATTTTTGTTTTTGGAAAAGCGTTAAAAGGACAATCTTCTAAATTTTCTCATTGGCCGCTTGTGTCACGTGATGCTGTCTTCAACTACGTCCGCCAAAAATATTTTCATTTTACTTTTGTTGTGAGAAAAGCGTGTGCGCATATTTGAAATTTAATATAAATAAGATATAATAGCATTCGGTATGAACGCGACAATGGAAGACCAAATAAGAACACAAAATTGGGTTTATAAAACCATAAAATTCAACCTTCATTGCCATTCAGGACCCGTGGTGCAGTGGACAGAGGCGTTGAGTCTCTATGGTTCCAAGTGAGCATTGGCTGAAGATAGAGGTTTCAATCCTACCCAAAGTTGGTCAAAACATGGTGAGACCACTATGGAAGGCAGTAATTACTGGATATAGTTACAAGACTCAGTATTCCTATCCCATCATGCTTAACCACCCAAAGAAGACCAGAAACATGGTGAAACAACAACTTTGAAGATGAGGATAACAATGAGATGCAAAAAATGAATACACAAATAATCAATCCTCGTCTTTAAAACAAAAGTGCCTTTGTTTATTCAAAGTTATCTGTCTCTTCATTTATAGGAATTTATTAATAATTGTCAAATTTAGCAATTAACTAATTGCAGTTTGCTATATTAGGTATGTAAAATACATTAAACTAATTTCACGGGGAAATTTCTTGTTTTTAACTGTTTTAATCATTTTCGAAAATTCACGTTGTGTCCAATAACAAACTCCAATTACATAATTGCCTGACCTCTTCTAGGGATAGTAATTACTTTGCACATTATACAGTTATTTGAATTGTACTCTCTTCTTGGATATTGTTCTCACATTTCTGGCTTTTTAACTGCCAATCTTCTTCAGACATATCTTATCAGACTCTGAGATCTTTCTGTCAAATTTGTAAATCTATACTGAATTTCGAACAAAACTCTTTTATTTAATCTACAAGGGTTGCTTGTTCTCATTCCATCAGTCATGACTGGGTAGAAATTTTATGTACGAGTGGTGCTTTTATTAATTTTTTTATTTACATGGTAGTCACCACATATCAAGGCCTGGAAGCCACTCAGGGATAAGGGTTATTGCGTGTACAGTAATCAATGGGATAGTATCATAGTAATCACTAGTATTGGAGATTTGATAAAGTGTCTTACTTAAGGGGGCGGTTTGTCAGGAATTTGTTTATGTTGGACTTGAAGACATCCAAGTTGTAGTTAGGTGGGAAACAGGCAAACGGAAGAGAGTTCCACAGGCGTGCACTTCTAAGAAAGAAGCTTTGTTCATGGAATCTACATTTTGATTTAGACACAGATAAAGAGTGGGGAAAATTATTGACAATGGTTTCAGCTAGACGGGTGGTTATCATGAAAAAAAGTAATACCCTCTATTACAATGATACAATCACCTCCAGTTGTAACCGGAAATAGATGCTGTATTAGTTCAAAAACTACAAAGCTTATAAATGAATGAAAACGATTAACCCCGTATTAGTGATCTTGGTGTTCCAAACATGGTTAGTCCCATGGAGTGTTTATACACTGCAATACAAAAATATTTATAGTGTTATTATTTTGTAAAATATACTTATCTTGTTGGTTCAGGGTATATCTACAGTTCTTGTTGAACAGTTTGTAAGCACTTGCAGCTTGTTGATATTAATGAAATAAATTATAAAACTAAGAAAAAATTTTTAAATCTTAGATTTAGATCACATTTACACTTACACAGATGCAGCGGGCAGCACAACACATAGCTTCTCTATATCTCACTCCCTATCACAAATGATTACGTTTCCAACCTGTTTCCCTGACCAGCAAGAACAACACGCATCACTTCTAGATCTGTTTCTGACCACAGTTCCCGATGATTGTATAACAAATGCTGACAGCCCACTTGGGAATGCTTACCATGCAGTCATAATGGTCGAAATCGTCCTAAACTCTAGACCCAAATCTGAAGAGCCAATGCTCAAAACAACGAAATATTATAAAAAGGCTGACTGGGAAATCATCAAAGATCTTATCAGAGATGCCCCATGAGGAAATATTTTTTCTCTTCCTGCTGAACAGTGCACAAATGAGACCACTGAATGGTTCAAAACAGCAATTTAAGCACATGTTCCCATGCAGAAACTTTATAGCAAGCCCCACTCTCCCCAATGGTTTACTTCTACTTGCGCAACTGCCGTTGCTCAAAGGCAGCATGTATACCGCATATTTAACCGACATAAGTCCAGTTCAAACAGACAGAAGTATATATAAGCTAGAAGTAAGGTTAAGAAAGAAATAGCGACAGCTAAAAACACATTGAAGCAAGAAGATTAGGAACTCTGGACTTCTGGAAAATCTACAAGAGTGTAGTAAATAATGGGCAATCAACAATTCCCCCACTAACCAACAATCACGAGGTTGTTTGCTCAGCAACCGAGAAGGCTAACATGCTTGCCAGACGGTTTGCCTCAAACTCCACACTGGACACTTCCAACCACCCCCTACCTGACTTTGCGGACAGACGCCATGCTAGACAATCTAAAAATCACCCCTTCTCAGGTGCATGCTATCATAAAAAACCTTGACACTTCAAAAGCATGTGGATCCGATCTCATCCCAGCTGTGCTATTAAAAAAGTGCTCAGCAGAAGTAGCTCTAGTTCTCTCCAAACTCTACAAATGCCTTAATGACTCTTGCTTTCCGGGCTGGAGAAAGAACTGACCCATCAAATTATCGCCCTATTGGCCTCCTCTCACTTTTCGCCAACATATTTGAGACCATAATTAACCATGCTCTAATCTGTCACCTTACGGATGCTAAACTTCTGACTGACAAACAATATGGATTTAGACAAACCCGTTCCACAGCAAACATCCTCACTGTAACAATCTCTGAACGTATATACCATTCACTGGACAAAGCAGGGGAGGGCAGAGCGGTTGCTCTAGATATATCTAAGGCTTTTGACAGTGTATGGCATGAAGGGCTTCTCAGGAAAAATAGATCATACGGTATCACTGGTAGAATACTTAACATAATTAAATCCTTCTTAGAGAAGAGAAAAATCCAGGTTGTCCTCGACGGTTGTACATCTAAACAATATGATATAAATGCGGGAGTGCCTCAAAGGTCTATCCTTGAACCTCTATTGTTCCTAATATTCATAAATGACTCCCCCCCCCCGGCAAAATTGCCTCTGAGATGGGTATATATGCTGATGACACCACACTCTATAACAGGCATGACAGGAAAACAAATGAACACATATCTAAAGAAATGGCAAAAACACTAGAGGATGACCTCCAATCTGTAGTGGAATGGGGACATAAATGGATGGTCACATTCAATGCTGCCAAGACTAAACTGGTTTCCTTCAATAATTACAAGAAACCTTCTCTGCCACCAATAGCAATGGCCAGTGACTCTTTATCTGAGAGTACATCTTTCAAACTCCTTGGCCTAACGTTCACAGGAAACATGAATTGGAACAATTACATTAAAAGCATTGCCAGGGCCGCTGCGAAGAAGGTAAACTCTCTCTACTGTGCTAGAAAACTACTAACACCCAAAAGTATCCTGTACCTCTATAAGGCCACCATTCGCCCATGTTATGAGTAAGTTGCTGGAATCCATATTAAATAGAGAAATAGTCAACCACCTCAGCAGGAACAACCTTCTTAGTGACACACAATATGGTTTCCGCTCTGCAAGATCTACCGCAGATGTGCTGACGGTTATATCCCACAGGATTAGTGAATAGTATTGCTGTCACATTTGGGCTGGTGCATCTGCTACTAGTCTCTCGCTCCTAGACAAGGTTCAAAAGAGTCGCCAATCTGATAGGCCTTGAACTGGCATCTAAGCTTCAGCCTCTGTCCCATCGATGAAATGTTGCATCCCTCTGCCTGTTCTACAAGTATTTTAATGGTGAATGCTCTGGCGAACTGCAGACACTTGTGCCTCCACTATGTAGACACTCTTGACAAACCCGACAGGCAGCTAAATTCCACCCCCACACAGAGATCCCTAGATGTAAAAGATCTTTCTACTCCAGTAGTTTCTTCCCCAGAACCGCTAGACTTTGGAGTTCCATTCCAGGTCCCTGCTTCCCCAACTGTACTGACATGCAGAAGTTCAAGTGTAACGTGAACCGACATCTTGCTGCCCAAATCCCAACATAGTACCCCAGTAGTTGCTGCCCCTGATAGTAGCCAAAGTGGCAATGTGCCTTGTTTGGGGTGAAAATGTAATAAAAAAAAAAAAAAAATTTATTTAAAAATACCCACTGTTTGTGTTATTTTTTTAATATCTGTGATGAACACAAAATGTTTCCATGAATTGAAATAGCAAGAAAAAAAAAAAAAATAGTTCATTACATAAACATTTAAAAAAAATTTTTTTTTTACACAGTGATCACCACTTATCAAGGCCCGGAAGCCACTCGGGGATAAGGGTTATTGCAAGTACATTACGTTAGTGTGGAGATTTGATGAAGTGTTTACTTAAGCGGATGGTTCATTAGGAATTTGTTAACGTTGGACTTGAAGATATCCAAGTTGTAGTCAGGTGGGAAGCAGGCAGACGGAACAAAGTTCCACAGGCGTGCAGTTCTAAGAAAGAAGCTTTAGGCATAGATAAAGAGGGGGGAAATTTTTCACGGTGGATTCAGCTAGACTGGTGTTTTTCGTGAAAGATTGGCGAGGGGGGACCAGAGATTGGAGTTCAGACGAGCACCTGCTATGGAAATAACGATAAAACAAGGATAGGCTCGCAACGTCTCTTCTGTGGGAGAGAGGTTGCAGGGTAGAGAAAAGGGCATCCCCCACTAAGCCACAAAGTCTATTTTGTACTCTGTCAAGGCAGGATAGGCTGTTTTTAGCAGCTCCTGCCCAGATATGGCAACAGTATTCCATCCTTGGATAAAGAGTGGGGAAAATCATATATATATAGAGAGAGAGAGAGAGAGAGTACTGATTTCAAAAATTTAGAAAAAATGACTTAGTTGCCATCAGCTAGAATCGAAACCAAAACATTTAGCACCCCAGCCGCGTTCACTACCCTTTCAGCTAACCCAACAGATAGATAAGTTATAAAATTAAACCACTTTTAGCTATGATTAGTTTAAGCATGTGCAAAAAAATAGAAATGTCGGCAAGTTGAAATGAACATTTTTGCCTTTTAACTTGCCAACTTCTGTATGTGTTATCCATCCAAACAAAGATTTTACTTTTTATGAACCAGTCTTGGTGTATATTACTATTTCCTGTTAATTTCAGTCTTATGTGATCTGTAGTTTGAGTCTATGCGTTAAGTATTTGCACACGCACATACATACATATACTGTTTCTTTATATAGAAAATATTTTTTATATATTGTAACGATCAACTATTATATATATATATATATATATATATATATATAATTTATTCTGAAGGAGAGTACGCATCAAATAAAACTGTAAAATTGGTTATGGGGTAAAAATGCTAAGATAAAACGAATGTTTTTTTTAATGCAACACAAAACAAAGGTTGGCTTAGAATATTAACCCTCACATCCTCAACCCCCACCCCGGACTTAAAGTTAGTGCTTCGTTTTTATATAAACACAAAAATAAATGCGAGTGGGTAGAAAAGACCGAAATGTATGCATGGGATTAGAATATCATGTTGGGTTTACTTTCTGTAACTTCGTAACTTTACTTTGTTCTTTAGTCCTCACATTTCATGAGCAATGTTTATGACAAAGGAGGAAGAATTGCTGTTTTCTGGGCCAGAATCTACAAACACATCAGCTATTTTTTTTTTTTTTTTGTATTTTTATTTTTGTATTTTTTTTTAAGCTTAGCTTTTTTTAGCTTTTTTTTAAGCCTTATCTGAGCAGTTTAAAAAAAAATAAATAAAAACATCTCAGAATCATAAAGAGACAAAAATCAAGATGGACCCTTAAAAATCTATGCGGTGTTACATACATAGAAAGTAAAGTGGTATACGCAACCTCCACTCTGAACTCAAGTTGATGTAAGCCAGGTTTTCATTATATCATATTTCAATCAGTCAGAAAAAGTAGACTGTATGCATGAGATTATCTTTGCGTGTGACTTTTTATGAAAATGCTATTTTTAACTAAAGTACGATGAACCAACAGATGGGCAGATTGGCGTATGCTATTTCAAACTTTAAGATGACAGACTGAGAATTGGAACTGGTTATAGAGCTGAGTGGACGCATCTAACATCAATCGGTAACTTGATTGGCTTCACTGATTCCCTATTGTTGTCTTGACAGCTCAGCTGACCTCTTTTTGTTAGAGAGCGTCATAAGACCCGAACAAAACCAACCAACCACTGCACCAACAACTTCGTTAACCTTTTTTTTTTTATCTTAATGTATGGCGGTTGTTAAATTCCTACAAAATATCAGTTCATGTCTGCGTTATGTCTTTGTGACATAATGTTTTGTGCTTTCGACATTGTTCTCCCATTTCCACAAAAAATTTGATTTTGTCATTTGAAATACAAGAACTCCTCCATTCTGCATATTTTTAGCTAAGAATGTTATTTAGAAACCATGTGTGACATACAGGGTGACAGATGCCTTTTCGCTTGAGCAAAGTGTAGTATCTGTCCTGATACTATGCATCATTTTTTCTGTTCAATCCTTCTGGACTGTTGAAAATTTTATTTTGGTTCTTATACAGTGTGTTCCTTTTTGAGAAGCTAAATTTTCCCTGCATTAAAAACCTTGTGTCTAACTCTGTCCTCATAAAGAACCAAGTTAATACAGAAAGACCAATGTATGCATTGACGAATTTGCAGACTGAGCTCTTTTGTGAGATGCTTCGATTCTACTCGGTAAATTGATATTTTATAATTCAGTGGATAATAGATAGTAATTGACTTTTCTCGTTGAAGCTATTTTCTTTTTTATTTATTTATTCATTTTTTTTTATTGGAATTGAAAATCTAACTGATGATAACCACAAAAGAGTAAACTTTAAAAGTCCCTTGATACCATTGAAATAAGCATCTCTTTCTCTCTCTCTCTTCAACCCTGAACAGTGAGGATGGTAATTGTGTTCTGAGTGTGTGTGTGGAAGTGATCAACAAGGCCGATCCTGGCCTTGAGCTACCTTTCACAGTGCGGTCAGGTTGTTCCATTTCCATAGCGAGGGTTGGCTTGGAAACATTCCTCTCCCTCCTTTTTTCTTCTTGAGATCTGCATGTCGGTTGGCCTCTACGTTGACTATGCCTTTAGCAATGGTCTACTTCCAGGTTTGCCTGTCCTTGGCCTGGGTCTCTCATGTATCTGTGTTGATGCCACACTTATTCAAATTTGCTTTCAGAAGATCCTTATATCATTTCTTCTGGCCTCTTCGAGTGCATTTTCCTTCTTTTAGCTGCCCATAGAAGAATTGTTTCAGCAGCTGGGAATCCAACATCCTGACGATGATGGCCCGACCACCTCAGCTGGGTTCTAAAATGATGATGGCTTCGATGCTGGTGCTGTTGGCCTCCTGGAGGACATTGAGGTTGGTGCAATAGATCTCCCATAAAATATTCAGGAATGCTTTGCAGACAGCATTGGTGGAACTTCTCCAGTGCCTTAAGGTATCAACGGTATATCGTCCAGGTCTCTGAGGCTTAAGCATCAGGAGCACAACGGCTTTGTGTGCAGCCATTTTAATGTCTGTCCGGATGTATCTGCCTTGAAACATATCTTTGCTATGATCCTACCAACAGTTCCATTTCGTGTTATACTCAACTAAATTATATACTAGTGGATTTACCTGCTTAGTATCTAACAGTATTACACATAAACACAAATTAAATCCTGTTATCTGTATACTAAAACTCTGTAGACTGTCCGACCACTCTTGCTTGGATCTTGTCTTCAATGATCGGGCGATTCAATCTTTTACAAAAGGAATGACAGATGAATTTTTATATAATATATATATATATATATATATATATATATATATATATATATATTAATATAAACAAATTTACAAGGCCGTGACATTGGACATGCTAATGTTTCAGACAGATGGTTGGTTAAAACCGTCCTCATCAGATGTTTTAAAAAAGGTTTGTCTTCCACAAAAGAAACCAGTTCTCAAATGAAGAATAAGAAAATTTGTTTCCAACACAATTTGTTTGTGTAACAGATGACAGATGAATTTTTTTATAATATAATATGTATATATATTTGTTTGTGTAACAAATAGAACTCATTTCTTCATTTGGAAACAAGTTTCTTCTGTAGAAGACAATGTTGTACATTTGTTTATATTAATAAAAAAATATCTTGCTCTTTTATTGAGCACTCTTACTAACCTTATTAAATCCATGAGTTATCTCTCTTGAATACCTAAGTTGGTGTGTGTGTGTATATATATATATATATATATATATATATATATATATATATATATGCATACAACCAAAAGACCGAAAATTGACAGTTATTTGTTGGGCAAATGTACACACAGACACAGACATTTTCACTTTTATAGATATACTAGCATTTCAGCTCGGCGTTGCCCGGGTGTTTGGAGATGTATGCTGAGCAAACAAAACAAAACAAAAACAAAAAACGCTGTCAATTTTTTTAACTTAGACCCTTATTATAACTCCTTAACATTTATTGTTTTGGGCTCAAATCAAGTTATTAAGTTAGATCCATGTCCAAGGAACCTATATCTAAAATTTCAAGTGTTTAGATCCAAAATTGTCGGAGGAGTTTGGTAGAGTTCTCAAAGGTCAAATCGTTAAACTTTGATACCTTAACAACGAAATTTCTAGCCGAAAACCAATCACATCGATTTTCCCAAATCTCAGTACCCTGTATATCAAATTTCGAGTCTATAGACTAAAAATTGACAGTTATTGCGTAGGGAAATGTACACAGACACACAGACATTTTCACTTTTATAGATATATATGCATATGAGCATGGCCCACAGGCTAAGGAATGAGGGTGGAAATGTTAGCTGATGGCATCCAAGTCATATTTTTTTAGTTTTGATCTCACTACTATATATTATATTAGTGACCATAATTAACCATGGTCTAATATTAAATAGTAGAAACCATAATTAACCATGCTCTAGTCTGTCACCTTACAGATGCTAAACTTCTGACTGACCAACAATATGGATTTAGACAAGCCCGTTCCACAGCTGAGATCCTCACTGTAATCTCTGAACGTATATACCATTCATTTGACAAAGCGGGGGAGGGCAGAGTGGTAGCTCTAGATATATCCAAGGCTTTTGACAGGGTATGGCATGAGGGTCTCCTCAGGAAAATTAGATCATATGGTATAACTGGTAGAATACTTAACATAATTAAATCCTTCTTAGATAAGAGAAAAATCCAGGTTGTCCTCGACGGTCGTACATCTAAACAATATGATATAAATGCGGGAGTGCCTCAGGGGTCTATCCTTGGACCTCTATTGTTCCTAATATTCATTAATGACCTCCCCGACAAAATTGCCTCTGAGCTGGGTATATATGCTGATGACACCACACTCTATAACAGGCATGACAGGAAAACAAATGAACACATATCTAAAGAAATGGCAAAAACACTAGAGGATGACCTCCAATCTGTAGTGGAATAGGGACAAAAATGGATGGTCACATTCAATGCTGCCAAAACCAAACTGGTTTCCTTCAATAATTACAAGAAACCTACTCTGCCACCAATAGCAATGACCAGTGACTCTTTATCTGAGAGCACATCTTTCAAACTGCTTGGCCTTACGTTTACAGGAAACATGAATTGGAACAATTACATTGAAAGCATTGCCAGGGACGCTGCGAAAAAGGTAGGCTCTCTCTACCATGCTAGAAAACTACTAACACCCAAAAGTATCCTGTACCTCTATAAGGCCACTATTCGCCCATGTATGGAGTATTGCTGTCACAGTTGGGCTGGTGCATCTGCTACTTGTCTCTCGCTCCTAGACAAGGTTCAAAAGAGTCGCCAATCTGATAGGCCCTGAACTGGCATCTAAGCTTCAGCCTCTGTCCCATTGCCGAAACGTTGCATCCCTCTGCCTGTTCTACAAGTATTTTAATGGTGAATGCTCTGGCGAACTGCAGACACTTGTGCCTCCACAATGTAGACACCCTCGACAAACCCGACAGGTAGCTAAATCCCACCCCCACACAGTAGAGATCCCTAGATTTAAAAGATCTTTCTACTCCAGTAGTTTCTTCCCCAGAACCGCTAGACTCTGGAATTCCCTGCCGGGTACCTGCTTCCCCAACTGTACTGACATGCAGAAGTTCAAGTGTAACGTGAACCGACATCTTGCTGCCCAAATCCCAACATAGTGCCCCAGTAGTTGCTGCCCCTGATAGTAGCCCCTTACACCAAAGTGGCAATGTGCCTTGTTTGAGGTGAAAATGTAATTAAAAAAAAATGTTAGGTTCAATATAATAATCAATAATTGCATCGCTTATTTTGTCCTTTACTCCTCATGAGTCATATTTCTGACAAAGAGGGAAGAATTGCTATTTTCTGGGTTGGAATCTATTTCTATAACATGCTTATCGTTGGAATCTTTTTTGACTTTGAAGTGTTTTTCCTTCTGTTTTATTTTAGCTCCTTACATCAAACAGCTTCAAGGCGTGTCTAGAGTAATTTTCATAAAAAATACATTTGATATTTATGTGCATTTAATAGTGATAAAACTGACAAATAATATATAAATATAAAACTGAAATTCATCTGAAATTTATTCGCAAGCAGGAATACATATCTTACAAAAGAAAACCAATATTAAAAGTAAATAAGCTGATATTCCAGTTTTATGTAAATACGCAACAAATATAGCATAAAAATTCAAATATAATATTTATTACAAAAACAAACTCACTCCAATCCGAGATTCAGTTATAGCAGAGAAATTAACTATAATAACAAGAATATCATATCTAAAGTCATAAGTATGTGCAATACTGAATGTTTATTAGGGTGTCTAGATGCATGCTATAGGTGTAGTGAATGCACATAAATGCTGTAAAAAAGGTTCTGGAAAAATGATAGGATCCTTCTACCGCTCCATTAGATATATCACTGCTTAAGCAATTCTCTACCTTTATAAGAGCTAGGTACGTCCAAAGATGGAGTACTGTGGTCACATCTGGGCAGGAGCTGCTAGAAAGACCTCATTCTGCCTTGACAGAGTTAAAAATAGACTTCATAACCTAGTGGGGAATGCCCTTTTCTCTTGCCTGCAACCTCTTTCTCACAGGAGAGACATTGCGAGCCTGTCTCTGTTTTATCGTCATTTTCATGGCAAGTGCTCATCTGAGCTCCAATCTATGGTTCGCACTTGCCAGACTTTCACAAAAAATACTCGTCTAGTTGAAACCACTATCAATAATTTCCCCCACTCTTTATCTGTGTCTAAACCTCAATGTCTACGATATTATCCCATTGACTACTGTATGCTTAATAACCTTATCTTCCAGGCCTTGATAAGTAGTGACACCTTTGTAAAAAAAAAAAAAATTGCTAACGGAATATAAGGACTGCTTTGGCAAAATTGACAAACTACCGTGCACGTATTATTACATCATGGAAGATGCCCCCAACAATGCATTCACCAAAAAAGGTTTCAATAAAATAATAAACTTAAAGCAAAATGCCAAAATAATGTGTTATTTATCCATAACACAAGGTCTCAACTACAGTAAATGGAAAATACAAAATAGTTTTCTAAGCTCAATACATCAAATGGCAACAAGAAAAATTCTTACTTGTTCACTTTGAATTCGTTTGAAAACTAAAAATTTACAAGACTTCTATATTGAATACAGTGAAATCTTTTTAAATTCAAATATTTCAAGTTTTAAAAACAGGCTGTAATATACGAAACAACATAATATTGTCTAAAACACATGAAAAACATAGAAAATCTCAAAGTTTTTGAAAGAATCAAATGGTTTGAAAATAAATAAAAACAAATGCAAATTACTTTCAATAGAAATCTACCAAGGAAAGAATAAAACCAGATTTTTCCCATATTGACATCTTAAAAAATTATACTTCAACCAAAAATGCAAAGAGACTTAAAGGTTTTTTTAAAACTTTTTCACCCTGAACGAGGCACATTGCCACTAATGTGGCTACTATTTGGGACTAGAGTAGAAGGTTTTCCAGCATCTTGGGATCTTAACAGTGAAGAGGTGTGATTTTGCTGTTTTTTAGATTAGTCAGGAGTATTTACATTGAGGGGGGCACAAGTGCTATGAGTTTGTCATATAATGTGATCATTAGTTTTACACAAACCTGATGTTGTGCATAAAGCAAAGAAATTCAACAGAAGTTTTTTTTCAGTTGAAAGAAAAGGCATTTATTACCAGTTGGTTCCGCACCAAGCCAACTGATGCATATTTTTCAAGCCAGTGACGATATGGTTGCCTGAAAATATTGTTAAAAGTTTGGAGAATAAAATGAGACTTGCATCTTCTTTAAAAGTTCCTGTCATGCAGCCATGTGGTTAAAAAGAAGACCTTGCCGTGTTGACACATGCTTAGTCTGTCGTGTCAACACCCATTTTTCTCTTTTTTTTTTTTCTCTCTCCACTGCCTCCAACCCTGATGTCATGTATTTAAAAATTTTTTTTTTTATTCCATTTTGACCCCAAACAGGGTACAGCGCTACTTTGATGTAGAGAGCTACTATTGGGGACATAAGTTGCAGGGATACTATGTAGGGAGTCGAGCAGCAAGATATCTGTTCACTTGAACTTCTGCATATCAGTAAAGTTAGGAAAACAGGAACCCGGAAGGGAGTTCCAGAGTTTAGCAATTCTGGGGAAGAAACTATTAGAGTAGAAGGCCTTCTTACATCTACGAATCTCTACTGTGTAGGGGTGGGATTTTGCTGATTGTCAGGTTTGTCTGGGATATTTACATTGAGGAGGTACAAGGGCTTGTAGTTTGTCAGAGCATCCACCATTAAAATACTTGCAGAACAGGCAGAGGTATGCAACATTTAATTGACAGGACAGAGGTTGAAGCTTGGATGACAGTTCAGGACCTATCAGGTTGGAGACTCTCTTCTGAACCCTGTCCGGAGCGAGAGACTAGTAGCAGGTGCACCAGCCTAAATGTGACAACAGTACTCCATACATAGGTGGATGGTGGCCTTGTAGAGTTATAGGATACTTTCATGTGTAAGTAACTTTCTAACATGGTAGAGAGAGCCCATCTTCCTCGCAACGGCCCTAGTAATGCTCTCAATGTATCTGTTCAATTTGTTTCCTGTGAACGTTAATCCCACCTTCTTTGCAGTAGCCTTGGCAATGTCTTTCATGTATAGGAGTTTGAAAGAAGTACTTTCAGGTAATGTATCTTTAGTCATAGCTATTCATGGTTGAAAATGTTTCTTTTAATTATTGAAGGAAACAAGCTTAGTCTTTCTTGGCAACGTTGAATGTAACTATCCGTTTTTGTCCCCATCCCACTACAGATTAGAGGTCTTCCTCTAGTATTTCTGCTATTTCTTTAGATATATGTTCATTTGTTTTCCTCTCGTGTCTGTAATAGAGCGTTGTCATCAGCAAATATACCCATCTCAGATACAATTTTATCAGGAAAGTCATTTATGAATAAAGGTTCAATGATTGATCTGAGGCACACCTGCATTTATCTCTTATTGTTTAGACGTATGACAATCAAGGACAAACTGGATTCTTCTCTTATTTAAGAAGGATTTAATTATGTTGAGTCTTCGTCCAATGATACTATAGGATCTGATTTTCATGAGAAGACCATTGTGCCATACCCTGTCAAAAGCCTTAGATATATCTAGGGCTACTGTTCTACCCTCTCCTGCTTTGACCAGTGTATGGTATATATGTTCAGAGATTAGTTAGGATATCTGGTGTAGAACGAGCTTGCCTAAATCCATATTGTTGGTCGGTCAGAAGTTTAGCAGCTGTAATGGTGATGGACTAGAGCTTGGTTAATTACTGACTCAAATATTATGGCGAAAAGCGGGAGGCGGCTAATGGGGCAATAATTAATGGGTCAGTTCTTTTGCCAGAATTCTTGTAAACTGATACCACAGAAGCAGTTTTCCAGCAGTCAGGAAAGCAAAATTTGTTAAGGCATTTGTTGTAATGTTTGGAGAGCAACTTCAGCGGAGCATTTTTTTTCATAGCAGAGTTGGGATGAGATCGGGTCCACATGCTTTCGAAGTGTCTAGGTTTTTTTTTATGAAAAGAAGGGGTAATTTTCAGATCATTTTCAGTATCCATTTATTTCTGTAATATCCTGCTTGCGTTGCGGCTTGATCATTTGTATACGTGTCAGTGGCTTTTATTTTTATTTTATTTTTATTTTTTTTACATTCCATTTCAAATATTTGTAAAACAGACATTGTGGTGATGAGACATTCTGAGGAATGTCAAATTATTTGCATGAATTTCTATCAAATTACTGAAACATAATCGAATCGCTGAAATATCAAATACTCCAAAAGAACATAACATATTAATTCGAACAGCTACAACAAGTAAATAGAAAAACTTAATCCTATAAACTAAAGGCTCAACTGAACTCTAGTCTATCATTTGTCCTTGCCAAATTTTCATAAAAAACGCCCCACTAGCTACAATCACTATATGCAGTTTTTCCCATACTCTAACTGTGCCTAAATCTAAACACAGATTTCATGAACTGCCCGTCTGTGGAACCCTGTTCTGCTGGCCTGCTTCCTAGTTGAATACAATATGGTAGCCTCCAAATCCAATGTAAAAAAGTTCTTGTTAAGCCGTCCCCATAATCAAATTCTACCCAATTTACACCATTAACAATTACTACACTACCATCTTATATTCAATAACTATTATCCTCGAGTGGCCTTTGGGTTTTGATAAATAGTGACTCCCAAGTAAAAAAAAAATGCGCTTCTGCTGTGAACCTTCTATACAAATAGAATGCCTTACTGAACATAAGGCTTTATTCAAAACTTCAACAAAAATAATCCGGGATGAAATCTGATAAAAGACAGCAATCAGTTTTTCAACGTGATCTTCCTCTCAACTAACATTCATTGCGGAGGAGATACAGAGAGAGATTCAAATCACTAACTAGTTATATCTTCTCAATCATTAATGATTACTACATCACCACCTTACAGTCATTAACCATTATCCTCGAATGGCCTTCAGACCTTGATAAATGGTGACTCCCAAGTAAAAAAACAAAAACATTCACAGGTAACAGTAAATACATAAAAGACATTGCCAAGGCTGCTGCAAAGAAGGTGGCCTCCCTATACCATGCTAGAAAAATATTTACACCTGATAATATCCTATATTTCTACAAAGCCATCATTTGCATGGAATATTATTTCAACATATAGTCTGATGCATCAACCACTAGTCTCTCTCTCTCTCAGTTGGACAGGATCCAAAAGAGACCACCAACTCCCGTCCCACCGCTACAACACTGTACTCAATGGAATGCGCTTCAACGAAATCCTTGCACTGGTGCCTCGTAGACGTAAATACCTCCAGCTAACAAGCAGAAAAATCTCACCTCTTCCCTGTTGTTGGAGACCTTCTACTCTAAAAGTTTCTTCTTTCGAACTGTTAGACCTTGGAATTCCCTACCTATATCCTTCTAATGCAGAAATCTGAGTGTAATGTGAAGATATCTTGCTGCTTAACTTCCTACTTAGAATGTCTGTTAGCATGGTTCCTAATTCATAGTAGCCGTTTACATTTCAGTGGCAACTTCACTTGTTTTGGGGTGAGTATGAGTTGAAATATGTATACAGCATAATCATGTTAATACACCGACTTCCGTTAGATCGCTGACGTAAAGCGACGTTGAGCCTGGCCAACACTAAAATGGGTACCATTTGGTAAAACCAGGTGCTGTATGTGCTTGGAGCCTGGAGAGGGATGGACACCTCTAAGCTAATCTTGCCCAAGGCATGCTGCATGAAATAATGCAGCGGCCCGCCATGACCTGACAGGGTTTAGAAACTCTTCCATCATCTAATGAGTGGAAAAACAAAATTTTTTCTCGCTAAAATAACACTTTATGAGAAAATTTTTTAGGAACAACAAATTTGTGTATATCACTGTAACATAGCGTGGATGCACGTCTGCAAATGCATGCAAGATGATGTCACTTGTAAAGAAAAAAAAAACTCTAAAAAAAGAGAACGATCACGTTCGAGGTCACTTGGGTGATGTTAAGGCTGTAACAATGAGGAAATAGATGTTGTTGTTACAAAGAAAAAGCGAGTTGGAGTTATTTCCTTATTTGGTCTTTTTCAAAGCATAATGTAGAAACTGCACTAACCCTATGAAGGCCAAACAGCTTCAAAAAAGGAGCAAATTAACAAAATTTGACTTAATCAGATAATCCTGGACAAAAATATGTGACCATCATTCAGTGTAGCCTTGTGTGTGTGTGTGTGAGCTCCTTCATCATAGGCTCAGCTGTTTCAGAACCTATCTTTTGCAAATTTCACACAAAGGTAATTTATGTGTATGGTAGTGTTCTTAAATATGTTTTGTGCAGAAATTCATCTAGGTATCGAAAATCGGAAAAAGCCAATCCTAAAAATAATCTTTCTTTATAAGAAGCGACAAACGCGACAGACAGCTAAATTCCACCCCCACACAGTAGAGATCCCTAGATGTAAAAGATCTTTCTACTCCAGTAGTTTCTTCCCCAGAACCGCTAAACTCTGGAATTCCATTCCAGGCCACTGCTTTCCCAACTGTACTGACATGCAGAAGTTCAAGTGTAACATGAACCGACATCTTGCTGCCCAAATCCCAACATAGTACCCCAGTAGTTGTTGCCCCTGATAGTAGCCCCCTACACCAAAGTGGCAATGTGCCTTGTTTGGGGTGAAAATGTAATAAAAAAAAAAAAATAAAATAAATAAATATTTTACGTTGTACCGGCCAAGGGAGATAATTCTCAGCAAATTATTAAAAATAGAATTACTGTCATCTGGAGAAATAGTGTAGTGGTAGAGCATTCAACTACAGATCGAATAGTCCCCTGTTCAAGCCTGGGTGTACCTCCATCATTTTATTTTATTTTATTTTTTTATTAATGTGTTATATTTATGATAAAAGAAGTACCATTTAAAATCGCTGCAAATCATTTCTTTGTTTGCATATTTTAAATGCAAACATTAATTGGAAGTGACTTTTCCAGGGCATTCATTGTCAAACCCAAATATCAGCTGACGTGATATTGTAAAAAAAAAAAAAAAAACACAAACGGAATTTGATGAACAACATTATAATTAGTATTTTTTATTTTTTTTATTTTTATTCGTAACTTAGTCCACCGGGCAAATTATTCCTCGTAATATATAATAATCAATAGAGGATTGATTCGATATTAATACATACACAATCTGCATAAATTAAAATATCATGTTTAACCGGGTAACGCCAGTCGTACAGCTAGTTATAACATATAATCATTGTTGCAATAGGGCAGGTCGATTTGCAACTTTTTTTCAGAAAATCAACATGGCGCTGGTGATGATAGTTGGGATTTCATGTGATAAGAACATATACCAAAAATTAGATTCCCATCTTGAATAGAAAATTGAGCATTTAATTTTAAAAACCGTGTAGAAAAATGCTGAAAAATCCTTAATTTTCATAGCATTTTTCACAACACTGACTTTGAAATTTCACTATTTTTATAAAAAATTCAATTAAAATTGATATATTTATATGAAATACATTGAAAGAAAAATAAATACATGAATTATTTTAATTATGAATCACAACTAGCAGAATATCTAAACTTTTACTGCATTGATTAAACAAAAATTGTAAAAAAAAGCTAATTAGTAACTGAGTCTTCTAAATTTCACAATTCAAAAAGATATGTGGAGACGTATTATACAATATAACAACTTGATACAAGTTACAGAACCATGTATTTTAATTTTTTATTAGAGGAAATAATATAAACTTATAATAGAACTAAATTGTTCTGTATAATTTCCTTTTGAGGAAAATGAAGGTCTAATTTGCTGGCACAATGACTTTGTAATAATGTGTCTATGTCTTGCTTCCTGCTCATATACAACTTTTTGAGAAAAATCAATCAAATTTGATCTGTGTGGCGGCAAAATTGATAGCAGTAATCTTTTTCATTTTTTTTTTTTTTTTTTTTTTAGTTGTTCACTATTTCTGGAAAAAAAAAACACAAAAAAAAGCAAAACAATTATTTGAAAGCACTTAATTTTTATATTTTTTGCGATGAATAAAACTAACTATTGTTTGGGTAAATTAAGAAAACTAATAAAATTTGAATAAATATTTATTTACCTAATTGACAAAATCGTTTGAATGCCTTCTTCTCTCACATCCAATTTATCTGAGTTTATCATCGATATTATATTTTCCAGAAGCAGTGCAAAAGCACTATATTTTGAACAGTTTAAAATAGTAATTTGGATTTCATTTAACTATTTTTTTCTCTGAATCATATTAAAATATTCTGTTGTTGGTTTAAAAAATATTGTCGGTTTTGATCTCAAACCAACTAACAGCATACACTTGGATGATAAATTTGACCAAAATGTTTAATTTATGATAGAGTTTGAGGATAGACAACTCTAGTCCATAAATACATTAATCTTGTGGTTTATGTTAGCCATCTTCCTTGATTCAAGGGCCCAATTTTCTAAGTTAACTTCTCCACAAGAAATGCTAACAGCATACTCAAAAAGTAGCCTCTGGTCTTCACACTTAAATTATTTGTTTCTATTGCTGTCAGATAATGATGATCAGGAGGGGCACTCATTTTTTAGAAATCTACTTGAGGCAAATCGTGACAATTATTGATACAAAGTTTCCCCAAAGGACCAGTAAATGTTGTTAGGCTTTTTCTTGTTCCATCAATTAATTTAAAAATTGCTGTAAATGGCAGTTCTTCTAGTGGAACCAGAAAATTGAAAAATTTGCATGTTTAATAATAGAGCCAGATTACATAATAAATATCAATACATTATTTTATTTTCTACAAAAAAGGAACATAATTGCAAGTGAATCTATAGAATTAATTTTACCTCCTTGTTATGAGGACAAGTGCAGATTATGTGCCTTGTTTGACAATTTTCTGTCTTGCACTTTACTGCAAAGTCATCACATATCCAGACAGAAAGTTTGCAGCTACAAGATATATCAAACAATCTGTCTAGCTGTTCCCTCATTCTTTTCACTTGGATTGCTGCAAGAGATTTCCTGTCAATCTGTTTGTCCCTCTTATAGCAAAATATATTGACCTTCTGTCCTATATAATGTTACCTTAACAAAGGCAATTATGGATTGACTGCTTGCCGAATACTAATTATTTTCTTGGCAATTAACTTAGAAATCTCACTATTTTTTAAGTGGGGATAACTGTTTTGGAGGAAATAACTAAACTGGATGACTTGTCGTGAAGTTGGGGTGCTGTTTCATCCAAATGACAAGGTTGACCAGCAAATTTTGTGAACCATGGGTTAAAACTGAACGTTGTTTTTTTTTTGTTTTTTTTTTTACTGACATTCTAATCAGAAAGTAAAATAAATAAATGGATTATAACTGAAGGAAACTGTATTAGGCTATCTTCCAGTTTCATACATAAAAAATCAGTGCTAGTTATAAGAAATAATGATAAACTTTGTAGAGTTAAATCAGATGTATTGAAGAGAGAGGACCAAACCAAATCAGAGGCATAGTAGTGTTTAGTTTAGACATTTTTAGCAGATTTTAGCTCCTCCTTCGATAACATGAATTTATCCATAGAGATTCATTCTTGCTGTAACTGTGCCATTTTAAACGAGTGTTTAGTGTTTAAAAAAACAGTGCTTGTGCATCTATGTTACTATGCTATTTTTAATAGTATTTTCAAGTTAAATTTAATTTTTATGAAATTTTTGTTTATGAAATTTTTAGGTGAAAGTACAGAATAGTTACAATACAACCTCCTTCCCATATCAAGAATGGCTTTCTAAATAACAAAGTTATTTTAGCACAATAACAAAGATGCACAAATAACGAGAAACCTTTAAAGGAGTTTCCTTATTTACTTGTATCAATCTTTGTGGGTCATCTGTTTTTAAAACTATAATTTTTCGAAGAAAAACACTGCTTAAAAACAAGTACTCCCTAAAAATAAAAGAAATTAAAATTTAACACTAATTTTCTGCCAATTATTTTCTTAATAAGTAGAAAACTTGAAAATTTACGTGGTTATGTTTCATAAAGAATGTGTAGAATAAAATTGTATGGACTATTTTTTTGTTTTGTTTTAATATAAAACTGGAGTATTACGATATTTTAATAAAAATTTCAAATAGAATTTGATGTGAAGTATTAGGTTGGTGCAAAAATAATGTTTTTAACGTTCATTTGAACGTCAAAAACTGCCATTATTTTTGCACCAACCTAATAGAAACATAAATTAAAAAAATATAAAACGAATATGTTTAAATTCACTGCAGAAACTTGAAATATAATAACTTGAAATATAATAATATATATTTTAAACAAGTCTTTTTCGTTTTTCCTTTCCAAATAATTAAGCCTAAATCGTAATGTTTCCAAATTAAACAATAAACAAACAAGCGTGTTTTGCGACAATGAAATCTAAAATGTTTCCACCCAAAAAAAAGTTCCTGAAATAAAAAATCGAACTTTGGTCGTTATTATTTAAAAACATAATTTTGCCTTTACACTTAATGTTTATTTTATTAATTCATTATCTTCACTCATTTTATGGCCCTGTCGGTGGCGCATTAGAATATGCCGACTGCCCCCCTGCAGAGGGTAAAAGTCCCTCAATGGGGGTCCTGGATATGACCTTAAACTATATCCAGTGGTGAGGCCCCAGCTTGTGAGCTTTGGGGAGTGTGGAGCCACCCTTTAATTACCATTGCTCCTAGGTCCACTCTGATCCGGAGTGGTAGTACCTGTTAGGGTCCCAACTATGGGTTAAATAGAAACTGACGTGAAAACAACAAATATATTCTATTAAAAAAATTTTTTCTTCAAAATCTTTGAATTCGGCATTAAATAACCTGAAAAGGGTTGATATGCCGTAAAACAATAAACCAACCAAGTAATTAAATAAATTCAAACGTGTTTCCGTTAGCATCTCGCGGTGGGGCAATGGTTAACGTCACACGTTTTTTTTTTGTTTTTTTTTTCACACTTTAATTTACAACTTTTCCTCAACGGTTCGGGTTTGATCCTCATACTTATTTTTTTTTTACTTCGCTTATTCTTAGGTTTTCATTAACACCCCCACCCCGACCGACCATACACACACCCAAAAACACCCGGGCAATGCCGGGTACCCACCGATTTTTTAAATTTTAATATTGAAACAGGTTTATTTAAGCCATTATTCACATGTTTGTATTTTTTTTTTTTTGGGGGGGGGGTATTTTTCAGATTTTTTAAAGAAGTTTTAACGTTCATTTTTCTGTTTTCTTTTTTGTTTTTCTGATTTTTACATTTAACATCGTTCGTTTGCCTTGCGTTAATTTTTTTTGTGTTTTTTTTTTCGATTTTTTAAGTTTTAACTTTTTATATAATATTTAATTTTTAGTTAATATTTAAAAATATTTACTTCGCTTATTCTTATGTTTTGATTACCCCCCCCCGGGTACCCCCCCCCTCCGCTTTATTTTAACGTTCGTTTTTCTGTTTTCTTTTTTGTTTTTTTTAGTTTAGTTTTTTTTACTTTGCTTATTATGTTTTGATTAACCCCCCCCCCGACCGAGCACACACACCTCCAAACACCTCCCGCTAGTTAAATATATTTCTCATTCGTGCTAGTTTTAATAACTCTGCTAATGCAACTACTGAAACAAACAACACAGGTCCAAAACTATTTGGCAGAATTGCACATGATCTTTTATATAAACGTTTGTGTGTGTATTTGTATGTTTGCTAAAAACTTATGTCATTCACATCGTGCAGGCACAAACGGAATATTGTTAAAAAGAGCGGGCTCTTGGACATATAATATTCAAAAAATGTGGAAAAAAATCAATTATTTTGTGTAGAAATATCGTTTTCTTGGGGGGTGAGCGTAGATTAAAACCTTGCTTTCGATACGGTTTGTAAACTGCGCAAGCGCAAACAGTCATTTAGTTCTTTTATTTTAAATAGCTAAATTTGCGACGTGATAACCTGTGTCCTCATGGTCCCATCAATAACACGTTCGCTTACTAACTTAAGTTATGCGAGTTTGCGCCTAAGATACGTCAATTTAAAAAAGTGTTTTTTTGGTGCTTCTACACTATCAGAACGAAATTTTGTAGTCGATAAATTTGAGTTTTCAAATAAAAAAACAGTGGTTTCTACTGATTTTTTTTTTTGTCAATTTTAATAAATTGAAATGTTAACTTCCAAATTTTGCAGTCAAAATTACCTGAATGTTACTGAATTATTAAAAAAACAACTTTGATCGTGTTAGCAGGTGAAAAATTGCTGCCATCTTGTTTAAATCGAAACTGAAAATTACCTCCGTTTTGAACTCTCCTGATAAGCAAATACGATCATTTTTTTTCAAATTCTATTTTCTTTAATAAATAATTTTCTACTTTATCGATTTTCGTAATTCTTGGATATAATCATTTTAAAAATACAAGGAATACGTAGATACCATTGTTTTCATGTGAAATTCAGTTTTGAGAGTGTAGAAGCGACATTTTTTTTTTTTTTTTTTTTTTTTTTGCTTACAAAATTTTGTTTTCGGTTTCTCTTTTGGCTAATACCACCCAAGTCTCCTTTTTTATATATATGACCAGGCAATGCCGGGCGGTCCCTGCTAGTTCAACATAAAGCACCATTGTTATCTACTTTATTAGTAGTACTATCTTCTCAACGATGACTGTTACAACAGTCAACACTATAGAAAAATTACAATGACCAGTCAATATATGCGTTCTTTCGATATAAATATATTCATGAATCCATGCAAAGTCTCTTATGGCTTATAAAATCTATACACAGGCTGTTGCTTACATGTATGCAAATAAAACCGGAACGATAATATTGTAAAATTTTTTATGTTAAAGTTTTAAACAATAATTATTTTTTTCACTTGAGTCACCACTTATCAAGGCCCAAAGGCTACTCGAGGATAACGGTTAATGAATGCAAGGTAGTAGTGTAGTAATCGTTAATGGTATAAATTAGATAGAATCTGATTATTTATGGGGGCAGCTCAACAAGAATTTGTTTACATTGGATTTGAAGGCTACCATGTTGTATTCCAAAGATGGGCAGTTCTGGAAAAGAAGTTTTATTTATAGAATCTGTGTTTTTTAGATTTAGGCACAGATAGTGGGGAAATCATATATAGTGGTTGTAGCTAGTTGAGTGTTTTTTTGTAAAAGTTTGGCAAGTGGAGACCATAGATTTGGAATTCAGTTGAGCACTTGCTATGAAAATAGTGCTAGAACAGTGACAGGCTCACAACATCTGTTCTGTGGGAAAATAGTGCTAGAATAGTGACAGGCTCACAATATCTGTTCTGTGGGAAAATAGTGCTAGAATAGTGACAGGCTCACATCTGTTCTGTGGGAAAATAGTGCTAGAATAGTGACAGGCTCACAACATCTGTTCTGTGGGAAAATAGTGCTAGAATAGTGACAGGCTCACAACATCTGTTCTGTGGGAAAATAGTGCTAGAACAGTGACAGGCTCACAACATCTGTTCTGTGGGAAAATAGTGCTAGAATAGTGACAGGCTCACAACATCAGTTCTGTGGGAAAATAGTGCTAGAATAGTGACAGGCTCACAACATCTGTTCTGTGGGAAAATAGTGCTAGAACAGTGACAAGCTCACAACATCTGTTCTGTGGGAAAAAAGTGCTAGAACAGTGACAGGCTCACAACATCTGTTCTGTGGGAAAATAGTGCTAGAATAGTGACAGGCTCACAACGTCTGTTCTGTGGGAAAATAGTGCTAGAATAGTGACAGGCTCACAACATCTGTTCTGTGGGAAAATAGTGCTAGAACAGTGACAGGCTCACAACATCTGTTCTGTGGGAAAATAGTGCTAGAATAGTGACAGGCTCACAACATCTGTTCTGTGGGAAAATAGTGCTAGAATAGTGACAGGCTCACATCTGTTCTGTGGGAAAATAGTGCTAGAATAGTGACAGGCTCACAACATCTGTTCTGTGGGAAAATAGTGCTAGAATAGTGACAGGCTCACAACATCTGTTCTGTGGGAAAATAGTGCTAGAACAGTGACAGGCTCACAACATCTGTTCTGTGGGAAAATAGTGCTAGAATAGTGACAGGCTCACAACATCTGTTCTGTGGGAAAATAGTGCTAGAATAGTGACAGGCTCACAACATCTGTTCTGTGGGAAAATAGTGCTAGAACAGTGACAAGCTCACAACATCTGTTCTGTGGGAAAAAAGTGCTAGAACAGTGACAGGCTCACAACATCTGTTCTGTGGGAAAATAGTGCTAGAATAGTGACAGGCTCACAACGTCTGTTCTGTGGGAAAATAGTGCTAGAATAGTGACAGGCTCACAACATCTGTTCTGTGGGAAAATAGTGCTAGAACAGTGACAGGCTCACAACATCTGTTCTGTGGGAAAATAGTGCTAGAATAGTGACAGGCTCACAACATCTGTTCTGTGGGAAAATAGTGCTAGAACAGTGACAGGCTCACAACATCTGTTCTGTGGGAAAATAGTGCTAGAACAGTGACAGGCTCACAACGTCTGTTCTGTGGGAAAATAGTTCTAGAACAGTGACAGGCTCACAACGTCTGTTCTGTGGGAAAATAGTGCTAGAACAGTGACAGGCTCACAACATCTGTTCTGTGGGAAAATAGTGCTAGAACAGTGACAAGCTCACAACGTCTGTTCTGTGGGAAAATAGTGCTAGAACAGTGACAGGCTCACAACGTCTGTTCTGTGGGAAAATAGTGCTAGAACAGTGACAGGCTCACAACGTCTGTTCTGTGGGAAAATAGTGCTAGAACAGTGACAGGCTCACAACGTCTGTTCTGTGGGAAAATAGTGCTAGAACAGTGACAGGCTCACAACGTCTGTTCTGTGGGAAAATAGTGCTAGAATAGTGACAGGCTCACAACATCTGTTCTGTGGGAAAGAGATAAGGGCTTCACTTACAGGTTTTGAAGGAGGTTTTGAATTCTATCAAGGCAGGGTAGTGCACATCAAGCAGCTTCTGCTCAGATATGGCAAGAGTACTTCATTTTAGGGTGGACCTGGCTCTTATACAGATAGAGGATTGCATCGGCAGTGAGATACTTACTGGAGCGATAAGGTGATCCAACCGTTTTTCCAGCAATCTTGGCAACAGATTTGATGTTCCATTTCAGATCAAATCAGGAGTAAAGGTCAGTTCCAGAAGCTTATCAAGACATGGGGCTTTCCCAAGAGTTTGCATTTTTAATGCAGGGAATCCTTAGAATGCACAGCTAGTGATTGAAACAATTCCTTTGAGAAATGCAATGGATTATTATCAACTAAGGTTTTTAAATGTAATGTTAAACAAAAAAGACAAAATAAGGGAATCGAATCAATAGTTACGAAGTTTCGCTTTCCTTATTTTTATCTTTTAGTCCTCATATTCCATGAGCAATGTTTCTGACAAAGAGGAAAGAATTGCTGTTTTCCGGGTTGGATCTATCCATCTAAACACTTATTGGTGGCTAGTTTTTTTTTTTTTTTTTTTGAACCTTGAACTAGTATTTTTAACTCTTTACATCAAGTAGCTTCATATCTTGTTTTCCATAAAAAACAACAAAACACAAAAGCTGTGGGGTCCCAGTTTAATATTTTTATAACTTTCCTAAAAGGGGCTAAATAGTTTAAAGACATAGACTGAAAACATGTGTGTCAGGTTCGAATCCAGTTCATTCTGCAGAAATACATTAAGCCAACAATTGACCTTGTGCCTAACTCCCTAAAAGCCAGATAAATAAAATAATTTTCGAAGAAAAGTAAGATATTGCAGTCGTATTGCAGTGAAAGAATATATGGTGCAAGAAGCCAGTTTCAGATTGCTACGTTTGATCAATGGAGTGGAGTGGAGTAGTGGAGTGGAGCTGACACAACAAAAAGGAAAAGGCCTGTCAAGTGATTATGAGGTTCTTGCATCAACAGATATTCAGGACAACAAAGTATGCTGCGTTCGTTTAAGCAAATGATTCGTTTTGCTAACCTCTCAATTACAATTTTGATTTAATATAAATATATTTAATATACAGGTCTTTTCGAGTATTCAGTTGGTTCTCCATTGTAAACATTGTTTCAATAACCAGTGTTCATTGAGTGTTTTTTGTGAAAGTTTGACAATAGCACTTATCCTATTTGTCCGTCGATGTGTTTGTCAGCTAAATGCTGGTCAACCTTTGGTTTTCTGCAGACCATGTTTGCTATCCCTTCAAAGTCAACATATCTTCATTCAGTTTTGTTTATTATAAGTTAAATTAACACGACAGAAGTTATTTTGAATAATTGAATAAATTGCAAACGAGACTTTCTTAATCACAAGAAAATTCAATTGAGAATTTTTTTCCCCCCTAAAACCATGGCGATAACTTTTCTTTTAACTTGGGAATCACTACTTATAAAGGCCCGTAGGCCACTCGCGGATAAGGGTTAATGAATGTAAGGTGACTGTGTAGTAATCACTTTTTTTTTTTTTTATTACTTTCACCCCAAACAAGGCACGTTGCCACTTTGATGTAGGGGGCTACTATCAGGGACTTAAGTTGCAGGGGGTACTATGTAGGGAGTTTAGCAGCAAGATGTCTGTTTACATTACACTTGAACTTCTGCATGTCAGTACAGTTGGGGAAGCAGGAAACCGGAAGAGAATTCCAAAGTCCTGCAGTTCCGGGGAAAAAGCTATTAGAGTAAAAGGCTTTCTTACATCTAGGGATCTCCACTGTGTAGGGGTGGGACTTTGCTGCTTGTTGGGTTCGTCGGGGGGTATTTACGTCGAGGGGGGGTACGAGGGCTTGTAGTTTGTCAGAGCATCCACCATTAAAATACTTGTAAAACAGGCAGAGGGATGCAACATTACATCAGTGGGATAGGGGCTGAAGTTTAGATTACAATTCAGAACCTATTAGGTTGGCTACTCTTTTTTTGAACCCTGTCCAGGAGCGAGAGACTAGTAGCAGATACACCAGCCCAAATGTGACAGCAGTACTCCATACATGAGCGAATGGTGGCTTTGTAGAGGTACAGGATACTTTCAGGCATAAGTAACTTTCTAGCACGATAGAGAGAGCCCACCTTCTTTGCAGCAGACTTAGCAATGATCTCAATGTATCTATTCCAACTCCTGTTTCCTGTGAACGTTAAGCCAAAGAGCTTGAACAAAGTGCTCTCAGGTAAAGTATTGCTAGCCATAGCTATTGGTGGTTTATAAGGTTTCATGGAATTATTAAAGGAAACGAGCTTTGTCTTGGCAGTGTTGAATGTTACCATCCATTTTTGACCCCATTCCACTACAGACTGAAGGTCTTCCTCAAGTGTTTCGACCATTACCTTAGATATGTGCTCATTAGTTTATTGGGTAGAATGTAATTATTTATGGGGACGGCTTAATAGGAACTTGTTTACATTAGATTTGAATGCTACCATGTTGTATTCAACTGAGAAGCATGCCAGCAGAACAGTTTTCTAAAGGCAGGCAGTTCTGGGAAAGAAGCTTTGTTCCTGAAATTTGCATTTAGATTTAGGTGTATATAGAGAGAGTAGGGGAAATTATATATAATGGTTCTAGCTAGTCAAATGTTTTGTAAAAGTTTGGCAGAGAGGACCATAGATTGGTCTGGCAAGCATACGGCTTGGATCCAGGACTGGGAGCGGATATATGAAAACCAAAATTACCACTGAATACGAATTACAGAGAAAAATTTTAGTAAGGAATTTCTTTATAATCTTTAAGAATTAGTTAATTAGCAACTATCCAGATTATTAGCACTCAGCTTACAGTTACTGGTGCTACCAGATCAGGCTGCCTGAAGATATCGGCTTTCTGACTTAAATGCACCAAACATTGATGTTATTGTTTTTTTCTTCTCCCTCTGCAAAACAACCAAACTAAACACCATGAATAAATATTTGTAAATATGAAGAACTTGAAGCATAAAAACTTTTAACAAAATGATTAAACCCAAAACCCCTTTTCCAAAATGACTGGATTTGGTATTAAATAATCCAAACAGGGTCGATATCCCGTCAGACCAAACACCCAGCTTACAATTATTGATTTATTTCCATAAAATCAAATGTAAACTGATAGGACAAAATTCATCATGAATTAGGTGCATTGTAGATATTTAAAAAAAATTATGCGTCAATCTGTTCGTATTGATTAATCGATTATAGAAAATATGACATAATGCAATTAGAAATCAAGTTCACATGAAAAAAAATCAAATATTTTATGCACAACATATTTTTATGATGTGATAATACATAGTCTTAATTTTTCAGAATCATTTTCTAAATAGTCTCTCTCTTATATATATATATATATATATATATATATATAGGAAATTTATTACTGTGAGTCCAGAATGAGTTTGAGGATTTTCCTCTAGCTGAAACAATTTGTAAACTCATTCTGGGCTCACAGTAATAAATTTCCTATATACTGCTCTGACTACACATTGAGCACTCTAGTCTGGTTTTTTCACCACTGGTAAATAAATATATATATATATATATGTGACCATGTATATCTGTGTGTGGAACTCTCTACCAAACTACCTGTCAACTTTTAGTCTACAGGCTTGAAACTTATATATAAAGGAATTGAACCTGTGGAGTAAATTCAGTTTAGCTTTTAGCTGGTAAAAATAGCTGTTAAGTGGTTAAAATTGGAACTTGACAGGCGTAAAGTTGTCTGAATGTTACTACTACACATGCGCAAATATACATTTTTACCTTTTAACATTATTTTTAAAGTTTTTATATGCGTATGGACTGAGTTCAGATGATAATTAAATTTGGAGAACTAAATGTTTTGGTTTCGATATCACCCTCATCATATATGCTTTTAACTTTTGAAATCGCTACTTTTTCTTTTAACTTTTGAAATCGCTACTTTATATTGCGTGCAATATAATAGTTACTAGAAAATTGACTCTATAATAATAAATACGAAATCTGTATAAATTGAAATATCGTATTTAAATGTATTTTATAACCGGGCAATGTCGAGCGGCCTGCTAGTCTATGGTAAATACGCTGACTATAAAGTTCTTGTTGTTTTACAAATGTCCACAAGCATCAGTTAAAACGATTACATGTATGTTCAGTGATTAAACTAGTTTACCTTGTTCTCCCCCCCCCCCCCGCCCCCGACAAAGAAGGGATTGGACCTAGTAATTCACTCCTGTTCGTCTGTTTGCACTTTCCTCAATAACCACGCCATGGATTTTTTTGAAATTTTGCACAAACATTAGTCATGGTAAAAGTAAATTTTTGCTTTGACGGATTTTCCAGAATAACTCTGATTACTCGCTCAGGGACCATTATAGAAGCAAAATTTCCCCCAAATCGTTCATCCGTTTGTTTGCACGTTTCTTAATAACCACACCTTGGATTTTTTTGAAATTTTGCACAAGTCCTCGTGAAAGTAAATTTTTCACACATGTTCGGCTTGTTAACGATTATTTTTCCTTGTCATTTTTTTCAAAATTAGAAATAAGGTTTTTATCATCTAAATCTGATATCAACGTTTTCAGTGAATTTTTCTTAACACTGCCACTAATGCTAGCAATTTTCTAAAATATTAAAGCCTTTTAAATGAAATAATCGTTTTCTTACAGCATACTCTAATGTTGCTACAGTTTAATTATTAAAAAAAACAACTTTTAAGCAATGGTAAACTTTTTTTTTACTAGGGAGTCATCGATTATCAAGGCCCAGAGGCTATTCGAGGATGAGTTAATATGTATAAGAGTTATCGCAACAGCATAGTAATCGTTAGTGTTGGAAATTGGGTATAAGTTGATTATTTAAAGAGACGGCTCAACAGGAACAAGTTCCTCTTGAACTTGAAGACGACCATGTTATAGTCAGCTAGAAATCAGGCCAGCAGAACAGAATTCCACAGCCGGGAAGATCTAGGGAAGAAGCTTTGTTCATGGAATCGGCATTTAGATTTAGGCAAAAATATTGGGAGAAATTGTTGTTGGTGGCTGTAGCTAATGTTTTTTTGTAAAAGTTTGGCAATGGGGACCATAGATTGAAGCCCAGATGAGCACTTACCATGGAAATTAACTATTTATAAAATAAATGAAAACATGAGAAGTATTTAAAGAAACGATATGCTGATAGTTTACATGTATCTCCCTTAATATATATATATATATATATATATATATATATATATATATTACTCGGGTTTTTTTATATTCAAAAGTAATGGACTAATGAATTCAACGAGGTTGTTAGATAGTGCTCAATAAAAAGAGCTGATAATACTTGTTTATTGTTATATAAACATGCTCACATCCCGCTGCTACAAATAGCCACTTGTTTCAATCAAACAACAGATATCATCAGGCAGCGACTTGACTATTCAAAAATTCAATGAATAACCTATTATTCATTGAACTTTTGAATAGTCAAGTCGCTGCCTGATGATATCTGTTGTTTGATTGAAACAAGTGGCTATTTGTAGCAGCGGGATGTGAGCATGTTTTATATAACAATAAACAAGTAATATATATATATATATATATATATATATATATATATATATATATATATATATATATATATCTTATCCAGTTATTGAGAATTCTCGTTTCATTTTTTTTGTTTTAATTTTCTTCAAATTTAAAAAATTCATATTTTGTTTACTTTTAGTTTTTATTTCATGTTTAAGGAAAATCACACACAAATCATCACACCCGTACATCGTCAGCAATAGAAACTCACTTACAAACCTATGCATAAAACCAGTAATTATTGCAACTCTCCTAAACTTCTACATGCCTACCGGCCTATAACAGTTGTTTACAAAACACATAATGCAAGTAATGTAGCTACTATAAATTTAAAATTTATAGAAATCCACAGTTCATAAGCATGATGAAAAATCAAATTTAAGAGATAATGATTAAAAGATCAGACACATGCAGTATTTTTTGTTTTTATGTTTTACATAGAAGTCACCACTTATCAATACCCGGAGGCCTCTTGAGGATAAGGGTTAATGGGTGTAGTCAATGGGATTATAGCATAGTAATCGTAAGTAGTGAAAATTTGTAAATTGGATTACTTAGGGGTCGGTTCATCAAGAACTTGTTTACAATCAAATTGTAGTCAGCTGGAAAGCAAGCAAACGGAAGAGAGTTCCACAGGCGTGCAGTTTTAATAAAGAAATTTTGTTCATGGAATCTACGTTTAGATTTAGCCACAGATAAAATGGATGTTACTGATAGTGGTTTCAGAAGACGAGTTTTTTTTTTGTGAAAGTTTGATGGCGGGGGTGCTATAGATTGGAGCTCAGATGAGCACTTGCCATGAAAATAATGATAAAGCAGAGACAGGCTCGCAACGTCTCTTCTGTGGGAAAGAGGTTGTAAGTAAGAGAAAAGGCGCCCCCCCCTCACTAAGCTACGAAGTCTATTTTGAACTCTGTCAAGGTGGGATAAGCTGCTTCTAGCAGCTTATCCTTCCCAGATGTTTTGTTTTTAAATATTTATTTATTTAAAATTTCTAATTTCCAGCTTGTACAGGAAAGTTTTGACAACAAATTAGAAATTTTAAGTAAATGGTTATTTAAAAATAAAAATACTGCATGTGCCTGATCTTTTAACGTCTATGTTTTAAATTACTGTAGTTTTTTTTTCAGTATACTGGACAAAGTCTATTATCTCCTTTTTTACTAATATTCTAATATCTTTTTTCTTTGAACTTTTTGAAAATCAAAAGTTTCTAATGAATGTAAATAAAATATGTATTTGTAATTAATGTAATTGGATCAATTCTACCATTAGAATACAGAAATCTTAAAGAACTTTGAAGGCCGTTTGCAACATTTAAGTAAGATACTAGCATAGATAGATTCTAGAAAAGAAATTATTCTACCTAATAAGATATGCAATTAATTTTATGAAATAAATAGGTTAATATTTATTAAAAACAAATAGAATTGGTTATCTGAAAGCTAGCATTCATAGAAAAATATAAAATTTTTCTGTTTTTTTTTATTAACCAGTAACTGATGCTGTGAAAGTGATAAGGTAAAAATAGTCCTTAAAAAGTTGTAATCAATGACACTCTGAAAATCCGACAAGTTAATTTTATGTATTATACTAGTTTATATCCACTTTTTTAACAATGTTAGTATGGTAACTGGGTATGTCAATTTTCATCTTTACTTAGCTTCTACAGCTTTATAGCTAGTATGAAAACAATATTTGAAATGTTGTTGAAAAATATGTTACCTAATATTTAAATGAAAGAGTAACTAACTACGATGAATGTATTTAATATTCTTATTAGCAGAAAATATTAAGAAATTATGGTTTTAAGCAAAAATTTGTTTTGAACTAATTGTTAAGTGTTGAGACATTATGTTGAACAAAGATGGCAGCAGTAAATAAAATCGGCAAAGAATCAAATGCAGTTTCAATCTTGAGTGTTAAATAATTCCTAGTAACTAAGATGGCGGCGAAGAATCAAATGCAGGTTTGTGATAGACGACGGTAAACTAAGTGAATCCAAAATTCGACATTTTTTATAGTAAATTTTGAAGCTTCTGATTGGTCGGTTATTATAACGGTGATTATAAAAACAATTGTCGAAATCATTGGTGCCATACCCTCATTAGTAGTGAGGATGGTCTCTTAGCAGCTTTGGCTGTAGGGAGACAGGATAGAGTACACATCAAGGATCTCTTCTTGACACTCAGCCCGACAGGTGCGGCGCCGGGAATCGGCTCAGTACCTGTCGGACTGAGATACACCACTTGGGTATCACCCAGGAGGTTCACCCTCCCAGGCTTTGCCACCCAGCTTTCGGGTGGGGCAAGTTTATTGCTTGTCGCCTGAGGCGCCCGACCGGGGAATGCTGATGGGTGTGTCCACGCAATTTTTGTTGAGGCAAGAGTGGCTCTCCTTTAGGGGAGCTTGCCTATTCTCCCACTTTCTCGACCTTGCGTCAAGTATTGGTGATGTGGGCATCAATCTAAATATCTACCCTCATTAGTAGTCAAAAGCATTTTAACACTAATACTCTTTATGTGTATCTTTTTACGGATTATGGAAAGTAATTTGATAAAAAAAAATTAACATCAATGTTATATCGATTTCTTTAAATTTAGAAACGGGTTCAGTTAAAAAAGAAGTTAGATTTATGTAAAATTCAAATTCAGGTATTGACATTGTAAAATCTACAACCTTAGTAATGAGTACTCTTTCTATTCCTTTTTTGTTAGCCAATCCCGTTTCTATTTGCATACGAACAGACCCTAAAAAAATACGATAAGTTTTAATAATATATAAATATTTCATTTTTTTGTTGCAGGCTAATAGCTATTGCTATTGTGTTTTATGATCACAAGGAGAAAGTCCAGCTCAGTGAGTGCCACCTGGTTTGGAGATACTATGTTGGCAGTTTGGTTTTAATTCCGCTGAGTATTTGCCTCTCTGTGAGTGCCATTCATATCAGTATGAAAGGATGCATCATGGATATGGCCGCCAGGAGATACTTACCAATAATTCTGTACCTCAAGATGGGATTGGCAGTGCCGGAAGTAGTTTGGAACATCCTTGGTAAATAAAAATTTGAGTTTTTTTTTTTTAAAGTTTACTATCTAAATACTGGCTCATTTTATTCCATCAGTTTAATTAATTCTACCTGTTACATTGGAAGCTGAATGTAAGAGAAACCTTGGAGGTGTGTTGGGTGGGGTTTCATCAATCTAGTTTTAGGCAGAAACGTAAAATCCAAATGATGAGCCGCACCAATGTAACTTAATAACACAAAGAAAAAAAAGGAGGAGAGCTATAACAAGATTTACATTTATAACTAAAAGAATAAATGTGAACGTTTTCTTTTAGTTATCACTCTGTTACCTTAAAAAATGGGTTACTTGATTTAAATCAATAATACAACATAATGTTTTGAAATACTATATATATATATATATATATATGCGTTTTATTTTATTTTATTTTTTTATTTTATTTTTTTTTTCAGTTACATTTTTGTTTCAGCTACGCGACCGTTTTTTTGGCCGTTATGTAGCCTCCTCAGACTTTGCGGAAAAGAAGTCCTTTTTCTAGAAAAAGGCTACATGACGGCCAAAAAACAGTCGCGTAGCTGAAACAAAAATGTAACTGAACAGAAAAAAAACGGTAATAAAAAATAAAACGCGTATTTGCTCTACAACAGTATTGAGCACTTTTTTCAGGTTTTTACTAATTACCATTTCTACTAATATATATATATATATATATATATATATAATACAAACAAAAGATCCAAAGACATCTATTTGATATTACGTTTCTGAATTTTGGAAATAAGGATTGGTCATTTGTATTATTTTGATTTTTGTCCTAATGTTCTCTTGAGTGTCATTTTCATAACGTTTCAGTCAATATAACCTCCGACCTTGCGTGAAGAACATTGAAAAGCGGTAATATATGGAGAGATTGAAAAATCTGGTATGGCTGACCATATATGGAGGGAAAAGGGAAACCATCTACCTTTTATGAGGTGAAGTAAAAAAAAACAATGGAGAGTGAAATGACTCAATAAAGCAGCACATTTGTCAAGTGATGATCAATTACTAAGTAGACCTAGTAGAGAATTCAACACTATGGGAACCATTAATTATAAATAATAGATAATATATATAGTAATAAGTAGGTAGAAATTTATTTATATATATATATATATATATATATAATACAGGGTGGAATGATAAAATTGTCGCCCTAAAGAAAACAACATTACAACTTTATTTTAAAACGTTTATTGAAAAAAATCAATTCAGGTAACTTGATTATGTAGTAGAGCTGACATCTATTCATCCTTTAGTCTCAATCACCACCATGATACGGGTCCGGAACTGGGAGACAGCCTTTTCCATAAGCGCCTGCGGGAGCTCAGAAAATGGCAGTGATCAGGCTGGTTTTGGTGTTGTGGGAGGTCATGTTTGTGATGTTCTCAACATATGATCTAACGAAGTAGTCCAGCGGATTCAGATTGGCGTAGGAGGGGGCCAATGAGAGAAGGGTACAAAGTCGTAGCACTCCTTCTGGGTGTCTTTGGACTTGTAAGCAGGCACCTAGTCCTGCTGCCACACTCATGGTCTGCCAGCGCCCACCTGATTGTACTAGGGGATCGCCACACACTTCAGCACATCCGGGTACACTTTGGTGTTGATTTGAAGATGTGAGGTTGCATGATGTGGCCCTCACTTAAAACCACAACAAAGACCATAATCATAGCCGCAAACTTTGTTTTCATCACCCTGGGCATGTCCCTGTTATCTGCATTTTGAGGTCCCTGTTATTTGCATTTTGAGGGTGCTGGCAATGGTCCTGTTGTCATAACTTGGATCAGTAGAGAGCATGAGTTGTACAGTGGCGCATCTCTGATCTCCCTCTACATGTGTTTCGGTGGGTTTATTACAATACTAGAATTGTTCACAACGACCTGTCGTGCTGTTAGAGTATTTGGAAAAATTCAGTTGTGAAAGTGACCTTTTTCTGAAGGTTGCAGGTTCAATTCTCAGTGTGTGCAACTGAAAATACAATTGTGAACTTTTATTTTCTCATAGCTCACAGACTGAGAGCATGCTGCCCCATGGATTAAATAAAGGGTTCTGTTTGAAATTCTGTGCACATTCCTTGGTTCAATAGACACCTACACATGCAAAAACAAACATGGCAACCAGTGAAAACAATAGAGAATACATGGAATGAACATTTATTCGAAACAGGGTGCTTATGTCAACCGATACTTAAATCTAAAGGAGATAACCAGCATAGATATAGCAAAAATAAGCATATTTTGCAAGATATAATTTGGGACGTTGAAATAATCAGAACAATGAAAGAATGTTAAATGAAAAAAAATAATTAAAAAAAAGAACTGATTAAACGGTTATTGTAGCCGAGTTCCAGATATTGTTGGGATTAAAGTTCAATTCTCGCACGTGAGAGTGCAACAACAAATCATCAGAAAAGTTCTTATCAGAAATGTGACGACAGTTTGAAAGAAGAGAAAACGACCAAACACTTGATATTCAAGCAATTTTACTGGGTGAGTAAAATGAAATATAATGCAAAGTGAAAAAACGGACTATTGTACACAATGATGAAGATGATTAAGGATTTGCGAAACCTGATTCACTAGAACTTATCTGAGTTCGGATAACAGATGGTCTCATCCCACAATTTTGTCTCCTTTCGTGTGGATGGTTAACAGTTCTGCTTCGTCATATAATAGAATTGAATGCTGACTTCTCACCGCCATCTTCGGATGTCCGAGAAGAAGACAATATTCAAAGGGTAACGTGAAACAGAAGTGGGGTGGCCTTCAGTGACTGCCATTGTGGGCACACTGGAAGTTCCAATCTCTAGCTGGGGTTGAAAAAGAGGATGAAGCAAGATCTCTCAAGGTTTTTATAGTTTAATACACGTGACCCCTAAGGGGGTGGGGATAGGAGATCACTGCTAGCCAATCCAGAGCATAAGAAGGACAAGCACCATTAACAGGAGGAGCTACATAAATAAATTCAAATAATATTGCTGAAGCAGTCAGTTTACGAAAAGGAAACAAGTTAGCGATCAAACTATATCTGAATGCGGTTAGTCTCAGAAATTGCCAAAGCAGTAAAAAAAATACACGAATACTATATAAGATATAATAGTATACCTGCAAGCATTGGGTGAAGTTAGTCCCGGAAAATTCAACAACAAAAAAAAACCCAAGTTAATCAACGAACTTAAAATATAACAATGTTAAGTAACAAAATAAATTATTAATTAACGTATTACACAAAACAAAAGTAAACAACCTGTTACAATGTAACGATATTAATTAATCAACAACAAAAATTAAATAAACTTGTTTGAAATGATGGTAATTAATAAAAAACGAAAATTAAATAAAATTGTTAATTTAACGAAAAAAAAAAAATTTGTTTTTCTTTATTTTAGGTAATCGGTCAGCGTCAGGATGATTAAAACTTTTTTGAATGAGATTTTGAAGTATTTAAAATGTCAATAACAATCAAATTGTTCTCCAATTAGCCAATGAAAACTGCTTCCCTTAAGAGAAACAAAAAAACGAATATTTATCTTAGTCAGAATATTTGATTACCTAAAATAAAGAAAAACAAATTTCTTACTTTTTAATTTTTTATTTTCGTTAAAAAAAATTAAATTGACGGTTTAAATACTTTAAAATCTCCTTTTAAAGAAGTTTTTTTTAAATCTTTGTTAACAAGTTTATTTAATTTTTGTTTTTAATTAATTACCATCGTTTCATTGTAAGAGGTTGTTTGCTTTTTGTTTTGTGTATGATAATTAATAAGCGTCCCAAATTTTACCTTGCAAAATATGCTTATTTTGCTATGTTTATGCTGGTTATCTCCCTTAGATTTAAGTATCCTTTGACATAAGCTCCAAAAAGAAACCCAAATACTCCTAAAAAGCAACTTTATATAGGTAAGTCATTAGTTGGTACTCTATCTCATTTTGCTCCTATACTAAATAAAACTATTTAAACTAAGCTTTTTAGTTGCCGACATTTTACTTTTTAAATAAGGATAAATCCACTATTCTTAACCCACGGTGTCTTTCTTGAGAAGGAACAAGTTCCCCACAATGAGGCACTCTGGATTTATATTTTTATTTCTTTAAAAAAAAATTAAAATATCCATTTATTTAAATGTATTTTGTTTAAATGTTTTGTTTCTTGCATTAAAACATTTCCTTGTATTTAACTCTGCCCTTGTGGGGAGGCAAGCGAACTCCCAAAGTCTTTTTTTTTTCTTTTTTTTTTTTTTTTAATAATTTATGAGAAGATTTGTAAATAAAATTGCGTATTTCCTCCCAAAATAGAACATTGTAGATTGGAAAAGTTTGGTTTAAATCGTTTTATTAAAGGTTTGTAAAATATAAAAAAAAAAATACATTCTACATAAAAAAAAAAATAAATCTTGGTTGCTAAAATCGTCTATTCTTTCATATTTATCTACAGAGGCCATGTGTGTATGCGAAAGTCAAGGTCAAACTAGTGTCGATCGAAATTTGTCCTTTTGTTTTTTTGATTGATTTTCTTATTCTTTTCTTGATCCGAAATTGTTTACTTATGAAGATGGTGTAGGATAAGTATTTGTTTTCATTGGATTTGAAGGTGACTATGTTGTAGCCCAAAGGGAAGTAATCTTTATATATATTGTTTACTATAAGATGTAATGAATATGAGTACAACCGGGTTCTTCCTCCATACAAGAATATGATTGGCTGATTAAGCCATAAATACTAACTGATAGAACTGCCTGGGACAGACGTCAAAAGCATCACTCATTCTATAAGGAAATTAATACGAGATCATTACTTCTAATGCTGTAACCAAGACCACTCAACTACTTCAAACGAATATATACTTTTCATAGAGCATATCACTTTCATAGGACATATAAATTTAATAAGTTCTTTTGATGTATTATGAATTACATATGTCACTCTAGTTTCATAAACGAGTTTAATGTACCCTAACCCTAAACTGTTATTGAATTGTGATCACATAAGCTTCTCACTTTTAAGGATAATAATGAAAATTAGATGCCCATAAATCTGCGGTTCATTACGACATGGCATATTGCGCGTGTCGCTCTCTTGATTCATATCAAATATGATGTTTGTTGCAATATCAGTTTAGCAAGAAAGTTTCAGTAAAATCTACTGAAATTTTACAGTTCAGTGTATTTGAATGCCTACGGGACACTATCTTCAAGTGTTTAAAAATTAAAAGTAAAATCTCTCTGTATAGGAGTTTCTCTTTGTGTCTCCCTTCATGATCTCCTCGTCCTATATGAGTTACGGTATTGAGGTTCACAAATGTTCAGGAGTCATCTGCGGTCAATAAAGTGTCCTCCCACACTGCGTTATTGATGTTGGGCTTGGCTTGATCACATGCTGGGACCGTAGGGCGTTACAGATGTTCTTAAAAAGAAAAAAAAAAAAGGATCGGCTCAAGTTGAAAAGAATAGAGAAAACAAATAAAATATAAGAAAAACAACACCAGCCAAACACTTGTTTTTCATGTGTAACTCCGATTTGGGTATTAGTAAAAATTCTTGCCAATAATGTGGCTCCAGGAAGGGTAAAGCTTTGGAGACTGACAGCAGTGTTTTTTTTTTATTTTTGTGTTAAAAGGGTTTAAGACAAATTTAAATATTTCAGATTAGTATATTTTATTTAGTTGTTTGCGGACTCTTATCCTCGTCTTATAGTTGCTGTTTCATGACATTTCAACCAACTACTTCTCTGGCCTTAGTTAGGTTGTTAACTGTTCAATCCTACCCAAAACCGGCCAGAGGATTAGTTGGCCAAAACGAGTTGATACAACAACAACAACTATGGAAGGCAGTAATTAATGAAGATACGGTTGAAGATTCAGCATTCCTATCCTGTCGCTGTTAACCACCTGATCAAGGGCAGAAGAATAGTTTGCTGAAACGTTGTGAAACAACAACGATAAAGATGAGGATAATAGTCCGCAAATAAATAAATAAATAAATAAATAAAATAAATAAATGAAATACACAAATGACTCATTTCAAGAAGAAATCCAATAATAAAATATTTCAGATTAGCATTAAATTTGATGTAAAGCCACTAAACACAAACTATTATTAATATTCCCTGAATTACTTAAGACCTATTAAGCTTGAACCTTAAATTTTATTACGTTTTCTAGACTCAAAATCATGTAACGGATTTTGAACAAAATTGGAATAAGGATTATAGACATTACATCTTAATTTAATCTTCATAAGAGGTCATGAAATGGTGCTGTTCTGTGGAATTAGTTTTACCTGTTCTGGGACGGGTATTCTTCATGTTAATTATAAAAATTGCCTTGATCTAGAAGGATTTTTCCCTTCTGACTAATAATAGAACAAATATTACAGTTTGATCCTAACTCAAAGGTCAGATTCATTTATGATTCTCACATAGGATCAGTTTATAGTGAGTATCTAACTCCCCTCATCGTCGAAAAATCTCTAGAAAATCTTGCATAGGACCCTTTAGTTAATCCATAGGAGTAGATTGTTTTCATTCCATCAGCCATGAACTGGTAAAAGTTTAGTCATTTTTAATTATTTTCTTAGTATCAGATTAATGAAGATTTAATCTTTTTTTTTATTGTCATTTCACCGCTAACAAGGTACATCGCCACTTAGTCATGAGGGGCTACTATTTGGAACCAGATTTGCAGGATAATATTTATGGAGTTGAGCAGCGAGATGTTTATTCACATTACATTTGAATTTCTGCATGTCAGGGAAGCAGAGGCCTGGAGGGAATTCCAAAGTGCAGCAGTCTGAGGGAAAAAGTTATTTAAGTAGAAGGCTTTACGACATCTAGGGATCTCTACAATGTAGGGGCGAGATTTTGCTGCTTGTCAGGGTTGTTGAGGGTGTTGTCATCGTGGGGTTACTGATGCTCGGAGTTCATCAGAGCACTTGCCAGTGAAATACTTGTAAAATAGGCACAAGGATGCCACGTTTCAGTAGTGGGACAGAGGTTGGAGTTTAGTTCATAGTTCAAAACTTATTAGGTTGGCGTCTCTTTTTTGAACCCTGTCTAGGAGCGAGAGATTAGTGGCAGATGCATCAGCCCAGATGTGGCAACAATACTCCATGCATGAGCAAACCATGGTCTTGCAGAGATACAGGATACTCTCAAGCGTGAGTAACCTTTTAGCACTTTAGTTGTTGCGCTGCATGACTATAGAGTGTTGTTTCATAGTTTGAATACAAAAATCAAAAATTTCTGAAATGTGGCAATTTTTGGTCACATCCAGATGGCTCTTTTGGGGAGCTGAATTTTTCTCGACATAAATTTTATTAAACGTTAATCTCAGAGGAAGACAAGGAAAATGGACAACTTTTTTCATTTAAAGCTTCTTTCTCTGTCACTCTCTTTTCATTCATGTACAAACACTTCCATCTGTTTTAATGATTCCAGTTAACTGTGATCTATATATAAATACGATAGTGTGTGTGTTATTTTCTGTGACACGCTTACATCTTTTTTCTTCTGAGTAACTGTCGTTTAATTTTTATGACCTTCCAGTTCTTGTAATAAATAATGTTATCAAGAATTCTTCACAAGTTTCAGTTTCGATTCAAGCTGATGCACCCAACACATGTGAATATATTTTTTATTTTTGAAATCACAACTTTATAATATGTAAGACTCCATATAAAATTGACTCTATAATAATATATATGAAATCTGCATAAATTAAAATATCATATTTAAGTGTATTTTATGACCGGACTATGCCAGGCTTCCCTGTTAGCTTAGATAAATACTTTTACAGTTTTAACAAAAGAGCTACAATAATATCAGGGCGTTTCCATTTAAGTTGAACGTGCACAGAATGCCATCAATATATTATATATGAAGGATCAGGTCTCACTAGTTTGTAATTAACTGAATAAAACACTATATCTTAACTATCTATGTATTATTTTTTGACTCTTCATTAACTCTTTTACATTTCTGAATTTTTGGAGCAAGAATTATTTATATTATTTGGATTATTTGAACTAATGTTCTCATTTTTTTTTTTTTAATGTTATTTTCACAACGTTTTGGTTGATGTAACCTCCTTCAGGTATATCGAACTTTGGGATCCCTTTTCTTTTTTTTTGATCATTTACAAAGGAGTCACCTCTTCTCAAGGCCCAGAGGCCACAAGTTAACATTGTAAAAATATCGGAGTAATCATTAGTAGTGGAAATTTGGTAAATTGGATTAGTTAATGGGACGGTTCATCAAGAATTTGTTTACGTTGGATTTGAAGACGACTATATTGTAGTGAGCTGGAAAGCAGGCAAACAGAACAGTTTCACAGGTGAGTAGTTCTAAGAAAGAAACTTTGTTCATGAAATCTACATTTAAGTTTAGGCACAGATAAAGAGTGGGGGAAAGTGGTTTCAGCTACACAAGTGTTTTTCATGAAAGTTTGGCAAGGGGGGGGACCATAGATTGGAGCTCAGACAGGCAGTTGCCATGAAAATAAAGATAAAGTACAGAATCTGCATGGAATTTCGAATGAAACTGTTTATTTAATCCATGGGAATAGCATGTTGTTGTTCTGTCAGTATTAGTGATGCGACGATTTCAATATTTTCCCCCGATTGCGATACAATTACCTATTCCTTACTAAATTCCCAATTCTGTTACAATACCAATTCTGATTGCATTCTCTAGTATTTTTTCATGTTTTTTAGTATTTAGAGAAACTAACTTTTTTCAGCATGACCATCTAATGTGTTTACACATGTCTGCACACACCACAAGCACACATGTAAATTAGATGGCTAAATAGTAGGTTTCTACTTGTATATATGAATAATAAAGGATAATAATAAGAATACTATAGAGGTAAAAAGACTTATTGTTAGTTATACGTGAATAATATATTAACAGATTTGTCACTTTATGAATCCTTGGAGGAAATCTGAGTAAAATGAATAGTAGTTTTAGCATATATTTAGGAAACAAAGTAAACGTTTATTAACTCACATTTAGGCGTTTAGTATAAACTAGCAGGGGACCCGATCTTGCCCGGGATTGAATGAGGATCAACAAATATTTCACACTTGAAATGCTTTTATTGTCATCATAACCGGCCGTGAAATCACCCATTTTTTTACAATCAAATTGATTACCATCTAAAAAAGTTCAGAAACATAAAAAAATTCAATAAAATTTAACTATAATTAATGCAAAACAAGTAAATATTTTCATCTATATTACTGGGCAAAACTCCAAATACGATTCTGAATTACTTAGAACTCTTCCCCAGTCTTGGCTGACAGAACGAACAATCTGGAATGTTGATTAATTGAAGTATTGCATTAAAAATTCCAAGTTCAACAAAAAGATTTCAGAGTTCGGCAAAGTACATCTGAAGAAGGCCCAAAGTTACATTGACTAAAACAATATGTGATTAGTAGTCCGAAGAATTCAAATAATAGGAATAATCAATCTTCATCTCAAAAATTCATAAACAGAAAAGAATCTTATAAAATTGAACTATAGTCAGTGCAAAACAAACAAATACTTTAGTACATGGTAAAACGATAAAGTTGTCAACCTAAAGAAAATGACACTACAGCTTTATTTTAAATCGTTTATTGAAAAACAATCAGTTCAAGTTTTTTTTACTTTATTACAATTTCACCCCAAACAAGGCACATTGCCACTTTGATGTAGGGGGCTACTATCAGGGACATAAGCTACAGGGGGGTACTATGTGGGGAGTTGGGCAGCAAGATGTCGGTTCACGTTACACTTGAACTTCTGCATGTCAGTACAGTTTGAGAAGCAGGAATTCTGAAGGGAATTCCAAAGTTCCAGCAGTTCTGGGGAAGAAACTCCTGGAGTAAAAGGCTCTCTTACATCTAGGGATCTCAACTGTGAAGGGGTGGGATTTTGCTGCTTGTTGGGTTTGTCAGGGGTATTTACGTCAAGGGAGGTACAAGTGTTTGCAGTTCGTCAGAGCATTCACCATTTAAGAATTTGTAGAACAGGCAGAGGGATGCTACATTTCGTTGATGGGACAGAGGCTGAAACTTAGATGACAGTTCAGGACCTATTAGGTTGACGATTCTCTTTTGAACCCTGTCTAGTAATGAGAGACTAGTAGCAGATGCACCAGTCCAAATATGACAACAATACTCCATACATGGGCGAATGGTGGCCTTATAGAGGTACAGGATACTTTCGGGCATTAGTAGCTTTCTAGCACGATAGAGAGAACCTACCTGTTTCGCAGTGGTCCTGGCAATGCTCTCAGTGTAATTTTTTCAACTCCTGTTTCCTGTGAACGTTAGGCCGAAGCAACTTGATGATGTAGTAGAACTGACATCTATTCAATGTCGCCACTGCCTTCAGCCTCAATCACCCCAATTCCACAAGCGCCAGGTACAATTTGGTGTTGACTTTAAAGCTAACTTCGAAGATGTGAGGTGGCATGATGTAGCCCTCATACCAAAGACCATAACCGTGGCTGGAAACTTTTTTTTTTTTATTCTTGGAACGTCCCTGTTATTCATGGCAATCCAGCCATGCATTTTGAGGATGCTGGCAATGGTCCTGTTGTCATAACTTGGATTGGTCGAGAGCATGAGTTGTACAGCGGCACATCTCTGATTTCACATGTTGAACAGTGTGTCACTTTCAGACATGATAGAAGGCTCTTATCGCTCTTGGGATTTATACACAACTGCCCAACTAGTGGCTGGTCAGCAACAAAAATAAAAAAAATTGGTTTTCATGAAATGGAAATGGAATCATGTTGTCTTTTTTTGTGACAATTTTATTATTCCACCCTATATATGTAATTGCTTGTGGTGCTTGAAAAATAAAAAAAAATTCTTTTCCAAACTATTTCTTAGTTATGTGTGCTGAATAAACTCTATCTTTACATGCACAATCTCAAATGTTCATAAAAGCTTATTTTGCGTAAATCTGACTCGGCAGAATAGAAATGTTTGCATAAACTTATTGCTTTTATGGGAGGAAAAGTAAGAAAACATTATCATGTGATTTATGTGTCCGTTCATTTAAAAAAGAGGTCAACTAAGTCAGTGTTTACATTTAGTTTATTTAGTTTTAGTGTTTACATTAGTTTGAAATGGCTTTTATTAAATACAGTTTATTTTTATATGCAACAAACATTTTATTTTTATATGCAACAGACATTTTATTTTTATATGCAACAGACATTTTATTTTTATATGCAACAGACATTTTATTTTTATATGCAACAGACATTTTATTTTTATATGCAACAGACATTTTTATTTTTATATGCAACAGACATTTTATTTTTATATGCAACAGACATTTTATTTTTATATGCAACAGACATTTTATTTTTATATGCAACAAACATTTTATTTTTATATGCAACAGACATTTTATTTTTATATGCAACAGACATTTTATTTTTATATGCAACAAACATTTTATTTTTATATGCAACAGACATTTTATTTTTATATGCAACAGACATTTTATTTTTATATGCAACAGACATTTTATTTTTATATGCAACAGACATTTTATTTTTATATGCAACAGACATTTTATTTTTATATGCAACAGACATTTTATTTTTATATGCAACAGACATTTTATTTTTATATGCAACAAACATTTTATTTTTATATGCAACAGACATTTTATTTTTATATGCAACAAACATTTTATTTTTATATGCAACAAACATTTTATTTTTATATGCAACAGACATTTTATTTTTATATACAACAAACATTTTATTTTTATATGCAACAGACATTTTATTTTTATATACAACAAACATTTTATTTTTATATGCAACAGACATTTTATTTTTATATGCAACAGACATTTTATTTTTATATGCAACAGACATTTTATTTTTATATGCAACAGACATTTTATTTTTATATGCAACAGACATTTTATTTTTATATGCAACAGACATTTTATTTTTATATGCAACAGACATTTTATTTTTATATGCAACAGACATTTTATTTTTATATGCAACAGACATTTTATTTTTATATGCAACAGACATTTTATTTTTATATGCAACAGACATTTTATTTTTATATGCAACAAACATTTTATTTTTATATGCAACAGACATTTTATTTTTATATGCAACAGACATTTTATTTTTATATGCAACAGACATTTTATTTTTATATGCAACAGACATTTTATTTTTATATGCAACAGACATTTTATTTTTATATGCAACAGACATTTTATTTTTATATGCAACAAACATTTTATTTTTATATGCAACAAACATTTTATTTTTATATGCAACAAACATTGGTTTATGGCTTTACTCACACTTTCAAACTGAAGATGGATATACTTAAGATATGTCAGTTCAATCTACACGTTCAGTCATGCAAATATTATTCAAACTTGCATGTGATAGATCAACAAAAATGCAATTTTAAGCTTTCCCTTTACTGACTGACAAAAAGGTAATTTCATGCTTGCACATGACAGACCTTCAAAAAAGAATCATGTCACAACTTGTGCATTACTTAAGAAAGACCACTTAAAACTTGCGTGTGACAGACTGACGAAAGGGCTATTTCAGACTTGCGCTTGACAGGTTGATGAAAATAGTATTTCAAACTAAGGAATATAAAACATTTGGCACAGGAAGTTTGATTCATTCAACACTAAATCAGTAAAAAGAAATATTCTTAAATTTATTCAAGTTGCATGTTAAGTGATAAAAATATTTAAGCAAAAGAAATCAGCGAAAATGTTATTTCAAACTGATATGTCATCCAATGATGGGTTAACAAAAAGAGTCTCTTCTAGAGATAAACAATTAAAACAGCAAAATCAAAAGACCATGGTGTCTTCCTAAAATGTAGCCATTCAATTTGAATGATTATTGGATAATGTAAGAGAAGAGGTGCAAGTTTACTACTTTTCTGCAGGACAACTGGAAACAATGGGGAACACATACAGCACTTGATATTCCCCAAATTGTCACCCAATTTTAGTCCTGACCATGAATTCAAATATAAGCGGTAACTAAAAAAAAAATAAATAAATGGATAAAAATTATTTTAATAGTCCAAAATAAGTAAGTACTTATTGTATATAGTTCGGTCACAAGAATTTAATTCTCACAATCTATCAAAAATAACTATACTTATGGCAAGTAAGCAGCATAGAAACCTTTGTGTTTCAGATACCTATATTGAGTTAGTGTCCATTATTAACTGCTGGCTCTAGAGGTTGGCAGCTAGAAGTTTGTATGAAGTTGACAAGAAAATTCTTGTGGTTTTTAACTTTTACATTCAAATGAACATATCTTGGCTCAAACAAAAATTTGTTGATCGAAAAAAGCATCATCAGAATAAGTACACTTTTGCCAATGCAAAACAAGTGTATTTATGCCAGTAATGTAAAAATCTTGCGTTCTGGTGGCGATGAAATCACGGAAGGCGTTTTTGATGTCGCTTAGGTTTTTGAAGTATTTTTACATACAAAGTTGTTGAGTTTCTTGAAAAAGTTTTAGTTGGTAGATGAGAAGTCCGGAGAGTATGGCAGATGAAGCAGTTTCATAGCCCAATTCGTTCAATTTTTACAGGGTCAGTTTAGCAATGTGCAGTCGAGCATTGTCGTGAGGATAATTGGGCCTTTTTTGTTGACTAATGCTTGGTGTTGTCGAAGTTGGTGATGCATTTTATCCATTTGTTGAGAGTACATCTTTGCCGAAATGGTTTCGCCTACATTCCAAAAAACTAATGGATGAGATCGGTTGTAGACCATCAGTCAGCATGACTTTCTTTTGGTGCAACTTAGGCTTTGGGAAGTGTTGTGGAGTTTTGTCGATGTCTAACCACTGAGCTGAGCATCACCGATTGTCATAAAGACCCCACTTTTCATTGCAAGTCACAACTTGGTTGAAAAACAGGTCATTCTTGTTGCGTAAAAGAAAGGAAGATGACACTTCATAACGGCGTTTCTTTTAGTTGTCATTCAATTCGTGAGGTACCTACATATCAAGTGTATTTTTGTCTTTCTTATCTCTCTCAAGTGGTTGGAAATTGTTGTATATTTATGTCTAATTCAGAAGCAAGTTCTCAAACAGTTTGTGGATTGGCCTCGACTAAGGCTCTTAATTGATTGTTGTCAACATCCGATGACCAACCACGATGCTCATCATTTTCAAGGCTCTCGTTGCCGGCACGAAAGTTCTTAAACCACCACTGTACTGTACGTTCAGTAGTGGTTTCTGGCTCTTGTCGATATCGCAAGATGTTTCAGGAGTTTTTCAGCCTGGCTTGAATTGAAATAAGAAAATTATGTGAACTTGGTTTTTTTTTTCCATCTTGTATTCAACGTTCCGAAAAAAAGACATAATTGTTTAAAAATGATTGTAATTGAAACGATTAGACTTTCTTTAAAATGATGCATAAAGTCAAAGTATTATAACAAAAACGTATTTGAAAATACATCATTTGAAATCAAAATTAAAAATTCCGCAAGGACCTTCTTGTGGCAAAAATTAAAAAAATGGTTATTTTGCTATGTGAAATTAATAAGAAAAAAGTTAAAAAAAAAAAAAAAAAAAAAAAAAGAAAATAAATTTCATGATTTTTAATAAAATATTTGCAGTTTAACATGGTTTCAAAGACATTTTGTATGTTTAAAGTTTATTTAATATTCTCTAAAGTATTCCGCATCACTTGGTATTTGCTTTATAAATTTAATCAAAAAATGTATATATTATCTTCAAAAGATGTATATATTATTATTATCTCTTGTGATAGAAATACTCCGAGTAGTCTTCTAAACGAATAAATGTAAAAGTTTTTATTTCATTTATTATGACTATATTACCATGAAAATGGTTCATTGTTATTTAAATCAATAACAAAATAGGTTTTTGAGATATTGTGTGTGTGTGTGTATATATATATATATATATATATATATATAATGTACTAGCATTTCAGCCCGGCATTACCCAGGTGTTTGGAGGTGTATGTTGAGCAAAAAAAAAAAAAGAAAGGGAAATGTACACAGAGAGACAGACACACACTTTCACACACAAAAAAAATATATATATATATATATATATATATATATATATATATATATTTTTATAAAGTAATAGGGTTCGTGTGTTTCTGTCTGTGTGTACAGCTCTCCATCATCAACGAAATATAAAGGAGGTAAGAGGGTAGATCTCTCCTGGTAGAGAAACATTAGAACCCATTTTAGGATGTTTCTGTTATAGGAGACATAAGAATCTATGCCTAATTTCTTTATATACTAGTCTACAAACCACCCCCATATCAAATGACTTATGCTCATTTGCATATCACATTATATTAAATCTCTTTAACTAATTACCTCGACCTTATTACATATTGGAAATATTCTAATCATTTCAACTGTACTATTTACAAAATCTATTTAACATTTAATTATTTAATATATTTTCATTTAATTTTATATTCGATTTATTTCACTTTACGTATATTATCAAAACAATTCATTGGCGAGGAAAGCTTTATTTTGGGATTGTATTGAAAATGTAATGAAAATTTCAATTTCGTTCCGTTTTAATCTTTTATATTTTACTTGCCAATATAATTGAAAGAATACAATTCAACTATCGTAATTTTTTATAAATAAACAAAAACAAATATTTTAAAATAAAACTTTATTAAAAAAGAAATAATTTTATTTTTAAATGAAAAAAATCAATTTAGTAAAATAATTTTATTAAACATCCCAACCTCCCCATGTTAAGTATGGCTTTCTAAATAAACACCCCCAGTCTTGTCAGCAAACCTGTAAACCTATAAAAGTTAACATTTCGAATGTAAACAGTGATTTTTCGATTTTGTTAGCGCTTGCCGCAATTAAAGACAATTAAAACGGAACTAACTTTATTTCCATTCTATTTTTTAAACAACCCCCAAAACATAACGCTCTCTTCCAGTTATAGCCAATTTTTTTTTAATTAAATAAAACAGGTCAAAATAAACAGATAAGCGCATTTTCTTTTACATTTTTCTTACAACCAACGTTGTCATTTAACCAACTGCAGGATACCGTTACTTTTGTGGGGTTGTTTTGAAAATGGCACGGAGATTATAATTTCGTTCCAATTTAATCTTTCTGGTCGAGCCTATTTCGAAAGCCTGTCTTATCATAGATTTGAACTACAAATAATTTATTACATTTTGATTATTACTATCTTAAGACTTAAAGCTTATATTTATTTCATTTTTCTATTTATATATTGAATTAGTTATTTCCAGTCTTATTTAAACTTAGTGCTTTCTTTAAACCGGATGAACCTTTTATAAAAATATGAGTTTAACGTAAAGAACACGAACAAGGTTTTATTCAACTGAATTTCTTCCAGTTTACTAACAAAATATATAAATTTAAAAGAGATATAAATAATAAAATAAAAAGGTTATGTAATTTAAAAGAAACACACGTACTCACAAAAGCAGAACTTTTTTTACACATTTTTTTCTTTAAAACCATAACAATGAGACTAACAATTACCTAGATCTTAGTAATTATTTGTTTTAATAGAACTGTTTTAATTGTACTGTTTACTTAGTTAACCTAAGTTGGTATTACATTTATTTTACATTTACTTTTTTTTTTTAATTATTACTTTTAGACTGTGACGTTTACACCCGGAAGTAATGAGTCACAAGTAGGTCGCTTTTATTCATTCCTTTTGGTCAAGATCAAAGTGTAGTATCTGTTCTTCAGATGCTGCACTTCATTTTCTTGTTCTCTTTCGGTGGAGGAGAAATCCTTCACGACTGAGACAATTTTTATTTTTGTACCTTTTCTCCACGTTAAAAAACGACCCTGGTGTCTAACTCTGTCCCGTGGGGAGGCATAGTAAATAGGTACAATATAATTGTTTATAATTGTACTATTCAGAAATATTATTTATAGTTCGTCCATTTCAGTTAGTATACATTTCCTTTACGCTTAATTAATTTACAATCATTAATATCGTTAAACAATTCCGTTTAAAACCGAAATTATGCCACCCAAACGAAGTAGAAACGAAAGTGAGGAAGAAAGAATGGAAAGATTGGAAGCTAATAGACTAAGAGTTGCTGCAATTCGCTCCAATGAAAACAATTCAGATAGAGAAAGACGTCTAGAATTTAACAGGATACGTCAAAGAGAAAGGAGAGCAAGACTGTCAGATTTGGAAAGAGAAACCCAACGTGAAGCTGACAGAACTAGACATGCTGTAAGGCGGTTAAATTCATCACAAGATGAAATTCAAGAAAGGCAAAGATATGCACTGGAAAGAGAAGCAATATTACGATCGAATGAATTATATGAGGTAAGTAGACGTACACAAGGTCAGTTGAGAGTGGCTCAACGACATCAGAATGAATCGGAAACCCAACGAAGCTTTCGCCTATACCAAGGGCAACAACGAGAGGCTGCATGGAGAGAGAGTATGACTTTGCCCCAGCAATTGACAGAAAACGAGGCAGCTAGACAACGAATGACTGCTTTGAGACACCATGAAATAGAACACTGCAATAGAAAAGGATTGCTCTACAACAAAAATGACTCTCTCACTACAGCTGATATAGGAAAAATGGACAAAGTATGTCAACATTGCTCAGCTGTAAAATTTAAAGGAGAAACCCCTGGTTGTTGTTGTTCTTCTGGCAAAGTTGTGCTTGATAGCTTTCCACCACTGCCTCAGTTGCTTCAAGATTTGCTCTCCGGCAATGGTCCCATCTCTAAAGATTTTCTGCAAAATCTACGCAGTTATAACAATTGTTTTGCAATGACATCATTTGGTCACAAAATTGCGGCAGTACATGGGTGGAATCCTTCTTTTAGAATTCGAGGCCAGGTTTGCCACCAGATTGGGAGTCTTTTACCACCTGAAGATGAAACAGCAAAGTTTATTCAAGTCTACTTCTTGGATAGTCTGGAAGAGGAACTACATAATCGGGGACGTGACAGTAGACTCAATAGAGACATTCTCCGAAGTCTGACTGAATTTTTACATGAGAACAACAGCTTCATTTGTCAGCTGAAAACAACAAAGGAGAGGATTGAAGAAGAACACTTGGTAGAACATAAAGTTGTCATAAGGGAAGACCGAAGGCCGCAAGAAGAGCATCCACGGCGATTCAATGCTCCAACAACAACGTATGAGATTGGAATATTAATGGAGAATGAACCAACAGCTAACCGGGATATTGTCTTGCGTTTTAGAAATGATACATTAAAATGGATCTCCGAACTACATCTCCTCTACGATACTTTAATGTACCCGTTAATGTACCCCTATGGTTCTCCATCTTACAACATCTACATGAAGGCATCCAATGAGCAAAAAGTTACCCAACAGCAATTTTATTCGTACCATTTAATGACTCGGCCTGGAAACTATTTTCTCTGGTACCGAAGGCTATTTCAACAATGGCTGGTGGATGTGTACTGCAAGATTGAAACAGAACGTTTACAGTTCCTGAGGCGTGAGCAACAGACCCTGAGAGCTGACAATTATAGCAACTTGAGAGATTCAATTCTTAGGGAGGATGGGAATCCAGAACAGTTTGGTCAACGAGTTGTACTTCCGGCAACTTATACAGGAGGCCCTCGATACATGTTTGAGCGTCAAAGTGATGCCATGGCATATGTTCGGCGAATGGGCCGAGCCGACCTCTTCATCACGTTCACAACAAATCCAAAGTGGACAGAAATTACAGAAAATTGTCTTCAAGGGCAAGACCCTCAGGATCGTCCAGATATTGTTGCCAGGGTTTTCAGGCAGAAGCTAAAAAAGTTACTTGAATTTATTAAAAAGGGAGGATTTGGCAGGTTGAGGGCTTTCCTGTACAGTATTGAATATCAAAAAAGAGGACTGCCGCATGCACACATCCTCACCTGGCAGGCCCCAGAGGACAAACTTCTACCAGAAAAAATGGATCTCTGCATATCTGCAGAGATCCCTGACAAAGAGGAAGATCCTGATCTTCATGCTAAAGTGATGGCACATATGGTGCATGGACCTTGTGGACCATTTAATCCAAATTGTCCATGTATGATTGACAACAAATGTTCCAAAAAATACCCAAGAGAATTTCTTCAGTGTACCGAGCAAGGCCAAGACTCTTACCCCAAGTACAGGCGAAGAAAACCAGAAGATGGAGGCCAGACTGGTACAATAAGGATGAAGAGAAATGGTCGGTATGTTAATCAAGAAATAACAAACCAGTGGATTGTTCCGTACAACAAGGTCCTCCTTCAGCAGTTCAACGCTCACATTAACGTAGAAATTTGCAGCTCGATCCAAAGCATCAAATATGTCCTCAAATATGTGAATAAAGGATGTGATCAAGCAGTGTTTGAACTACAAAGAACTGATGGAGCAGCTAACCAACAAGGCCAAGTACAAAGTCACATTGTGGATGAGATCCAGCAGTTCCAGAATGCAAGGTATGTCGGCAGTTCAGAGGCGGCCTGGAGGATATTGGAACATCCCATCCATGAACATTTCCCCCCAATTGTACAACTTTCTGTTCATCTTGAAAATGGGCAGCGTGTCATGTTCTCAGCTGATACTGCTCTGGAACGAGCCCAAGGTCCACCGCCTGCCACAACTTTGACAGCATTTTTTCAACTCTGCCATGAGGATGACTTTGCAAGGGGTCTCAAATACGTAGAAGTCCCTGAGTTTTACACTTGGAACAAATCGACAAAGAAATGGATGAGAAGAATGCGTGGGGTACAAGTTGAAGGTACTGAAAATGATGATGTATGGAAGGCACCATGCATTGGGAGAATCTACATGATTAGTCCAAAAGCAGGGGAGTGTTATTTCTTATGCCTGTTGCTCAATGAGGTTGCTGGTCCAACTTCATTTCAAAATTTGCGAGCATACAATGGTCAGGTGTTTGAAACATATAGAGCAGCGTGCCTTGCTCGAGGCCTTCTAGAAAATGACCATCACTTGCATCAAGCAGTAGGAGAGGCAAGTGCCACTCAATCACCTTCAAATTTGCGAAGCCTATTTGTGATAATTTTAACAGCCTGTGAGCCAAGAAATCCTCTTGAGATCTGGATGGCTTTTCGTGATGTAATATCTGAAGACATTCTTCACAGATACAGGCAAGAAGTTAACAATCCAGAAGCAGATTTTAATGAGGACATCTACAATAAAACTCTTTGTCTAATTGAAGAAAAAGTTCTCCTTATGTGCGGTCAACCATTGGCAAGCTATGGATTACCTGCACCAACGCAAGGGAGAGATGAAAGACTCGCGAGAGAGTATCAACGTGAAGTTACTTATAATCTTGAAGAACTTTCCCTACAAGCAGAAAATATGCAAGAAAAACTGACCGATTCTCAAAGAGAAGTTTACAATTCATTCATGGCAATGTTGGAAGCACAAGGTGAAATGAACAAAAACATGATGTTTCTTGATGCTCCAGGTGGTACGGGCAAGACTTTTGTAATCAATTTGATCCTTGCAAAGATTAGATCCATGAGAAAGATTGTGCTTGCAACAGCATCCAGTGGCATTGCTGCTACTCTACTACAAGGTGGCCGCACTCTTCACAGCACTTTTAAAGTACCCTTGGATACTCATTGAATGGATCAGCCAGTTTGCAAAATTACTGGTAACTCAGCCTTGGCAAATGTAATTAGAGACACCTCTGCAATCATTGTAGACGAAGCCCCAATGACGCACAAGAGTGCTTATGAAGCAATTGACCGAACACTGCAAGACATCACAGGAAACAAGAATCCCATAGGTGGCATTCCAACCTTATTTTGCGGTGATTTCCGTCAAATCCTCCCAGTGGTTAAAAATGGCACAAGGGCTAACATTGTCAATGCAAGTTTGAAACAATCCTATCTCTGGAGGCACGTTATAGTGAAGAGACTGACTACTAATATGAGAGCCTATATCTCTGATAACACAGCTGCAACAGACTTCTCAAAATTGCTTCTCCAAATCGGTAATGGTCAGTTTCCTATCACTTCTTCACCTGACACAATTAAGATTCCAACTGCGCTTGGTAAATGTGTCGGTAATCAGAAGCAACTGAAAGACAAAGTGTACCCAGACCTGCAAAACAATGGAAAATCACCGGATTGGCTCGCTGAGAGGGCTATTATTTCGCCATTAAACAGCAATGTGAATCATTTGAACAATTCAATAATGGATGAATTTCCAGGAGACACAAAGCAATACAAGTCAGTTGATTCGGCTACTAATGAATATGAAGCTGTTCACTACCCTGTGGAGTTTTTAAACTCTTTGGAGATATCTGGAATGCCTCCACACATTTTAAATCTCAAAATTGGATCGCCAATCATGATTCTTCGATCCTTGGAACCGCCAAAAACAACAAACGGAACCAGATGTGTTATCACCAGATTGCACACCAATGTACTTGAGGCCACCATTTCCTGTGGTCCCTACAAAGGCGAAACCGTTCTACTGCCAAGGATCCCCTTAGTTCCATCGGACTCAGAACTTCCATTTAAATTCCGGAGACTCCAATTTCCTGTGAAGGTGTGTTTTGCAATGAGCATAAACAAAAGTCAAGGTCAGACATTTAACACCATTGGCGTAGACTTGACATCAGACTGCTTCAGTCACGGTATGTTCTACGTCTCCATCAGCCGGACAGGAAGTTCAGAAAAACTCTACATTCTGGCTCCAAATCAAAGCAGCAGAAATGTAGTTTACCCTGAGGCTCTTCAGTGAAAAGTTCGAGAAATGGATATGAGGAAAAACTGACATGATCTGATTGTGGTAAGTTTTTAGTATTGAATGTGCAAGATAAAATTTAAGCAAGAGTTGAAAATTACTTCAATGAAAAATTTACTATGTAACATCAAGTAACCTTCCTTTTTGATGAAAATGTTTTGTGAAGTTCCTGATTGAATTTCAGTCACTACAAGAGGTAGTTAAAATGTTAATCACCTTATGCAATCGTTGCTCTTACAACATCAACTTACTGGAAAGGTGCCCACAGATTTTGGTACCCGAGTGCGCAACAAAGCTCCGTGCGAAGCACGGGTATCTTTGCTAGTATATATATAATATAGTGAAGAGTCTAACTGGTATAAATATTTAACAATGTATGATAAATTATTATTTGGGGTTATTCAAGTGTTATTATATTGTTCTATTTTGCTTTATATCTATAAAAGTGAACGTGTCTGTGTACATTTCCCCACATCTCTGTCAATTTTCAGTCTACAGACTCGAAATTTTATATACAGGGTAGTGAGATTTGGGGAAATCTTTGTAATACATTTTCGGCCAGAAATGTGGCTGTTAACGGGTCAAAATTCAATGATTTGACTTTTGAGAACTCTACCAAACTCCTCCGTCAATTTTGAGTCTAAACACTTGAAATCTTAGATATAAGTTCCTTGGACATGGATCTAACTTAATAACTTGATTTGAGCCAAAAACAAATGTTAAGGGGTCATAATAGGGGTCAAAGTTAAGAAAAAAAAAAAAAAAAAAATTGACTGCTGTGGTCTCTATTCAGACAATTTCTGGTCTAAACATTTGAAATTTTACATAAAGGGTATTCAGAGATAGGGCAAGCTTTTTAATCAGTTTGAGTCGAAAATTTGAGCTACCAATATATAAATGTATATAAGTTTGCATGTCTGCTTAAAACTTTCCACAGAGGCGACGGATATTCACAAGATCAGTATCGTTGTTAAGCTCAAACTTTCAGACGACAAATATCGAAAAATTGGCTAAAAACATTAATTTCTTCATCTTCAACTGGGCACTTTTCTATAGGGAAGGGTCGCTTTTTTCGCTGATATTGTCGAAAGTCATCCCCTCTTTTAGATTGTCTAGCCTTAATTTAAACCTACGTCACTTCCGGTTTGGCGGTGGTCGTAACAGCAAAGGCATCACGTTTTTTCTCCATTCTTTTTCTCCTTTGCGGTACGGGTTTGAGCCTGCCTTCCTACTACCACTTTTTTTTTTTTTTTTTTTGCTCAACATACCATACACATCCAAACACCTGGGCAATATTGTGTCAGGTCATGTCATATGCTACTGGTACCATGTAACCCAGTACTACCTGCCTCATGGTCGGGTCACCGGCGACTAAACTGGTTCCCCCACCAGACTTGTTTGGTGAGGAGAGCGGCTAGTCTCCCTGGAGGATTAAAAACAAGACCTTCCAAAGGGCGAATGAACTCTTTTTCTGGGTCAACGGCCAACTAGCACCGTGTATATTTGTGTGTGTATATGTGTATTGGGGTGAAGAGGGCTCCCGTAAGCCGTGGTGAAGGCAACCTTTCTAGGAGAAGCAAATCTCTGATTTAAAAAAACCATAAAGCGGGAGACCAGTACCCGCATTAAGCTGGTCTGCAGTTTAATTTGTTGCTGGCTATCTTGCTCTTGCTTGTTGCTGGATCTCAACATTTTGAACTGAGAGAGAGACTTAGCTGTCGTACAAAGCTAAGACTCTGTAACATCATCTTTGTATAGATACTCCCTCAAGCATTTGGGCTCATGGATTTTAAATGTCTGAGGGAGTGGCACTCGTCTGACAAGACGTTGCAATCATCATATATGTGTGTATGTTTATGTATGTGTGTGTGTGCATGCATGTACGTATATATATATATATATATATATATATATATATATATATATGTATGTATAGCAATGACCATCTTCAGTGTCATGTCTGCTTGAGTGTGTGAATTCGCCGGTAACACTAAAAAAAAAAAAAAAGTCATGTTAGGGCTCATGGATTTTAAGTGTCTGAGGGAGTGGCACTCGTCTGACAAGACGTTGCAAATATATATATATATATATATATATATATATATATATATATATATATATATATAACCATTTTGAATTTAAATTAAAAGATAAGGTATAAGTTGTACATTTAAAAAGAATACCTGGCTGTAAATTGCGGGTACTTTTTATTTGCCTGGCTGTTATAGTATCCAAAACAGTTCTATATATATATATATATATTAGCAAAAGTACCCGTCGTTGACTGGGTTCAAAAACAGCCTACATAAAATGGACTCTGATTTATGAAAGTATGATAGGTTATGACAAGGAACGGGTTGTAAAGAGATAGCTTCGAATTTGGGAGTATCAAAACCAAAGCAAAATATGATGAAAGTAAAAATAAAATAGATAAACCCCATAATTTATTATACCATACCTGTTCACACTGAAACACTTATCACAATATTCTGTGGATCTATATTAAAAAAACCTTGTTAAACTTTGTGACATATTTCCATTCTATGGAGGTCAGGTGCAAACGAACACCCCATAATTTTATTATACCATATTTCTTCAAACTGAAACATAATTATCAAAGTATACTTACGCAGATAGATATGAAAAGTCTTTATTAAAGTTTGTGCCTATATCCATTCTATGAAGGCCAGGCGCGAACGCAAACCCCACAATTTTATTATACCATTCCTATTTAAGTTAAAACATACTTATCAAAGTATCATCTATAACAAAAACACTTGTAAACGTTTTTTTTTTTTTCATTTTCATTTTTTATTTCTATTCTTTGGGGGCCAGGCGCGAACACAGACCCCACAATTTATATGAACCACCGTTCTGCCAGATCAAACTTACCCATTCCTGATCCTCGATACATCTATCATTATATGTAATCAGTTTTTTAAAATAGTCAACCATATAGGAGCCTATTTGTGACCAGACACACACACACACACACACACACACACACACACACACACACACACACACACACACACACACGTTCAGCTTTATATATATATATATATATATATATATATATATATACATATATATATATATCCTTTCTGCAAGACTTCTGTTACTCGTTATCTAATTTCTCACCTCCAACATTCTATTTTTATACATTAAAAGCCACATAAAAATATAGGTCAATTGGCCGGTGGCTAGTCTCTGGTCTACAAAGAGGGGCTATTTTCCCAATGGTAGAGAATTTAAAAAGAAAAAAAAAAACTGAATAAGTGAGTTACTGGGTTCTTTTTGTATGTAGTTAAGAAGCGTTGTTAAAACTTCTGCATTTCTCTCTCTCATTATATATGGATGTGCATATACTCCGAAGTTTTTAATCTTTAAAATTCTATGTTAAAAAAAAAAAAAAAGAAGTTTTATTCCGAAGTGTTATGCTGGAAAACTCCTTTGCTTGGTGTCAATTAATTTCTTGTTATCATTGCATAAATTTGCTTCCAAGAATTCACGCCAATCCTATTCTTATTCTAGAAGTCATCAGTTGTTTACCAGGAAAAACTGTTATGGGAATTTTAAAACGCTATTCTATTTCATGGCTCCCCAGGAGTGTTGAGATATATGAGCGATAATAAGAAAGATATGATAAAACCTCCATCCTTGAAATAAAAACATTAACTACATACATAATCTATTTATCTGTCTGTCTGTCTAAATAGCTGCATTGAGCACTTTTGAAAAAAAAATTGTTTTTAGTTCAATACATATGAACTTATTTAATTTTAACAATAACAAAACTACTGTTTCTGTCAACTGATGACATTCATCAGGTAACCTAAACTCCCGACTTACAAAGAGACATGTTCTTAAAATGAAAACTTTCATTTTTAGAACATGTCTTAAATTCGTTGTTTTTTTAAATTTTTTTTTTGTTTTTTTTTAAAAAACTTTTGGATACCTTTAATCTGGAATTATATATATATATACACATATATATATATATATATATATATATATATATATATATATATTTTACTGTTTATGGCGATTTTTGTTTTCAACTCATTATAGATGGCTCTTTTAATCCCAAAAGTACATCTTTATCCTATGCCCCCAAAATCAACAGAGATAAGACCATTCCTGTATTGATCTGGTCCCTATTGATTTTGCGGCAGGACTTTAGTTCTGTGTAGTTCTAGGAGGTTCACCCTTCCAGGTTTTGCCTTCTTTCTTTGAGAAGGGGTTAGTTTATTGCTAATAGCATGAGGCGCCCTCGCCGGGGAATGCCGACGAGGCTGCCCAGGCACTTTTAGCAAGTCAGAATGCCCCTCCTCGAGGGTTACTGACTTCTCGATCCAACTTTCTGACTCTGGTGTCCAAGTTCTTGCAGTCGAAGAGAACTAAACAACGTTCGCACCTGACCTCCATAGAACCAATAAAATATTCAACTTTTTATTTTATTTAATTTATTAATTAATTAATATTTCCTTTTTATTAATACTTTTTAACAAGATAATCTGTTAACAACTTTTATCGACTTAAACAGAAAAACGTTTAATAATTTCTTTTTACTATTTTTTTTTTTTTTTTGTTAACTTGAGGAAAAAAATTGATTCATTGACACTACATTGGTTACAACCTTTCTTTTTTTACATGGAGGTCACCACTTATCAAGGCCCAGAGGCCACTCAGGGATAAGGGTTATTGCGTGTACAGTAATCAATGAGATAGTATTGTAGTAATCATTAGTATTGGGGGTTTTGATAGGGTGTCTTACTTAAGGGGGCGGTTTGTCAGGCGTTTGTTTGTTGGACTTGAAGACATCCAAGTTGTAGTCAGGTGGGAAACAGGCAAACGGAAGAGAGTTCCACAGTCGTGCACTTCTGAGAAGGAAGCTCTGCTCATGGAATCTACGTTTGGATTTAGGCACATTTTAGTGGGAAAAATTATTGACAGTAGTTTCAGCCAGACGGTTGTTTCTCGTGAAAGATTGGTGAGGAGGGACGAGAGATTGGAGCTCAGACGAGCACTTGCCATGGAAATAACGATAAAACAAAGACAGGCTCGCAACGTCTCTTCTGTGGGAGAGAGGCTGCAGGGAAGAGAAAAGGGCATCCCCCACTAAACTACGAAGTCTATTTTGTACTCTGTCAAGGCAGGATAGGCTGTTTTTAGCAGCTCCTGTCCAGATGTGGCAGCAGTATTCCATCCTTTGACGTACTTGGCTTTTATATAGATAGAGAATTGCATCAGTAGTGAGATATCTTCTGGAACGGTAGAAGGATCCCACCATCTTTCCCAGCGACCTTGGCAACAGACTTGATGTACGTGTTCCATTTCAGATCGGGAGTAAAGGTTAAACCCAGAAGCTTGTCAAAACATGGAGTCTTCCCAAGATGAGAGCCATCCATTTCAATTGATGCTAGATGGGGATCAGAGTATCGATGATGTAAAGATAGAAGCTTGGTTTTGGATGCATTAAAAGTGACCAGCCACCTCCTCCCCCACTGTACCACGCGCTCAAGATCAGAGGAGAGAGAATTAGAGAGAACTTTGTCATTTACGGCCTTTGATGTGTTGCCGTAGATGGTCGTGTCATCAGCATAAATGTCAATGAATGATTTGAGTATGTGTTTTGGGAGATCATTGATGTAGATCAGGAAGAGAGTTGGGCCCAGGATGGACCCCTGAGGGACTCCAGCATTAATACTGTGGGCCTCTGATTTCTGTCCATCAACCACTACTCTTATGAGCCTATAAGAGAGAAATGATTTAATGATTGAGAAAACATTTCCAGTTATACCGTAGCTGAAAATCTTGTGAAGTAGGTCCTAATGCCATACCTTATTGAAGGCCTTCGATATGACAAGGCCAATTGCCCTGGAAAGGAAGCTTTTGTCAAGAGATTCACTAATCCTATGAGATATAACCGTTAGCACATCTGCTGTAGATCTTGCAGAGCAGAAACCATATTGCATGTCACTAAGAAGGTTGTTTCTGCTGAGGTGGTTGACTACTTCTTTCTTTAATATGGATTCCAACAACTTACTAATGACACACAGGAGACTTATTGGTCTGTACTGAGAGGGAGATGCCTTTTTTCCTGAATTCTTAAATACAGGGCATACTGATGAGGTTTTCCAGGGTGTTGGGAAGCACTTCTTAAGGCAACGCTTAAACAGTTTTGTAAGTATGGGCGCAAGTTCTGGTTGAAGCTTTTTCAGCACTATAACTGGAATACTGTCTGGGCCAGTTGCTTTACTGGAATCAAGGTTCTTGATTAGCTTGGCGACCTCACGCACAGATATTTGTATGTTGCATAGGGTGTTGTCTGTTATAAGAGGAAATACGGGGAGTTGATGGTCATTGTCGCATAGGGTAGAATTAGCTGCAAAGTTCTTGGCAAATAGTCTGGCCTTGTCTGATTCTGACGAGATTGATGATGGTTGGGATAGAACGCACGCTTCTGTTCAGGATCCTGTTTGCTATTTGCCAAAACTGGTGGGAACCAAGCCGCTGCTCAGCTACTTTGGATTTAAAAGACTGAGCATATAGCTCTCTTGCATTTTTTTATTACTCTTTTACAGTGGTTGCTAGCAGTCCTGAAAGCAGCTTTAGTCTCAGTACATCTATTATGTTGGGAGCTATGGAAAAAGTGATTTCTGTGCACGATAGCAGCAGCACATTCTGGGGAGAACCATGGCTGGCTGTTAGGTTTTTGTTGGAATTTTTTGGATGGTATGAATCGGTCTATGCCTACAATTAACCATTCGGTCAGGTTTGATACTATAGAGGACACTTCCTTTTTAAACATGCAATGCAGAGGTAGATCAGATATGAATGTACGGAAGCTATCTCAGTCAGTCATAGAGTATCGATAGGTACGTCTGAAGACTTATTACATTTCATTTTTATTTTAACTGCTACAACAGAGTGGATGGAGGATCCCAGAGGAGATAGAATGGAACATGAACATAGCTCAGGGGAAGTTGTGAGGGAAAGGTCTTGAAGGTTTGCATACTGACTGGTAGTATCGGGCACACGGGTGGGTTTGTGAAGAATCTGAGTGAGGTCATAGGCAGTGGCAAAATCATGACAGAACCTCCCCTCGTCATCGGTCTTATTTGAATGGGTCAGTCATTCTACATTATGGACATTGAAGTCACCGCAAATGTGAATGTTAGCCGAAGGATGAGCAGACAAGATGTGGTCAATTTTCTCAGATATGCTCTTAAAGATAATAACCCCACTGTTGTGGGGGCGATATAGGGCAAATATAAATGCAGAAATGTAAGCTAGTGCAACCCGGAAGCACGTATAAGGTAAATTAGAGTCTTCTCTGGAGATATCCCTACCACATAGAAAGCCATCTTTAATGTAAGCACATATTCCATGCCCATGGCGATCTTGGGGGTCAGATTTAGATGTTAAGTTAGATTATCCTTTAATTACAAATTCGTCTAGGGAAGTGGTTGACCCTCTGCCAGTTTCACTTAGAAAGAATATGTCTGGTTTCGTCTCCTGTGATTGTGTTTCAACCTCTGGAAGGTTGGAATGTAGACCCCTGATGTTGGAGAAGGAGACCTGGTAGTAGGGGTCTACGTTGGAGGATGAGGTTCTAGGTTTATTCGTGTTTTTTTTTTTTAGATTTGTCATGTTGAGGTTTTGCGATTTATGGAGCTGGTCGATAGACTTAGTTTTTTTTGTAGCACATGATAAGGTAAAGCCGTAACAATTATCCACTAGTATGGCGTCGAGAGGCCCTACCAGAAACTACTGTATGGTCCAGAATCAATTCACCAAATGGCAATACAGCAGCCCCGGTACTTTGCACCTGCTGATAGGACAGCCTCCTTAGTGGTTAATCCAAGGTTCAGGTCCCTGACTATCAGGTGGATAACGTCAGCCCAGATGAAACGTTTACCTCCAGCACCCTTACTAGTGACATGCCCACAAGGATAGACATAGAAGCAGAAATTTTCCGATATCTCAGGCTACTGTTTACGAAGTACTACCGACCTGGAAAGCTGCTTTTTCTTCACCTTTTGTCAGAAAAATCACTCATTGGAAATGAGGACTGAGGGACAAAAAAGGAGAAGCGAGAGTTACTGGAGCTGCCGATAACACATCCACATGCATTATCTACTCTCCATTAAAAAAAAAAAAAAACGACTGTTTTATTTTCATTAGCTTTCTCTGTTAATTGTAAAAATGTCCCGGTTTAAAAGGATTTCTTATTACGAGAATTAATAGAGCATATCTTTAGGATTATTTAGATTTCTATTTTTCAAACGGTTAACATCGTGTTTTATTTAAATACCTTACAAAACAACACTTCTGTTTTCTTGTATTTTTGGTTTAAGAAGGAAATAATTATTAGCTTTTTTTCTTTTTTGGGGCAGGGGAGGGGTTGCAGTCTTGACTGTCATACGGGCGGTCAGGTTTCGATCCTGGCATGAAGTAGTTGCCTGTCTAGCTGCACTGATGAGCTGTGATACAGCAAAACAGTACTGTATGTGGATGACTATAATGCTCCTTATCTTGAGTTGAGCATATCGAGAAGTGATACATGATATACCATTAGCATATTAAGCGATGCTTTTTATGTAAACAAATCGAGCTTAGGTATTTGGGCAATGTCAAAACATCGGTAATTCAGTACCTGAACAGCAGCTGCCATTTAGCGTAATGGTTAGCAGCCTTGCCTGTCTAGCTGCACTGATGAGCTGTGAAACAGCGAAACAGTACTGTATGTGGATGACTCATATATATATATATATATATATATCTCAGCAAAAATGAATTACAAAAATAATACATATTAAAACCTATATAAATAAAACAGATGTATATCTGTCTGTTTGTGTATAAATATTTAACCGATAAACTCTTAAACTATTGGTCACATATCACTGAAATTAACAGGAAATAGTAATAATGCAGCAAGAACGGTTTATAATGAGTAAACTCTTTGTTTGGATGGATGAATAACGTGTACAGGCATATATCGGCAAGTTGAAATGCAAAATGTTCATTTCAACTTGCCGACATACTTCTTTCTGCGCATGCCCAAATTCAATTAATTTCTTCAAATCGTTTCATATTAAAACTTTCTTACTTATCCGTCGATAGTAACATTAGAAGAGAACAATGCTGAAGTTATGTTTTGGCTTCAATTCTAGCTGATAACATTCAAGTCCTTTTTTTTTAAACTTTTGAAATCACTAGTATATTTTATTACACTATATTCAATAAAGAATTGACGGTAATAATAAATACGAAATGAATTACATGAATTAAAATATATTTCAGCATATTTTACGCCCCCTTCCCCTGCTAGTAAACAAATAAACACAGCAATTATATTAAATTTTTCAAATTCATATGTAAAAGCAAAAAAATTATTCTTACGAAGATACTGGTTTCAGCTGCTTTAACCACCATGATATTTGCAATAATATTATTACTACTGATACCAAATTGTTCAAAGTTGGGTGTGGAATTTCTCAAGCTAATCTAGTTTCCCGGGCAACGCCAGAATATGGGTTAGTTAGTTGCACGCATATGCACGTTTTGTATTAAGCTGATTTTTGTTGTTGTTGCTAATATTTTCACGAATAATATCAAGCTCGTTAGTCAAACGGTCTAAGATGACAACCACATTAAGTGGCTTCTCTATTAAGATGCAAGTTTGAATCCTATACAAGTCTTATTTTTCTCTTTGTGATATTCTTTGTTTAATCTCTAGCCCTGTGGACTAAATACATTGTTTTAGTGATATTACTCCGCCCAAACATTAAAAAAAAAAAAAAAATTGCAGCATAATGTGTATAATGCTATCAAAAATAAATTCCAATATAAAAAAAATTTATATATTTTTTCCAGGCACTATCTGGGCATACGGCAAGATTTCTGGCTGTACCTCTTACGTAGCAACTGCCATGAAAATTTATGTGATTGGCGGATGGATTTTCTTCTTCATCATTTCAATAAGCATTGTGTTCTTCTTTGGATTTTTCCAGAAACGAAATGTTGACCAGGAATCTTATGTTAAAGTTTGGGAAGAAAGGTAAAATCTTTTAAAAATATTTTTTTTGAGTTTTTAATTCTGAAATCATATTTTAGAATTCAAACTTAATTCGTTCCTGGTGACAGTTTAAGTTTTTAAATCTCTGGGTAAAAGTACAGAATAGTTAACACTCAAGAACTCGTAAACCAACACAAACAAAAACATAATTTATATAAAACGCATTTAGATGGAATTCTCTTCCGAACTGCCTACAAACAACAATTTTTCTCTACAAAACAACCAAACTAAACATCATGAATAAATATTTGAAAATATAAAGAACTTATAACAATTTTTTCCAAAATTACGGGATTCGGCATTAAATAAACTGAAAAAGGGTTGATATGCCATAAAACAAAAGAACCAAACCAATTATAAATGCTTTTCAAGTAAAACAAAAAAAAAAAAATCTAAAAATAAAAGAAACTTGAAGCAAACTCGAGAACAATTGTTTTTCTATTTCTTATGGAGTGTCTGGTTTCAACAACTTCATCCTTGAAGTTAATGCACACAACAGGAAGCAGGAAATATGTTGATAGTGCTGCTAAGCTAACAGACCCTCAACATCCTGACACTGAATATGGCTTCAGTTGCATAGTTGGTTGTGGTGAACTAGTTTGTTTTGATAAGCTTATCTTTGTATGGCACTGGGCCAAATTCGAGGTGGAGAAGATGCTTGCATTTACTTGCTTCACAATCCCAAAATGTGACACGGCAAGAACTCGTCTGGCTACCACCGTTGCAAAAAAATATTTTCTTTGTTTCTATGAACAATTTCTTTCTGAGAATTTCATATCTGTGGGACACAATACAACGAAACTGTTTCCCTGTTGACTATGATAGTTGTCTTCAAGTCTAATGTCAACAAATACTTGTTAAGCCATCCTATTAATGAATCAAATTCTGCTCTTTCTACGAACAGTTTTCAACCCTCACATTTCAAAATCCGACCGACCCTGGTGCACTAGTTTGTCCTGATAAGTTTATCTTAGTACGACACAGGGCCATATTGGGGGCAGAGGATTTCATTTACTAACTTCCCAACTGCCAGATGTGACACAAAGATGGAAAGTGGGGGAAAAACCAGTTGTGGCATTTTGATCGATTGCAAACATAACTGTACGTATCCATCAGCATTCCCCAGTAAAACGCCTCAGGCGATTGGCGATAAACCATTTCTGGAATAGAAGATAATGCCTATTAGGACTGCAGACCATACCATATCCTGACGAGGAAGGGCTTGATGTTAAGTCTGTCCATAGATTGTTAGAATGATGACAAAGGCGAATTTATGCTAGTATACTTGGCATACACTACCATTATAACTAGGAAAAACAGATTTTGTGCAAGGATCAAAGTGTAGTATCTGTTCTGCTTTTGGTTAGAGGAGAAAAATCTTTTTAAACTGAGGTAATTATTTTTCTGTTCATATATTTGTACAGGATTCACTCATATACGAATTAACAGATCATTATAAATTTTGGAACAAAAACATAAGGGTTGGTAATGTGGGCTATATTTAGTTTTCTGCAAAGTTGGAAAAATGTAGGTGGAAGCCCTTTGAAAATTCAGACACCTCAGATTTTTGTGAAATTCAAAAAATAATTATTAGACATGAATGAAATAATTGCCAAAATTTCAGTTTCTTTGTCGTATAATATGTTTGTAGAGTGCTTAATATAGGTGCAACCTTTCATTTAAATTTTTTTAAAGATTTGCATTAAATTTAATCCATAATCATCAGCTACCATCCTTTAATGTTTTATTTCTTAGGCATTTTCTAAAACCAAAATAAAATACTGGATTTTTTCTAAAACCAAAATAAAATACTGGATTTTTTCTAAAACCAAAATAGAATACTGGATTTTTTCTAAAACCAAAATAGAATACTGGATTTTTTCTAAAACCAAAATAGAATACTGGATTTTTTTCTAAAACCAAAATAGAATACTGGATTTTTTTCTAAAACCAAAATAGAATACTGGATTTTTTTCTAAAACCAAAATAGAATACTGGATTTTTTTCTAAAACCAAAATAGAATACTGGATTTTTTTCTAAAACCAAAATAGAATACTGGATTTTTTTCTAAAACCAAAATAGAATACTGGATTTTTTTCTAAAACCAAAATAGAATACTGGATTTTTTTCTAAAACCAAAATAGAATACTGGATTTTTTTCTAAAACCAAAATAGAATACTGGATTTTTTCTAAAACCAAAATAAAATACGGGATTTTGATCAAAATTAGAATAACGGTTCTAGACATGATATTTTGTATCAGGCTGACAAAGTTCTTCCGATTTTTTACTTTTAAATTCAGATGAACATATCTCAGCTCAGACAAAAATTTATTGATTGAAATAAGAGCCATCAGAATAAATACACTTTTGCCCATACAAAACAAGTGTATTTATGCCAGTAACGTAAACATTTTACATTCTGGTGGCAATGAAGTCACTGGAAGCGTTTTTTATATCGCTTAGATTTTTTTAAGCGCTTCTCATCCAGAAAGTTGTCAAGATGCTTAAAAAATGGTAGTCTGTAGGTGTGAGGTCTGGAGAGTATGATAGATGAGGCAGTTTTGTCACCTAATTCGTTCAACTTCTGCAGAGTCAGTTTAGCAACATGCGGTCAGGTATTGTTGTGGAGAAGAATTGGGTATTTTCTGTGGACTAATGCTGGCTGAAGTTTCTGATGCATTTCATTCATTTGTTGACGGTACTTTGCCGTAATGGTTCTGCCTGCACTCAAAAAACTAATGGATTAGACCGGTCACAACCCAGTCAAGGAACAAGTCATTCTTGTTGCATAAAAAGGAAGATAATACTTCATAGCAGCATTTCTTTTAGCTGTCGTTCAATTGGTGAGACAACCATTTATCAAGTTTTTTGTCTTTCCAATCTCTCTCAAGTGGTTGGAAATCATTGTATATGTTACGTCTGATTCAGAAGTAAGCTCTCTATGGATTGGCTTCGATTAAGGCTCTTAATTGATTTTTGTCAACATCTGATGGCTGAGCATTACACTCATCATCTTCAAGACTCTCATCGCTGCCACAAAATTACTTAAACCACCATTGTATTGTGTGTTCAGTAGTGGTTCCTGGACCAAATGCTTCATTGATATTGCAAGCTGTTTCAGCAGCTTTTCAATCTAGCTTGAATTGAAATGAGAAAATTGTGCGAATTTGCTTTTTTTCCATTTTGTATTAAATATTCTGAAAAGACATTTCTTTTAAAACAATTGTAATTTAAACGATTAGACAGATGAGAAAACACTCTTTAAAATGATATATAAAGTAACGTTATTATAATGAAAACTTATTTGAAAATATATCATTTGAAATCAAAATCAAAAATTCTGCAAGAACTTTCTTCTCAACCATTAGATGATGATTTTAATCTTGGTGTGAAGAGATGAAAGTCATGCAAAGCTTCCAGTTTCTATATCAAGTCTGGGAAAGAGTCAACCGAAGTCAAAAAAAAAAAAAAAGTAATTGTAGGTAATGACCTATATTTGTTAAGCTTGTTCTTAAAAGGTAACTTATATCCAATGGGATAAATGTCACCATAAAAACGTCTTCAGTTGTCATGATTTATGACATTAATGTGGCAAGTAATGGATTAGTTTGCAAAAAAACAAAAAACAGATAACATCTCAGAAAGTGAAAAAAAATATTGCTCCTTTTTAAGCCATAAAATCAGCCAAGGGATAAGTCCCCAACCTGCAAAATGCTAAACTTCACTTTAAAAATGTAGACAATCCTGTTCTACTGCAGTGCAGATATCCTAATAATCATCTCTGAATTAAGCCATGGTGGAAGCAATAGATATTTTAAGAACTTCAATATGTTTCACATTGTCTGCCAAACTCCAGTCTCTGTCACATCAGCACACTGTTGTATTCTTGTGCTCGTTTTGCAACTAATTCTGAAGAATGTGCTCTGATGAACTTTCTTTATTTGCGCATCTTCAATGTAAATATATCCAACCAACCTGAAAAACTACAAAAACTAACCCCCCCCTCTTTTCTGTCAAAATCCCTAAATGCTGAAAGATTTTCTACTTCTCTCCTTGAACCACTTATTTTTGAAATTCCCTGTTTCCCCAACTATGCTATGATGCTGAAATTTAAATGTAATGTGAACTAACATCTTACTTTCCAACTTGGGTTTGCCCCTAAAAATCTGACCACCATCACAGTAGCTCCTTAGGTATTAGTAGCAACATGCCTTGTTTGGGGGGGGGGGCAAACAAAAATATAAAAAAAAAAACTAAAACCAAAAACAAACATTTTCTGAGAAAATCCTGAGTTATTGTTTAACTTGGATGTTTAACGATGGAAATGAAAAGACACTTATAAAAATGATACAAACTCATTATTATTTGTGGAAACTTCCTGGATATTTGTCCGAAACAAGATGTTTTCTTGATATTATGTTAATCCTTTATTCCATTACCAGTTGCACTTCTCGGTGTGATTTTCTTTTTAATAGGATTTTGAAAGTTAAATTTATTTATTATGATATCGTTTAGTTTAATGTGGTTTAAGAATTAATCAAATTTCTAATATTTTAGTTTATAACAATTTGCTTTAAGTTAAAAAAAACAATATTATTTTTTTAAAAATAATTTATTTATCTTAAATGAATGAATGAGCTTTTACTTTTTTATTTCTTTTTATTTTTAATTTTTTTTAATTTTATTTTTTATTTATTTATTTATTTTTTTTTTTTGCGTTCCCTCATTCCTAGTTAAGCAACAAGCTATTTCAGCCATTATGGCTTTTGACCCAAAGCTGATACCAGCATTCAATGGCAATGAATCCGGACACTCAATAGTGGAGTGGTTGGAGAAAGCTGAACTTATATGTTAGCTGAGTGGGATGAAGTGCATCGAGTGCGTAATTCCAATGCACTTGTCAGGCACTGCATATGTCATGTATCAGCAATTAAGTGAGGAAAAGCAGGTGGATTTCGACTGTATAAAGAAATCCTGGTCTTCGGGATTGCATGGACAAACTTGTTCAGGACTGTGCTGCTACGTGTGATATAAATATATGTACATATTTCTCGTTTTTTTTTTTTTTTTTTTTTTTTTTTGCATTCTATCTTCCCTCATTCTAAATTTTTTGATAATATCTAAAATTGCAAATGTTTGATAATATCTACAATTGCAAATGTTTGATTTGATCTTCGTCTATCTGGATTGGTCTTCCAGAACGAGGAGTGTTATTAAGGGCAAAATTTAATATGAATATCAATGTACAAAACCCCCCAAATTTATAGGAGTATAGATAGATACAGATACATATATGAATTTAAAATAGAAAAGAAGCAAAAAAAAAAAAAAATGCTTAATTTGTCTGTTCAGTGAGTTATTTTTTTTGACTTGTGAGTCCTCACGCAAGGATAAGGGTTTAATGAATGTAAGGTGGTAGTGTAGTAATCGTTAATGGTGTAAATTGGGTAGAATTTGATTATTTATGGGAATGGCTCAACAAGAATTTGTTTACATTGGATTTGAAGGCTACCATGTCGTATTCTACTGGGAAGCAGGACAGTAGAACAGTGTTCCACAGGTGGATAGTTCTGGGAAAGAAGCTTTGTTCATGTAATCTATGTTTGAATTTTGGCACAGATAGAAAGTGGGGAAAACTGTATATAGTTATTATGCCGAGTGTTTTTTGTGAAAGTTTGGCGAGGGGTGACCATAGACTGGAATTCAGTTGAGCACTTGCCATGAAAATAACGAAAGAGTTGATACAGACTCACAATGTCTCTTCTGTGGGGAAAGAGGTTGCATAGAAGAGAAAATGGAATTACCTACTAGGTTTCGAAACTGGTTTTGAACTCTATCAAATCTGGATAGGGCTCTCCAAGCAGCTCTTGCCCAGATGTAGCAACAGTACTCCATTTTAGGGAGTACCTGGCTGTTATGCAGATAGATGATTGCATCAGCAGTGAGATACCTCCTAGAGTGGTAGAGTGATCCCACCATTTTTCCAGCGATCTTGGCTACAAATTTGATGTATGTGTTCCATTTCAGATCAGGATTGAAGGTCAGTCCTAGAAGCTGTCAAGACACTTCTCCAAGACGAGAGCCTTTCATTTTACTCTATCAACTATTTTCGGATGTGAAGTATATCCCTCCAGCTTCCAGTTAATGTTGTGTATTCAGAACAGAAATATGGATTGTTTTGTCAACTTCCTATTGTAGTTAATCCATTTTTAAATTAGTTCTAGGCTGTTTTTGATTGTGGAGTATTATAGTTTGGTTTCCAGATAATGTTAGTTCATCAGGAGAGAATACACACTGTTTCAAGGCCAACCTCTCAACAACTTTTTATGCGTACTTGCCCCCATCACTAGTGTGAGACTAATATTATCTTAATTGCAAGTAAACTATTCAAAATAATAAAACCGTTTAATCTGTAGTGGGTTGTAATTCAGTTAATGTTTAGCATCTTTAGTGTTTAAAAGTTGCGTCTAACATATGCATTGTTAAGAGGCGCTCTTATCGAAAGGAAAGAAGAATGTAATAAATTAAATAGGTAAATATATATTTGTCTATGTGAAGGCATGACTATACAAAGAAACTGGATACTGTTATTATCGTAGCCTGTTATCATTCCATTCAAATGACCTTATGTAATGGTTAGGAGTGCAGATTGTTGGTATTAAATTAAAAATTGGAGCAAAGGCAGACATAGACGGAAGATTGTGTGCAAATAAACACTGCACCACTCCTATATGAAAGTGATATAGTGTTTATGATCACAAATGGTGGCTCTGATATACCTGGTTCAAATTCTGCCAGGGATACTGTATCACTTTCACTAATATCCTTACTTTTCATCTGGTTCCATTTTATTGGTCCCCCGACAAAGGAGGGATTGGACCTAGTAATTCACTCCTGTTCATTTGTTCTCACTTTTCTCAATAACCACACCTCGGATTTCTTAAAAATTTTGCACAAACATTAGTCATGGTGAAAGTAATTTTTTTTTTGTTATTCAGAACCTTTCAAATCCAATTTTTCACGTAGACTACAACTTGGCTCACTGCAGTCAACATTTCCAACATACAACTTTGTCATGATTGACATGCGCAATGTCAAAGCCATCATTTTCTTCAATGACAAATTAACAGCATTCGGGTCAAGGATTCCACCTGTGCATGACAAGTTTTCCTTTTGTTAATTCATGCTTCTTGCAACCTTCAGCGCACCAAGGAAAACAGTGTCTTTGCATAACATGCATTGCACAAGGTATGTTTCACTCGGAATTCTCTTTCCAGACTTATTCACTCATGGAGGGAACCCCACATACTTGGCTTGTTTTTCTTCTCTTCTGCTTTCTTGTTTTTTTTCTTCCTCTTCCTCTCTGGTTCTGGATATGACCTTAAAAGACATCCAGTGGTGAGGTCCCATTCGGGGAATATGGAGTTGCCTCATAACTTTGATTCCTCCCAGGACCACTTTGGCTGGGAGTGGTAATACCTGTTAAGGCAGCTGGTGCTACCAGATCAGGCTGTCTGAAGATACTGGTTTCTTGAACAAAACTGCATCAAACATTGATTTTATATATATTTTTCTTTTTTTACAAAAACTCAATCATGTTCTACAAAGTCAAAAACGAATACAAGTTTTCTGCAAAACAATCAAAACAAGTACCATAAATAAGATATATAAAAAAAAAAAGTTGAATAAAAACTTTTTTACAAAATTACTGGATTTTGCATTAAATGACCGCAAAAATAATATACTGTAAAACAAAACAACCAATCATCTTTCTGTCTGGACTTTTTTCTTTCTTTCTTTTACACTGTACTTTTAATAAATCATTCTCTCTCTTCTTTCTCTCTCCTACACACTTTGGATCTTTCCTTTGCTAACATTCATATTTTTTATTAGTGGACCAAACACATTTAAAATTTTCCTTAAACTGTTATTTTTACACAAAAAGCTAATTTTAATGGAATTTAAATGATTAAAAACTAATTTTAATGGAATTTAAATGATTAAAAACTAATTTTAATGGAATTTAAATGATTAAAAACTAATTTTAATGGAATTTAGCAATTTCAAAAGATAATTTTAATGAAATTTAACAAATTTAAAAGCTAAAATGAAGTTAAACCAGATAAGTTAATATTTTCATTATTAAAAAATACAGTCTTCATCACCCACTCTTCCAAAATGAGATTCTACTTTTTTTTAGGCAATTCTATGGAAAACACTGTAAAAGTTGACAGAAAAAATCTAAAAAAGAAAAACAATTACTATTGCAGGATCATTTTGGCATAACATGAAATGATTGCAAATTACAGCCATTCTAGCATTTTAGGACAGCTAACTATTTTTTTTTTTCTATAGGAAATACATTTTGTGCATTGTTTTTTTTTGGGGGGGGTCTAACTTCTTGGCAATTATGTGTGGTTTTACATTTTTTTTTTTTTTTTTTTTTTTTTGAAAGAGGTTTGCCACTCAAACTTAAATTGTAGGGTTTGTAAAATTGTTTTGAGGAGGTGGTTGCCAGTTGGCCTTAGTGTTAGTGGTAAATCGAGTAATTATTTATTTTTATTAAACATTCAGCATAAAAAAAACCCTTACCTCCTCCCAAAATGCAAAGAATTTATTTCTCTTAGCAAAACTTTCTTTTGATTGACTATGTTAAAAAATTAGAATAGCGTGGAAGTGGGAGATCATTTTACATCAAGTTTCACATACAAGTGAGTTGATGGCAGGTTGGAAAATTGATGGTGGTGCATGACTAGGAAGAGTTTGAGATTTGTAGCAGTCACCATACATATTATTTTGTCTTGTGGATTAATGCCCTCTTGCTGACTGATGTGGCCATGTACTGACCAGTCAGCTAGTAGGGCGTATTAAATCTTATATGTCCCTTAAGGAACTAATTACCTCTGTGAGGAACTAGTTAGCAGAGGAGCTCAGACCATCAAAGAAGACAGATTTCTCTCCTCTCATTCTCTGTCCACTGAATCCTCTCAGGTTGAAACTACTTAACTGAAGATCTCCACTCGACAACCTGAAGACATTTCAAGTTTCTGTCTCCTGAGACGAGAGCATCCTAGAACTTTCTATTCCTTTTCTTTCTTTCACCTCAGACACAGTCACTCTTCTTTCAAAATAAACCTTTTTCATTGTTTTGTTCTAAAATTAATTACTCTGTGCTTTTGTGTCGCAAATTAATCTTTTGTTAAGGCTTTTGTGCACTCGCGCATAAAACCTTCCTTTTGTCATTGCACACTCACATCCTGAAGTCGGCCTGGAGGTTTTGCCACTGCATTCCAACAATGCTGGTTCAGCAGAGATGCAGTTGGAGATTGTACTTCACTGTAGACACCTGCCAGGGGAATCCATTGATCCTAAAAACTTAAAACAATTTCTTTTTCATTCCATGTCTCTTGAATATGTAAATAATGAATTGGCGTAAGACAAAAATGTTCAACACTAAATTCTCAGAATATTTTTGCCAATGTAACCTCTCACTTTTCTTAGGTGTGTCATAGCTCAATTTTTGGTCCCTCGACAAAAGGAGGGTGGACCTGTAAATTCACCCTTGTCTGTTCATCTGTTTGTCTGTCCGCACTTTTCTCAATAACAACACCTTGGAATTTTTGGAAATTTTGCACAAACATTAAACATGATATCAAAAAAAAAGTAACAAAATGGATTTTCTGCGAAAACTCTGGTTGCCCTCTAGGAGTGCCTTTCGGGTTAAAATGGCTAAAATTGACACTTTTGTTGCTTATTAAAAAAAAAATTGATGCTTTGGATTTTTATAAAACTTTCTGAAAAGTTGTAACTAACTGATTTTTGTATAATTTTGTTTGTCTATACTTTGCAATAACTCTTGGGTGTGCCCCAAAGGCTCTTTTAGGACTAATAAAAACACTCCATTTTTGGGATATTTTACCATATTTGTCCAAAATTTTATCAAATTTTCTGTATATGTCTATTTAGCAGTTTTGCATGGTGCTGGACTCAAATTTAAATATGTTAAGGCGTTGGGGACTTTTGGGACTGAATGGGGGGGGCAAATAATGGACTTAGTCATTTCTTTTTATATATGGTGCAGAACTCAAATTTACATATATTAATGCCTAAAACTGTACCGTTTGTTCATTTTCACCAGGATTTGCAGACTTTTCAGGCTAAATGGAGGCGGGGCAAATACTTAGTCATATTTTTGTGACTCGTTCACTGTGTACTCATGGGGGACCATGTATGCTTTACTTGTTGTCATATCTATTTGACTCAGTTGTCAGTCTCTGCTTATATCGATTACACTGGTAACAATGGCGTCATGATTATATGCTGCCTCTGTTTGCATATTGCTAGCCTGGGAGGATTATCTCATGGCGACAAAACAGATATTACACCCCTACTTCCCTCAAAGGAGGTAATGCCTGGAAGGATAGTATCATGACCACAAAACAGATACTATGCTATCTTCACTTTCTGAATTTAGTCCGAAATAGCACAGCAAACTGAACTGAACATTAAGATTAATAGTAATGATAGTATAGTTACGGTTTCAGACAGACAGATACCAAATCTCCATTAGTAATCGGTGTTCACTGTTTTATCTGAATTTTTAATTTTTTTTTTTTTTTTTTTTTTTCAGATGCAACACTTTGTTTTGCTGTAAATCAAAAAAGGCAAAAAATCAAAATGCGCTTCAGGATGTTGCAAAATTGGTTGCACCATTCTTTGCGGTAAATACATTCTTAACGTTTTTTTTTAACTTTAAAGTCACCACTTATAAAGGCTCAAAGGCCACTTGAGGATAAGGATTAATGAATGTAAGGTGGTAATGTTGTAATTGGTAGAATTTGATTATTTATGTGGACAGCTCAACAAGAACTTGTTTACATTTGATTTGAAGGCTACAATGTTGTATTCAACTGAGAAGCAGGCAAGTGGAACAGTGTTCCACAGATGGGCAGTTCTGGTAAAGAAGATTTGTTTATGAATTTATGTTTAGATTTAGGCACAGATCGAGAGGAGGGGAAATCGTTTTTTTTTTTTTTTTTTTGATTACCATAAAAATCCGTGTGATATGTGTACATATTTTCACAAACGTAAAATACACTCCCGGGGTGGGGGTTGATCTATAAAAAGGCCACTCGAGGATAAGGGTTAATGAATGTAAGGTGGTAGCATAGTAATCGTTAATGGTGTAAATTGGGTAGAATTTTATTATTTATGAGGGCAACTCAGTAAGAATTTGTTTACATTGGATTTGAAAACAACCATGTTATATTCAACTGGAAAGCAGGCCATTCTTGTTAAGCCGTCCCCATAAATAATCAAATTCTATCCAATTTACACCATTAACGATTATTACACTACCACCTTACATTCATTAACCCTTATCCTCGAGTGGCCTTTTTATAGATCAACCCCCACCCCACAAGTGTATGTTACATTTGTGAAAATATATACACATATATAAACTACACAGGAATCATTGAGTTGCAATACACCAATGACAACTATACCCTAGCCCATACTATTGAAGATCTACAGTCATCGGCAGACAACTTCTCAAGAGCTTACATTAGGCACCGCCAAAAATGGCCGCAAAATCAAGTTGTTGTTGTTTTTTAAAACTAAATTACATTTATTAAAATCCATTATTTCTGAGTAACTTTTTTTTTCCAGAAAGATAAAACCCTGAATTTTATCATATAGAAAACAGAATAATGTAAAACTTTTTCTACTATTTTTAATTAAATTTTAAATGTTAAATTTTCCCAAAAAGTTAACAATTGACATTTTTGTCTTGCACAAAAAACGTACTTAAATATTAAAAAAAAAGGGTTTTTGAAATAATTTATTTATTTATTTATTGTCTAACTACGATTTAGGATGATTTTCTAAGAGAATATGCAAATTTATTATAATATAAGTACCTGAATTTCAAATAATTCCACTTATTCATATAGGTAACCAAATATTTCGCGTTGACGTAGAGTTCAGATCGACTCTGTTTACGTTTTCTTTTGATAAGAAGAAAACTATGGAAGACCAAACAGGCCAAAAAAAACTTATTTTTCAGTGACGAAAATTTCAATGTATTATTAAGCTGAGGCTGGCCAGTACCAGATGGGTGACCATTTGTATGAGTTTGGTTTTTAATGTGTATGTGTGTGGTGGCCAGGCTCCCCAAAATGGGGGGGGGGCAATTTAAAGCAGAATAAAAAAAAAAATCATTTCAGCGCGTTTGGTCCACCGTAGTCGAAAGGCGGCAAACGTTTTCAAACGAGATCGAAAAAAATGATGCTATTTTTAACACAAAGGGCGCAATATTTATCAAATTTTTTTTTTGTATCGATTATTCAAAGCATGCTCTGTTTAATAATGGTCATACATTATTCGGCTCGCTAAAAAAAAATTGTTAATTTATTTATCAAAAATTTTAAAATGGCTTTTTTCGTATAAATATTAAAATTTTTTTTTTTTTTTTTGTTTTGCTTAACTTAAATTAATTATTTTACTTAACATATTCACCGAATTTCACACTTCAAAACTCAAAAGCGGGATAATTAAACACAATCGAAGTTCTGATATTCAGACGTCAAAATAAGGTATGCAAACAATTTTTTTTTTTTTTTTTTTTTATCTATAATTCTGTGCCTTACAACAACACAATATGTTTTGTTCAGTTTCAGATGATTATTTTAAGCATATTTGTTCCCACTTCAAAACAAGGGGGGGTTTTGTAAGTAAAAAATATATATATATCAATATCGTTTATGAAAAATAAGTACACTGTTATAAAGTTCATTCTTCTCCTAATAATCGCTGAAAATTTCGTATTGATCGGATAATTACCTGATTTTTGGTAGATTTTTAAAAAGACTGTCCGTCAAAAAGTACTGACCTGCCCCCCCAGTTTTGGCGGTGCCTAGCTTACATGGAATATGGGCTCAACATTAACATAGCAAAGTATTTCTCTAACCTCGTCCTGGACATCAAACTCCTCTTGAGAATAAAATAACTATTAGGGGAATAGAACTAGAAAATGTGAAGCATCCTATCAACAAATACTACGGCTGAAAAAGACATTGATAGCAGAATCAGAGCTGCTCGTGCATCATATGGAAAACTGTATAAAAGAGTATTCAGCAATAAAAGGCTAACGCGATCTACCAAACTCATGACTTACAAAGTCATTGTAATCTCAACCCTGCTATATGCCTTTGAGACTTGGGTATTTTATAGAAGAGACCTGAAAAAGTTAGAACATTGTCACCAAGCAAAACTGCGTGATATCTTATGCATAAAGTGGCAAGATTTAATCACAAACACCGAGGTTCTCCTTCGCCCCGGGATGGAAAGCATAGAAGCCACATTAAGACATCGTCTACGCTGAGCTGAACACCTTGCTCGAATAGCTGACAACCACCTACTTAAGCCAGTTCTTTATTTAGAACTTGCCATTGAAACCAGACCCCACATCACACCAAAATGCTGTTTTAAAATTTAGCTGAAATCTATTCTTACAGGGACCAAAATTGACACAAACAACTGGGAAGTCAATGCAGCCAACAGGGAAAGTGGAGAAGAAAAATATATGAACACACTGAAATCTTCGAAAACAACGGAAGACAAAATGAAGAAACAAAAAGAGTTCAAAGAAAAGCTGGAGGTCAACAATATGCGAACCTTCCCACCATTCTCTGTGACAGCTGCAGCTGCCTCCTCCGTGCACAAATGAGACTTGTTTCACATTGTAGAAAATGTCAATGAGCAAAATGTATGCTTGTATCCGAGTTTTGTCAACAATGACAACGATATCTGTAAATATATGATTATATATTTTATCTATTTGAGACTTAAACAAGTTATTTTTTCTATCCTATGAGCAGAAATAATTTGTGTGTTTTTGGAAGTATGCACTCTATGGAGTGCTTTTCAATTTTATATCTGACACTAGCTGGCAGCCCGGCATTGCCCGGTCATACAATATGCTTAAACATAATTTGTTAATTTATGCAGATTGCATACGTATTATTATAGAATCAATCCTCTATTGAATATTATATATTACGAGGAATAATTTGCCTGGTGAACTAATTTAAAAAAAAAAAAAAAAATAAATAATAATATCATTCATCAAATTCCGTCTGTGTTTGTTTACAATATGACGATGAATGCCCTGGAAAAGTCATTTCTGATTAATATCTCGTTTTAAAATATGCAAATGAAGAAATGATTTCCAGCGATTTTAAATGGAACCTCTTCTTTTATTGTAAATTAAACTCATTAATAAGATAAAAATTAAATTAAAATGGTGAGGTACACCTGGGCTTGAATAAGGGATCATTCGCTCTGTAGTTAAATGCTCGACTATTGAGCTACGTCTCCAGATTATAATAAATTTATTTTTTATTTTTTCAATTTTTTTTAGAAATGATTTGCTTAAATTCTATTATCTCCCCTGGTTGATGTAACGTAAAATATTCCTTTGTAAAAATTATTTTTTTATCTATAAGAGAGAAAAGCTATTTTTAAGATCAGATTTTTTTCGAATTTCCACACAAAACCTATCTAAGAACACTGCCAGACATATAAATTAGCTTTGTGTGAAATTTGCAAAAGATAGACGCAGCCGTTTTGGAACCTAATGAGGAACACACACACACACACACACACACACGCAAAGTGACTCTTATATACTAATAGAGATATTGATAGAGATTGTTGGAGAATTCGTCAAGGAGTTGATATCGTACACCCAGTTTATTTTAATCAGGCTGTTTACTATTTACAACTTACTCTAATGTGTAGCTTTTATCTAAAATGTGATTGTTTTATTGACAGATTCTAATAAATGAAAATATTTATGAATGGAAAGATTTATCGTTATTTTAGACTTAAAACAAGTTATTTTTTCTATTCTATTAGCTGAAATAATTTGTGTGTTTTTTTTAAAATATGCGTTTTCTGGAGAGCATTTAAAATTTCGTCCTTTAATATCTGACATAAATGATTTGAGCAATTTTGAGAGGAATTCATTATTCTGATATGACTAACAGTATCCGGTTTTGCAACATTAAATTAATGTTTTTGCACAAAACATGTTTTAGTTCCTCTTGTGACTTCCACATCACGTGATCATTTGTCTTTTTCTCTTTCGTTTGTGTTGTCTCACATTCAATTCATACACAATTTTATTATGACAATTATTTAGAATACAATGTAAAAATTAAAAGTTGATTCTATTAATATCGTTACATTATTCAGTTTTAAGTTTTGTCTTTTTCTCCTATTTACATGGGTCCTGGATTTGTTTTATTTTTTTAATTTTTACAAAAATCTTTTTACATGGGAGTCCCCACTTATCAAGGCCCGGAGGCCACTCGAGGATAAGGGTTACTGCAAGTACAGCAATCAATGGGATAATATCGTAGTAATCGTTAGTAATGGAGATTTGATAAACTGACCCCTTAAGTAATCCAATTTATGAGGAATTTGTTTATGTTGGACTTAAAGACATCCAAGTTGTAGTCAGGTGGGAAGCAGGCAGTCAGAAGAGAGTTCACAGGTGTGCAGTTCTAAGAAAGAAACTTTGTTCATGGAATCTGTTTTGATTGAGGGACAGATAACGAGTGGGGATATGACCTTAAACTATATCCGATGGTGAGGGCCCCCTCTTGTGGGCTTTGGGGAGTGTGAAGCCACCCCTTAATTGCCATTACTCCCAGGTCCACTCTGACCCAGAATGGTAGTACCTGTTAGGGTCCCAACTATGGGTTGAATAGAAACTGACTTGAAAAAAAAAAACCCAAATATATTCTATTAAAACCTTTTTCTTCAAAATCACTGGATTCGGCATTAAATAACCTGAAAAGGGTTGATATGCCATAAAACAAAAACAACCAACTAACCTATTTACATGCGCATAAGTTTTGGAATAGTTGTCTACTGTAGAGCAGGAATTAATTTGTTGAGGGAGTTAGATTGAATTAAATGTGTTTTCAAATTTTAAGTACAACAAACAACAAAAATGAAATTGGGCAACCTGTTAACTGATTCTAAAAAACAAAGTGGAATCCGAGAAATCAATGCTAACAACAGAATTAAGCAGGTTAAAAGAAACCTTGACATGCTGAATGATACAAAAAAAAGTTGCCTTATTCAGCATTAAAAATAATGTAGTCGAAACGAAACTATAAGAATATCTTCTGCGATCAGACTTACTATAAAAATGGTTGAATCATTCTCACTCTTGATGTACGATCACATCGACAGAATCGATGAGAGTTCTTGGGTCAGCAGATGTAGAACAGTTAACCCGTAACGTTTCGTTCGCAAGGGAAGGCCAAGAAAAACATGGGAGGAAATGGTAAAACTGGACTTGAAAGAAAGAGGGATAAATAAAAACCTGGCCAGAGATAGGTTAGTTTGAAAGTCAGTTTCTAAAAGATGTCCAACACGTAGCTGCATATACAAGATGGAACGATAAATGTTGCTCTAAAGAAAACACTATAGCTATATTTTAAAATTTGTATCGGAAAAAAAAAATCAATTCAGTTAACTTGATTATATAGTAGAGCTGACATCTATTCAGTGTAGCCACCTTCAGTTTTGATCACAGCCGCGATACAGGTCCCGAAGTGGGAGCATGCCTTTTCCACAAACGCCAGCAGGAGCTCTGTGGATGCTCGGCAGAGGGCAGCAATCAGGTTGGCTTTGGTGCTGTGGGAGGTCATGTTGGTGATGATGTTGATGTATGACAAAACAAAGTAGTTCAGCGGGTTCGGGTCAAGGGAGGAGGGAGTAGTGAAAGAAGTCGTAGCACTCCTTCTGAAGCCAAGCGTGTGTTATTTTGGACTTGTGCGCTGGTGACGAATTCTGCTGCCGCACCCAGGGTCTGCCAGCGACCACCTGCTTGCACTAGAGGATCACCACACTCTTCAGCACATCCAGGTATATTTTGGTGTTGACTTTCAAGCCGATTTCGAAGATGTGAAGTAGCATGATGTTGCCCTCACTTGAAACCACAGCAAAGACCATAACTGTGACTGGAAACTTTGTTGTCATCACCATGGGCATGTTGTTATTTGTGGCAGTCCAGAGATGCATTTGGAGGTTGTTGGCAATGGTCCTGTTGTCAAAATTTGGATTGATAGAGAGCATGAACTGTACAGAAGGCGCATCTCCAATCCTGCTTGTTGAAAATTATGCCACTTTCAGACATGATAAAAGGCTCCTATTGCTAATTGGCCAACTAGTAGATGGTTTTCGACAAAAAAAAGAAATCCGATTTTCATCAAACGGAAATGGAATCATGTCATCTTTTCTAGGGCGATAAATTGTAAAAAAATGAATGTTAAACTGAATACGATGATGACTGTTAGTTTAGTGTGTTGTTTTCCAGTTAAGGTAGGGCAGTTAAATCACTTTCACTAATCCATTTGGAATAGTCGAATCCATTTCTATCTCCTTATATCATAATGTCTGGTAGGCTTACAAGTCCAAGCAAAATAAAACTCAAAAGTATCTCCTGCGATCACAAAAAATTTGCTTATGTGGTACACATCTCATATAAAATTTACTGATTCCTGATATAAAAAAAAAATTCCTGATGCATTCCACCATCTTTATGAGAGCGAGATATGTTCAAATATTCAGTATTTCTGTCACATCTGCAGAAGTGCCACTCGGCACTTTTGCTTGCATTGATGGCATCTAAAATCGATTTTGAAATCTAGTGGGTCATCTCTTCTGTTCTTTACAGCCGCTTTCCCACAATAGAGATGTTACTAGTCTTTCTCTACTCTATCATTATTCTCATGTAAAGTCCTTGACTGAGCTTTAGTTATTTGGTTCCAATTTATAGTGTTTGGATGATTGAAAAAATTGTGCCTATTTTTCGATGCCAAAACTATTATTTTATTAAGTTGAGGAGAAAGTTCTTGCAGAATTTCTAATTTTCATTTCAAATGATGCATTTTAAAATAATTTTTTTGTAATAATACCTTTACTTTTAAAGAGCAGTTTTCATTCTATCTAATCGTTTAAATTACAATCTTTTTAAAACAATTATGTCTTCTTTTCAAAACGTTGAATGCAAGATAGAAAAAAGCAAATTTGCACAGCTTTCTTATTTCAGTTCCGGCTAGGCTGAAAAGCTGTTGAAACAGCTTGCGATATCAACAAAGTGTTTGGCCCAGGAACCACTACAGAACACACAGCACAATTGTGGTTTAAGAAATTTTGTGGTGGCGACGAGTGTCTTGAAAATGATGAGTGTAGTGGTTGGTCATCGGATGTTGATAACGATCAATTAAGAGCCTTAGTCGAAACGAATCCATGCACAACTATTTAAGAACTTGTTTCTGAATTATATGTAATGTATACAACGATTTCCAACCGCTTGAGAGAGAGATTGGATTTGATGAATGGGTGCCTCACAAATTGAATGACAACCAAAAGAAACGCTGTTATGAAGTGTCATCTTCCTTTCTTTTATGCAACAAGAACAACTTGTTGTTTCTCGACTATTTTTCAATGCCAAAAACAATTCTTTTTATTATATTTTCTTTTTGCATAACAAAATTTTTTATTGCAGGTATTAATAATGAATATTCCTTTTTAAACTACTAATAAAATTAAAATCATAAATCATCCCCCCTCCCCAAGTGCATTTTTTGTGTTTGTGAAAATATGTGCAAATATTACGTGGAGTTTTAGTCATTCAAAAATGGAAGAGAAACTAAACTCACAGCAACAAATCTATAGAAATGTAGATTTAAAGATTTATGAAGAATTGGAATCAGAAATTTAGAACAAAAATAAATAATTGTATTGGAATCGTCTCATCACTAACAATTTGTTTTAAAAATTGCTTTATCCAATTTAATCCATCTCTTTTCTAATATGTAGAAAATTTTAAAAACTCCTCTTTTTAAAAGAAAAATGAACCAAGGGAAATAACTCTTGTACTTTTAGTAAAAGTTATAGTTCCTTTTTTTTTTTTTATCGTTTTATTCTAAACAAAAAAAACGTGTGGTTATAGAACATAAACATATTTATGAAAGAAATTTTTATGTAATGGATCCTGTGCAATGTCGGATCCTTGAGAAACAAACTATTTTCTCTTGTGGACTAATACCCCTTTGCTGACTGATGCAGCCATGTACTGACCAGTCAGCTACTAGGGCACATTAATCCTATATGTCCCTTAAGGAACTAATTACTCCTGTCAGGAACTAGCCAGCAGAGGAGCTAAGACTACCAAAGAAAACAGACCTCTCTCTCCTCTCATTCTCTGTGTACTGAATCCCCTCAGGTTGCGACTACTTCACTGAAGACTTCCACTCAACAACCTGAGGACATTTCAAGTTTCCGTCTCCTGAGATGAGAACATCCTAGAACTTTCTATTCCTTTTTTTTCTTTTACATCAGATGCAGTCACTCTTCTTTCAAAATAAGCCTTTTTCATTGTTTTATTCTAAAATTAATTACTCTATACTTTTGCATTGCAAATTAATTTTTTATAAGGGATTTTGTGCATTTGCACATAAAACCTACCTTAAAGGTATTTCACTCCTGACACAATTTTAGGATGAAGTACTGTTATCACATCTGGGGTGGTGCTACTCAGAGAATTCTTTCCTGCCTTGACAGAGTACAAAACCGACTTCGAAATCTAGTGGAAGGTGTCCCCTTCTGTTCCTTTCAGTTACTTTCTCACAGAAATTATTACATTCAGATGGAAGGAGAGACAGGGATTGAAGAGAAAGAGAAAAAGAGAGGAAGAGTAGAGAGAAATTATCTGCTTATTAAATGTATAAATTAGGTAACAGTTTTGGCAATTCGTATTTAATCTATTATATAAAGAGCAAATGTTTGTGTGTGTGTTTGCATGTCTGCTAAAAACTTCTGTCATCTGCATTGGATCAGCACGAACATGATGTTAGAAAGAGTGATTTCTCTGACACATAATATCATAAAATCAGAAAAAAACCCATCAATTATTTAATGTAGAAATATCGTTTGGTTTAAAAAAGGCGGTAGGTGGGGGTGGGGGTGGGGTCAGATAAAAATGTTGTTTTTGATGTTTGTTAATCGTGCATCTTTCGTGTTTTCATTTTGAAAAGCTAAATTTGCAGCATCATAACATGTCGTCATAGTCCGATCAATAATGTGTTCGCTTACAAACTTGATATAAGTTTGTGCCCAGCACGCGTTTTCTTTTCCTTTTTTTTTTTTTTTTTTTTTAATCGTATTTTATGACCAGGCAATGCCGGGCGCCCCCAACACTAGTAATTTAATAAAAGTAATTTTTTTTTTTTTTTTTTTTTTTCTACAGAATTCTGACTTGGTTCCGACTGACATTGTTGCAGGTTTGCTGCTAGTCCAAGAGAAACAAGAACAAGAAGAATTGGCTCAACTGGAAGGCAAAGAATCTGAAGGGACATCAATACGTACACATTCTGGTCTTAACAGTCAGTTGATAGCTCAGGTCACGGAAATAGCAGAAAATGGTGGAAGCAGTAATACTGGTTTTGTAGATGTTCCAGTGAAGGAGATTCACGAACCAATTGGCTCTCTCCAAGACTGGATGCATCTGGATAACATCAAGTATTATCTAAAGTTTGCAATGGCAATGTATGGTTGGCCTCTTCACATGGTGATGAATATGGGTTGTGGGATTTGCCAATTGGCGCGTTATTGCAGGTAAATGGGAAATCGGTTTCAAGTTAATTTTTCTCGTTTTTTTTTTTTTATGGATCCTCTTTGCATCCCTACAAGACAATATCTCACGTTAATGCTTTGAAATAGCATTTTCATCACAAACTGCACATAGATTGAATACATTTTAGATTTGTCAATACATCTCTATAAAAGACATATATATATATATTTTAAAAAAAAGTAATAGGCGGAAGTTTCTCGAGAGCTCTTTCGGCTATCATCTCGTCAGGAGAAAATCGATAGCAACCTAAATAATATTGTGTCGAAAAATAAAGAGTTCTAATGGGGAACTTATTAAATGTGCCAAACATATGGGGACACTAATTAAATTTATTTACGTTTAAAAACGATTAAAATATTGGCACAACGAGGGAGAGAAAAAAAAAAAAAAAAGCGGGAGAAAAAATTCAAAGTTCCCCAAAGAGAAACAATGCGTTTGATGTTTTTTTTTGCTGGCACAAAGAAGGTTGACGCACCGCCGACAAGATGATAGCTGAAAGAGCTCTTGAGAAACTTCTGCCTATTACTTTTTTTAAAACTATATATAAATTCTGTACCTCTAAACATTTATTTATATATATATATATATATATATATATATATATATATACACACACACATTATAAAAATCGCTTTAGACAAGGCATGAAACCACTTGATGTATGGAGCTAAACAAATACTACTTCAAGGTCAAAAACTTGCTAATGATAAGTGTTAGAAAAGATTCTAACTGAGGAAACAGAAATTCTTCCCTCTTTGTCAGAAATATCGCTCATGGAATGTGAGAACTAAAATAATAAAAAAAAGTAAACCCAAGATCTATTGTCTACCTTCCTTAAATTTATCGATCTGTCATGTTAATGTTTAAATATAATATACAGAGTGAGTCACGGAAAACGGATGTTTTTAGAACGCTCTTTACTCTCCTTGAGTAAGGGATAGGGAGTGAGGAAGGTACTCTTTAAACCTGCTTAAGATGCCGTTTAGTTTGTTGTTAATTGTTTATCTTTTACCTTAAATTTTGTTTTAGTTATTGATTTTGAATTGTTTTTCCTTTTGGTTTATTGCTTTCATGCTATCATGGAGTCGTGAACACCATGTTTGCTTATGACACATGAAAAATTGGTTACTTAAAAACATCTGTTTCCCGTGACTCACCCTATGTATATATATATATATATATATATATTATTTCATGTATGTACGCATATTGTAAGGTGTATAAAATTTTTAGTATTTACTGCAACAGTGCTCAATGTGTGAGTAGAGCTTTAATAATAGTATGAAAATATCTCTGGCAAGTAAACTCCACAGTCGGCCATGTTTCATCTCTACTAGGAATCATTAGGCTAACTGCTCCCACATTAAATCATCCTCCGTATGACTTCAAAAGACATCCAGAGGTGAGGCCCCATTTGGAGACTGTGGAGAATGTGAGTTGCCCCTTCATTACCATTTCATCCACATCCACTTTGCTACCAGATTAGGCTGTCTGAAGATATTGGCTTCCTGACCAAAAATGCATCAAATATTGATGTTTTTTTTTCTTTTCTTTTGCAAACATTTAGTTTTGCAAAGTTAAAAACAAAAACAATTTTCCTCTAAAAAAACAATCAAGCAAAACACATTTGAAGATATAAATAATTTAAAGCAAAAAAACAAAACTTCTTCCAAAATTACTAGATTTGACATTAACTGGAAGAAGGTTGATATGCCATAAAACCAAACAACTGAACCCATCAATTTGTTAGTAGATTGAGTTTTTGAAAACTGTCTTAATTTACTGTGTACAATCCGTGCTGTTGTTTTAGATAGAATTTACAAGTTAAATTCAATTTTCACAGTATCTTTTTTATTATTTTTTTTATTACATTTTCACCCCAAACAAGGCATATTGCCATGTTGTTGTAGGGGGCTACTATCAGGGACATGGGCATCAGGGATACTGCATAGGGAGTTGGGCAGCAAGATATCGGTTCACGTTGCACTTGAACTTCTGCATGTCAGTACAGTTGGGGAAGCATGGACCCGGCAGGGAATTCCAAAGTCTAGCTGTCCTGGGGAAGAAACTACTGGAGTAGAAGGTTCTCTTACATCTAGGGATCTCTACTGTGAAGGGGTGGGATTTAGCTGCTTGTCGGGTTTGTCAGGGGTATTTAGGTCGAGGGGGCACACGTGCTTGCAGTTCGTCAGAGCATTCACCGTTAAAGTACTTGTAGAAAAGGCAGAGGGATGCAACGTTTCGTCGATAGGACAGAGGCTTTTGTTTATTAAATTGTTAGATAAAAGTACAGAATAGTTAACAAAGCCTCCTCTCCCTATATTAAGTGTTTTTTTTTTTTTTTAAATAATGTTAATTTTTCAGCATGGTTTGTAAACTGCAGAATTACCGAGATATTTTAAAATGCCAAACATTTTTAAAAATGCCATTTTTTTTTTTTTTTTTTTTTTTTTTTTTTTTGTAATTAAGTCTTAGTTATGTTATTTGCTAATAAGTTGTCAGACCAGGGTTCAGTTTTCATTTGGTCATACCAATAACTAAAAAAAAATTGTATTTGATGCACCCTAATAAGGTAAGGATCACGAAAGTGGTGTAGTACTTTTGGGTTACCTTCAACTACGATTGACACTTTTTTTTTTTTTTTTTTTTTTTTGGCAAATAAGCCACCACTTATCAAGGCAAAAAGATACTCGAGGAGGATGGATTTTCAGTTCAAAGGTAAGGAATATTATGAGAAGAATGAATAAAGTTTAATCAATTCTGATGACAGTTTGACACATCTTTGAAAATGATTGTTGTATTTTGCAGGGGAGCAGTTCCATGGTAATGTCTTCCATAATTATTTTAAAGTTTACCTTTGGTTTACTTTCAGCAGCCACATAACTCTCACATCCCTTTTTTATCCTTTGGTCTTCACATTCCATAAATGATGTTTTTAACAAAGGGGAAAGAATTGCTGTTTTTGGACGATCAGAATCTTCTCATCATCACGCCTATCATTGATATTCAATAGATGATTGATTCTGCAATATCATGTTTAAGCGATTTCTATGACCACGCAATGTCGTTCATCCAACTATTTTTTATTATAAAGGAGAAAAAAAAAATCAATGTTTACCAATTGATCACCCCCTCCTCCTTTATACTATATCGACATTTGTCGCAACCAAAAATATATTTCTTGCTTTATTATTAGTATTATTAGTTGTACTCAATAGGAGTTCACACACAACTCATCAGAGATTACTCACTGATTTTACTCACAGGTTTATTATTAATACTCTGCGTTTTTACACAGACCATCATCAAGGGGTCCTGGATATGACCTTAAACTATATCCGATGGTGAGGCCCAGCTTGCGGGCTTTGGGGAGTATGGAGCCACCCTTTAATTGCCATTGCTCCCAGGTTCACTCTGACCTGGAGTGGAAGTACCTGTTAGGGTCCCAACTATGGGTTGAATAGAAACCGACTTGAAAAAAAAAAAAAAAAATTCTATTAGAAAAAATTTTCTTCAAAATCACTGGATTTGGCATTAAATAACCAGAAAAAGGTTGATATGTCGTAAAACAACCAACCAACCAACCGTCATCAAAGATTTCTCTCTTTCAACAACCAGCAGTGTTTCCTGGAGGCTGAGTGACAACAAGTCTCCCCAGATTTCTAGTACTCTCCACCTCTTGATAACCTTTGCAAATAAATTTGTGTTATCGCAACAGCCGTTTACCATTGATTTCCCATCGGTAGCAACCATTATTCTTCACTGGAATTTGGGTGGCAACAAGCCTCTTCAAGGTTCTAGTCCTCTTTGCATTCATCTAGTGGAGGTTTCGTTAGTGCTTTTTCTCCTCAGTCCTTCCATCCTCCTTGACCCTTTTTATTATTATTTTTTTACAAAGGAGTTACCACTTATCAAGGCCCAGAGGCCACTTGAGGATAAGGGTTAATGAGTGTATGATAGTCAATGGGGCAATATCGTAGTAATCGCTAGTAGTGGAAATTTGGTAAATTATTTAAGGGGACAGCTCTTCAAGAATTTGTTCACATTAGACTTGAAGATGACCATATTGTAGTTAGCTTGAAAGGAAACAGATGAGTTCCACAGGTATGCAGTTCTAAGAAAGAAGCTTTGTTCATGGAATGTACATTTAGGTTTAGGCACAGATAAAGAGTAGGGGAAATTATTGATAGTGTTTTCAGCTAGACGAGTGTTTTTTGTGAAAGTTTGGTGAGAGGGGACCATAGATTGAAGCTCAAGCTCAGATGATTTATTATTATTATGTAGAAATAAAGAGCCTTATTATTCTATAATCTAATTTGTTTTTCTGTGTATGGACACGTATGTAAATTAGATGGTAATTCTTTCTTTAAATGTTTCCAAAGGCATTAAAAAAATATTAGAAAATTGTTGAATTACCTTTGTGAGAGGGGAGTCAAGAGAAAACCACAGATAAGAGACGAGTGACCTAGTCAATTAATTATAAATTACTGTTAACTGGCACGCTAGATTTCTTTTTTTTTTTTTTTTTTTGTTTACAAACATAACCCAATCGCAGAACTAAATTATATTTTAGTATATATGTTTTTTTACAAGGGAGCCACCGCTTATCAAGGCCTGAATGCCACTCGAGGATAAGGGTTATTTGTGTTATTAAAGTACGAGTATATAAAAGAAAGCCTGGTTGATAAACTCATATTTAATATAATATTAAATACATGCATGGTTTTATGCCAATCATCCTATCTCTATATAAATAAAATGAACTCATTTTTTCCCGTCTGATTTTGACATTAATAGGATTAAAAATCAAGATATTTCATGCAAATATAATATGTACAAACGGCAGAACAATATCTGAGGTGTGTTATAGGCTTATTTCTCAAATTCCTCGATAATCTTAGATTTCTATACTTTTTCTGCTGAGAAGTCACGGCCAAAATCGGTTAAGATCAATGGAAGTGGTAAAATATTTTCTCTCTAATAAATTCCTCCTCCCCCTGCCACCACTTAACACCGTTTGGGGATCGTTCACAAGGAACAGTTAAGAAGAGAACACCGGTTTGGCTTCGTAGTTCTTTCATGTGAAGTTATTTAAAATCACTAAACTAAGCTGCAGTGCTCTGTGGCGTAGTGGTTAGCGTGCTGGACAATTCACATTATATTTTCACGTTCGCGCCGACCTACCGTAGTCGTTTTTTTTTTTTTTTTTTTTTTTTTTTTTTCCTAAACAACTGGAATGGACTTTTCTTGGTGGCCGAACTGTTAACGTTGCAGATGTTTTTTTTTTTTTTTTTTTTTTTTTCACACTTTATTTTCCTACTTTTACTCATGACTCCGGGTTTGATCCTTCCTACTTACCTACCATAACATTTTTTAAAACTCCCCCCCCCCCCCCGTCCCGGAAACAAACACTCGGGCAACGCTGGGTACCCCCGCTAGTTATTAATAAACTAATCTTAAGTTCTTTCGCTTTTTTCTTTTCAGGTGTTGCTCATGCAACCATCGTGCCAAGGGAGATAACTGCTGCCAGTGTAACATGGCTACTTTTTACAAATTAACGGAAAATTATAATGTCAAACTACTTCACGTATCTTTCCAGAATGAGGTGAGTTTTTTTATATTATTATACAATGTGTTTAGTGTGGCAATGATACTGGGAGGACATCTTGCTTGCCAGTTGCTAAAAGAATTTGCATGGCACCATGCATTACGTGTGGGCATAGGCAGACCCAGCTGCAATGCGATTTGATTTCTGGCCTCAATATGACTGATGGCAGTGATGTTGAGGAGTAAAATGTGTGTGTGTGTGTGTAATATATATATATATATATATATATATATTTAATTAGTATAGTAAAATTATTATATATTTAATTAGTATAGTAAAAAAAAATAATTATATATATAAATGAATACAAATTTAAGACTAAAAAATATTTTATATGAATTTATTGTTTGGCAGGATACTCAACTAAGATATATTGAAATTCTCTTAATCCACTGAGTTTCAAAGAAATGCGTTCTTCTCATCAGAAGAAAGATATTAGCAAATGAATATATATATATATATATATATTCATGAATGAAATCTCAAGGTGCGAAATCATTGAATGCTATGCTATTTGCATAGGCACGATCGCAAGAGATTATAAAATAGAGCAACAGCAGAACTAGGAATGTGTTTCTGTCAAAATTGATGAATTACGACTATTTTTGAGTCATTAGTTTTTAGACGGTAACAACAGTGACAAGGCTGTGTTGAATTTTTTCATTTTTTTTGTTAAGATGGAACTCTGACAGTTTCTACCACTTTGAGTCAGAGTTGTCCTGGGAGTATTATCAAATAAAGGAGTGCTGCCACACTCCCCCTAATTCCAAAAATGAAACCTCACTATCACATTTGCATAACAAGTATTTAAATTCTTATATATTTAACAATTTTTCATTAGAATTCATTTTTTTTTACAAAGTATTTGTTTCTGGTCAAGACTTTTTATATTCTTTTCCATTTTGTTTTCCTCAGATTTTCCAAAGTCCTTTTATTGTCTCGGTTGACCACAAGAATTGTGCAGTGGTTATTTCTATTCGTGGCTCATTATCACTGGAGGTAAGTTATAAAACTCTAGCAATATATTATACAAGGTGGAACGATAAAAGTGTCACCCTAAAGAAAACAATACCGAAGCTTTATTTTAAACTTTTATTGAAAAATTCAATTCAGGTAACTTGATTATGTAGTAGAGTCGACATCTATTCAATGTAGTCGCTTTCAGCCACAATCACTGCCTCAAAACGTGTCAGAACTGGGAGCATACTTTTTCCACAAGCGCCATCAGGAGCTTGGTGGGAGCTCGGCGAATAGTGGCAATCAGGCTGGCTTTGGTATTGTGGGAGGTCATGTTGGTGATTTTCTTGACGTATAATGAAACAATAGTCTAGCGGGTTCAAGTCGGGGGAGGAGAGGGCCACTGAGAGAAAGGTACAAAGTTGTAGTACTCCTTCTAAAGCCAAGCTTAGGTCTCTTTGGATTTGTGGGCCAGCGCCAAGTCCTGCTGTTACACCCAGGGTCTACCAGTGGTCACCTGATTCAACCAGGTGATCATCACACTCTTCAGCACATCCAGGTACACTTTGGTGTTGACGTTCAAGCTGATTTTGAAGATGTGAGGTGGCATGATGTGGTCCTCACTTGAAACGACACCAAAGACCATAACCATGGTCGGATATTTGTTTTCATCACCCAGAGCATATCTCTTTTGTTTGTGGAAATCCAACGATGCATTTTGAGGGTGCTGGCAATGGTCCTGTTGTCATAACTTGGATCGGTAGAGAACATGAGTACAGCGGCACATCTCCAGTCTTGCTCGTTGAACATTGTGTCACTTTCAGACATGATAGAAGGATCCTATCACTCTTGGGAGTTGTATGCAATTGGCCAACTAGTGGATGGTCTGCAACAAAAAAAATAAAAGAAAACCGATTTTCATCAAACGGAAATGGAAGCATGTCATCTTTTCTAGGGTGACAAGTTTGTTTCACCCTGTATATGTTGTTGTGTCCAAGATGGACAGTGGTGTTTATAAATTATAAAAATTTAAGTTCTTGTATTTCACAAGAAAATGAAAAAACTATAAAATAAGAAAAAAAAAGGACACTTTCAAGACAATTTTCGCAAAATATCCAAGTTGAACAATAATAATGCAAAAAAACAGTTGAACATTGTTGACTGTTACTTGAAATTGTATATTTGGGCAGCATTTTTCTCTAATGCATGTTTCATTCAAGAGCAGGGATAATTCCTGTTTGTTTTTCTTGCAATCCAGAATGTTTGAACATTAGCCAAAAAGAAAAAATGAATTGTAAGAAAAACAAAGTCTGTGATGAAGCATTAATTAGACTGTAACTTGGCATATGACTCAAGTTTATTATTAGTAAATAAACTTTGCAAAAATGATTGTGAATTCTATGAACGATTTCATGTCTGACATTTTTAGAGGAGGGTTCACTCTGTATTGTATACTTGATTATTGGTCATTGTTCCACCGTTACTGATCATGTTGTTTCACCATCTAACACTTAACTCTTATCTTAGAGTAGTCTCTGGGCCTTTATAAATGGAAACAGTGATCTCCCCCCACCTCACGCACACATAAAGTAAAAAAAAATATGTTTGCTTTGACTTTAATTGAATTTTTATTCTTTCAATATTAACAAAATTATCTTTTAAAATTGAAAAATATGTTTACCATTTTTTTTTTTTTTTAATTCATTTCAGGATGCCATCACAGACATGTCTGCAGAGACAGAAGTTGCTAAAACATCAAAGTTAGAATTTCAGTGCCACAGTGGAATTCTTCAGACAGCTTGCTATGTTAAAAAAGTTCTTGAAGAACATTCTTTGTTGGAAAAGGGATTTCAAGACACAGGGGTTAGTTTTCTTTTTTTTTTTTTGTCTTTTTTTAAAATGTTTCTTGTGGCGGTTGAGGTTCAATCTTTACTACAAATGATAACAAAGAATAACATAAAAATGTACACTTTTACCTATATATACAAATATACCTATATTCAAATATATATATACAAATATACCTGTATTCAAATATATATATGCAAGTATATAAATATATCTGGTTATGGCTGACTGAATGAGAACAAGTTATCGTTAGTTTGAAATTCTGTGTAGGTTCTGTGACAATGGTCATAGAAAGAAGCGTCCATGGGTGGCATGTACGTATTGTAAAAAGTCACTGACACTCAAACTTGAAACCCGACAGAAAAGAAATGAAAAGGTGACATATGCAAATTAAGATGCGGTCGAATTTGAGAAAATAAAAAGCCGGTATTTCTTTATTGGCAGAAGATTATTGAATGTATGGCTAATTTGCATGTCAGTGGGAAGAAGGAAATACAGATTTTCTATGAATATTGAAAAAGAAAAAGGATTGTCATTATTGTGTGTGCTGAGAAATTTGCGAGCTGAAGAAAAACTTTTTTTTTTTTTCTGCAGAAACATTTAACAGTATTCGGCAGTTCAAAAGCAAACTTTAATTACAACATTTCGGGTTCCCAACCTCAACAAGATGCATTTAAAGGTTGGAGTTTACATCAACTGAAATGTTGCAACAAAAATAATCGAGATGTGTGTTACAACAAAAATAATCGAGATGTGAATATTAGTTTGAATAATCACATTCTTTTTTGTATTTACTGTTTGCCATTGATTGTCAAAACTTTCATTAAAAATCATTTGCAATACAAACACAATGCTTTAATCAAACTACTTCACTTTTTTTTTTTTTACACAGGAACCACCACTTATCAAGGCCTGGAGGCCACTCAAGGATAAGGGCTAATGGGTATACATTAGTCAATGTGATTATAGCATAGTAAACATAAGTAGTAGGAATTTTGTAAATTGGATTACTTAGTGGGGGGGGGCTGTTCATTAAGAACTTGTTTATGTTGGACTTGAAGACAATCAGATTGTAGTCAGCTGGAAAGCAGGCAATCAGAAGAAAGTTCCACAGGCGTGCAGTTCTAAGAAAAGCTTTGTTTGTGGAATGTACATTTAGGTCTAGGCACAGAGAAAGAGTGTAGGAAATTATTGATAGTGGTTTCAGCCAGACGAGTGTTATTTGTGAAAGTTTGGTGAGGTGAGACCATAAATTGAAGCTTGAAAATAACAATAAAGCAGAGACAGGCTCGCAATGTCTCTTCTATTTGAACGAGGTTGTCGGAAAGAGAAAAGGGCATTCCCCACTAAGCTACTAAGTCTATTTTGAACTCTATCAACACAAAGTAAGCTGTTTTTAGCAGCTCCTGCCAAGATGTGGCAACAGTACTCCATCGTTGGCCGTACCTAGCTTTTATATAGAGAATTGCATCAGGAGTGAGATATCTACTGGACTGGTAGAAGGATCTCACCATTTTTCCAGCGACCTCCCCAAGACGAGAGCCGTTTATTTCGATTGATGCCAGATTGGCATCAGAGCATTGATGATGTAGAGATAGAAGTTTGGTTTTAGATGCATTACAAGTAACCAGCCACCTCTTTCCCCACTGTACTACATACTTGAGATCAGAGGAGAGAGAATCAGAGAGAACTTGGTCATTAACGGTCTTTGATGTGCTACCATAGATTGTTGTGTCGTCAGCATAAATGTCTATGAATGATGTAAGGATGTGATTTGGAAGATTATTAATATAGATCAGGAAGAGAGTTGGGCCCAGGATGGACCCCTGAGGAACTCCAGCATTAATACTGAGAGCTTCTGATTTCTGCCCATCAACCACTACTCTTATGAACCTATCAGGGAGAAATGATTTAATAATTAAGAAAACATTTCCAGTTATACCATAGCTGGAGATCTTGTGAAGTAGACCTTTATACCATACCTTATCAAAGGCCTTTGATATATCAAAAGCAATTACCCTAGAGAGGAACCCTCTGTAAAGAGATTCTCTAATCCTATGAGATATAATTGTAAGTACGCCTGCTGTAGATCTAGCAGAATGGAAACCATATTGCACGTCACTAGGAAAGTTATTTCTGCTGAGATGGTTGAGTACTTCTCTATTTAACACGGATTCCAGTAGTTTACTCATGATGCACTTATTGGTCTGTACTGAGAGGGAGATGAGTCATAACCTGAATTCTTAAATACGAGGCATACTGATGAGATTTTCCAAAGTGTTGGGAAGCATTCCTCCTTAAGACAACACTTAAATAACTTTGTAAGTATGGGTGCTAGTTTTGGTTGAAGCTTTTTGAGCACTATAACTGGAATGCCATCATTGCTTTACTGGAATCAAGGTTTTTGATTGGTTTGGCAACATCATGTACAGATATTTGTCACATAGCGTGTTTTCAGATACAAAAGGAAATACTGGGGGTGGCGGCAATTGTCTGCAAAGATCTTGGCAAAGAGTTTGGCTTTGTCTGATGCTGACGAGATTACCTCAGGTCCATTGATGATAGTTGGGATAGAGCACACACTTCTCTCCAGGATTCTCTTTGCTATTTGCCAAAACTGATGGGACCCAAGCCGCTGCTCAGTTACTTTAGACTTGATGGACTGAGCATACAACTCTCTTGCAGTCTTTATTACTCTTTTACAGAGATTGCTGAAAGCGGCTTTAGTTTCAGCACTTTTTACAATGTAATACATTATTAAGTTGGAAGCAATGGAAAAAGTGATTTCTGTGAGATCATAAGCAGTAGAGAAATCATGACAGAACCTCCCTTTGTCATCGGTCTTGTTTGAGTGGGTTAACCATTCAACATTGTGAACATTGAAGTCTCCACAGACATGAATGTTTGCTGAAGGATAAGCAGACAGAACGTGGTTAATTTACTCAGATATGCTTTTAAAGATAGTAACTCCACTGCAGGCGATAGTGCAAATATGAACGTGGTAGTGTGGGCAAGTGCAACCTGGAAGCACATATAGGGTAAACTAGGATCTTCTCTGGAGAGGTCCCTGCCACATGGAAAGTCGTCTTTAATGTAGGCACATATTTCGTGCCCACAGTGATCTTGGGGGTTGGGTTTAGAGGTTAAATTAGAGTATCTTTTAATTTCAAACTCTAGGGAAGTAAGCGGTCCAATCCCAGTTTCACTTAGGAATAATAGGTATGGTTTAGTCTCCTGTATTAGTTTGAACCTCTGAAAGGTTGGAACGTAGACCCCTGATGTTGGAGAAGGAGACATAGTAGTGGGGGGTCTACATTGGAAGTTGAAGATCTGGGTTTAATCAAGTATTTTTTCTGGAAACCTTTCAAGATTGGGATTTGTGGAATAGGCTGACGGACTTGCTTAAAGTAAAAGAAGAAGAAATGAAGAAATTTATGTTAAAAGTTACCCACTAATATAACATCGAGAGGTCCTACCAGAAGCTACTGCATGGTCCAGAATCCATTCACCAAATGGCAATACATCACTTTGCACCTGCTGATAGTACAGCCTACTCGGTGGTTAATCCAAGGTTTGGGTTCCTGACTATCAGGTGGATAACGTCAGCCCAGTTAAAACGTTTACCTCCAGCACCCTTACTAGTGACATGGTCACAAGGATAGACAAAGAAACAGAATTTCCAACATCTCTGGCAACTGTTAACACAAAATACTACCAACCTTTTTCTTCTCCCTTTGTCAGAAAAATCACTCATTGAAAAAAAAATGAGGACTAAGGGACAAATAAGGAGAAGCGAGAGTAACAAGAACTGCGGATAACGCACCCACAATGCATTGTCTACTCTCCATAGTGTTTCTTTTTGTTTTTTAGTATATTTTGTGGATGATTTTACTTTGTTAACTCAACATTAGCATACAAAGTAAATATAACTTTTTAGTTATAGTCAGCTAACATACTTCCTAACTTCAGCAAAATTACTACAAAACAAAATAGCAAGTTATTGATAAAAACCGATTTATGAATCGACACACAAATACAAAAAAAAAAAATATTGTTTTGTTTTTCAGTGTTTTTTTTTCCGTTGTGACAATATTCTAAAGAGATCACAATTTAGAGCAAGACAAGCACTCCATTTAAAGCCAAAAATTTCCTTTTCTTTTCTTCCTCCATTAAAAAATATTGACAGTGAATATATATTAAAAAGAATCACATACGTAAAGTTCTTTGGGTGCTGTATACGTTGGCTTCGACCCCTCCCTCCCCAATAATTCTTTGTTAATATTTACAAGTGTGGTGTATTTAGGAGAATGACAATGAATTTTATGCATAGAGTGATGGAGAGAAGGAGAGAAAAAAATAATAAAAAGAACAGAAAATAAAAGAAAAAAAGAAAAAAGAAAGAGGAAAAAAAATATGAAAAAATATAATTGTGTTTTTCAGGATGAAATTTGCTCAATAAATTTATGCTGAAAAACTGAATAGAGAAATGTTCTTTTGAGAGAGAGAATAAAAAAAGAGAGATAGAAAATAAAAAAGAGAGATAGAAAATAAAAAAGAGATAGAAAATAAAAAAAATGAGAGGGAGATAGAATAAAAGAACAAGGAAGAGAAAATAAAAGAGGGAGAGATGAGAAAGAAAATAAAAAAAATCTTAGAACTTAGACTGAAAGTTCAAGAAGCAATAAAAGACAAAATATAAAAATGGATGAACAAGTTTTTGTATGGTGCGAGCAATGTCAAAAGATTCTTGCACGGAGGAGGACGAAGGAGGAAAACATAAGAAGTGAGGGGGGATGAGTAGGCAAGAATATTTGCCGCTGCCATCTTCCCAGGAAGATAAAAAATGAATGCAGAATAAGTGGGGAGGAGGTGGGTGCTTTCACACGTGAACCAAGGATTCATCATAAGGCACATCCAGACTTTCGAGGGCATCATCAAGACAATTAGGCAGGTGGTCAGTGAGCATGCTGGGACTGACCAGAATCTGGTTGTACTGGTCAGGGCGCGTCCATTCCATGTGGTAGGTGGATTTCTTGAAAAAGACAGAAAATAATAAAAATATTAAAAAAATAAGAAATTTTTTGTAAAAAATTAAATATTGTCTGTTTTTCATGTTTTGTTAATCCAACATAAGCATAGAAATCAATTAGAAATCAATAAGAAATCAATTAAAAACCAATTAGAAACCAATTAGAAATCAATTGGAAATCAACCAAAAACCAATTAGAAACCAATAAGAAATCAATTGGAAATCAATTAAAAAAACAATTAGAAATCCCGGCTATAGTCAGCTAACGTTCTTCCTTTTAGAAATGGAACACGTACATAAAGTATGTTGCCAAGGTCGCTGGAAAAATGGTAGGATCCTTCTACCGCTCCAGAAGATATCTCACTGCTGATGCAATTCCCTATCTATATAAAAGCCAAGTATGTCCAAGGATGGAGTACTGCTGCCACATTTGGGCAGGAGCTGCTAAAAACAGCCTATCCTGCCTTGACAGAGTACAAAATAGACTTCGTGGCCTAGTGAGGGACGCCCTTTTCTCTTCCTTGCAACCTCTCTCTCTCACAGAAGAGACGTTGTGAGCCAATCTCTCATGAAAAACACCCATCTAGCTGAAACTATTGTCAGTAATTTTCCCCATTCTTTATCTGTGCCTAAATCAAAACGTAGATTCCATGAACAAAGCTTCTTTCTTAGAAGTACACGCCTGTGGAATTATCTTCTGTTTGCCTGTTTCCCACCTGACTACAACTTGGATGTCTTCAAGTCCAACATAAACAAATTCCTGACAAACCGCCTCCTTAAGTAAGACACTTTATCAAATCTCCATTACTAACGATTACCACGATATTATCCCATTGATTACTGTACACGCAATAACCCTTATCCCCGAGTGGCTTCCGGGCCTTAATAGGTGGTGACTACCATGTAAAAAAAAAAAAAAAAAAAAATCAGTTATAGTCAGCTAATGTGCTTCCTAACTTCTGGTGTAGTGCTACCGGAAATGGTGACAAGGCAAATCAATTCCTTCACATTTCTTGTTCTTCAGTATTTCTATTGTGAAGTGATTTTTTTTTTTTTTTTTTTTTTTTTTTTAAATAAAATATAATTAGCAAAATTATGCAGATAAAAATAAAACAATCTTTATTTGCACATTTAATAACAAAATTAAAAGAATAAAATTTTACCTGCCTCAGAGTCCAAAATTGGGACATGGCCAGGGGAAACTCATTTGCTTTGCCTATGTTGGTATTATGTGGAAGATAAACTCTTCTCAGGACAAGTTGTCAAGCACTTTCTGTTTTGTGTTCACTATGTAGCTGAAGAATACATTTGTCGAGATAAATGTAGGTGTGTTGAGTTCTTATTTTCCCGATTGACCCTCAGCTACTGCTTGCCATCATATATTCAGATAAAGATTATTGCTAGGGGGAGGGTATGTTGTTGAGTTTGGTGGGGGTTGTATATAAAGACCAGCCAACTGATGAGATCAGTACTCTCTGACCTCTCATCTAACCAAAGTGATGTGTTACACGGCTGTGTCCTGTTTATATTTGTGTCATAATCTGCTCAACCACCAGAATCTCATCCCAAAGCATCATAAGGGTGAGGGGGGGGGGGCTAACCGGTGGTCCCATTCAGGGATTTTTACACTCTGCAAGGGGGCAGCATAATCTAGTGCCTTAACAACTGGACAAAAAAAAAAAAATAAAAAAATAAACAAAAGGAAGTGTGATGGAGAAAGAAAAAGTGTGTGTGTGTGGGGGGGATCCTTTTTTTTTTTTTTTGTCTTTATAGAACATTTGTTTTGTAAAGAATAAACACATTTGAATCAGGAATCCAATATCTTCAGACAATCTGCTCTATTAACATTTAAAAATTTTAAAAGATGGGATCGTCCAATTGCTGAAAATGATTTGATATTGCTGTTGCAATGAATGTGAAACTCGGACTAAAATAAACTTTTTGGCCCTTGGTCTTGGATCAAAGTGTAGTAACTTTCATGGTACAACTCATGATCTCATCATTCATGCTAGACGTCTATCAAAATTGTGGTTCATTTTTATATATATATATATTATTAAAAAGTGAACCATCGCGTAAATTCAATCAACTAAAAAAATGGAAACTGGGGTGAGGAAAAGAAAAAAAAAATATATATATAATGGGGCAAGTTATATGTACAATTAAATAAAATAAATAAGTCGATTAAAAAACGATCGTTAAAAAATACCCAAAGCGCTTTTCGTTCAGACATTTTCAAGGGTCATAAGTCTGAAAATTATTATTTTTTAGAATATTTGGTAGTGATATGGAATACGAGCGGAGAGGAGGTTAAAAAAAAAAAAAAAAAAAAAAGGCTGGTTTTAATTCTTGAACTAGTCTGTTCTTTTTATTCAACACATTGCACACCTGATTCTTTTCATTTCGCATCGACTATCAAGGAGCTTCCTCTAACCACTAACAACTGTTATTTGGTCTCCTTTGATATTAGCAATTTGTTTACCAATGTCCCTCTTGACGAGGTCATTGACATATGTGCTGATTTTCTTTATAGAGGCCCTGGCCCCCTCCCCTCTTTTCCTGAGGCGGTGTTCGTTGAACTTTTGGAACTTGCTACTAAGTCAGTTTCCTTTAGTTTCAACGATGTGATGTATCGCCAGTTCGACGGTATATCGATGGGATCACCCCTTGGCCCAACTTTGGCCAATATTTTTGTGTGTTTTTTAGAACAGATGTTGTTTGACAAGTGCCCTAGACCAGCATTTTACATGCGTTATGTTGACGACACTTTTTCTTGTTTCGCAACGCATGATGAAGCTATGTCCTTTTTCCACTTATTAAATAATTTACACCCTTCTCTCAAATTTACGATGGGGGTGGAAAAAGATAACTCCCTTCCTTTCCTTGATGTGTTAGTTTCTAAACGTGGGCTTTCCTTTATGACATCTATTTATAGAAAACCCACTTTCACTGGTCTTTATCTCAGTTGGGATTCTTTTGCACCCACAACCAGGAAACTAAATTTTATTAGAAACATAACCCATCGGGCACTTGCTATTTGTTCCCCACCTTTTATTGATGTGGAAATTGAAAACATTAAAAGGATTTTTTTTACTAATGGATATCCACCTCCATTAGTTAACTTAGTTATTAATAAAAAAATTCAATCCTTTTCTGAGCTGCCAAAATACGGTCCATGTAGATTTCCGGTATACCTTAAGTTACCCTGGATTGGACTTGAAGGCCAACTTATTTGCGATAAGATTTCCTCTCTGGTGTCTTCTAATTTTGGTGCTCTATCGCTCCATATTGCCTTTTCCACAAAAACCGCCTTTCCCTCATTTCGTAAGGATGTCTTGCCTATCTCCCAAACAAGTAATATTATTTATAAATTTCAATGTCGGTGTGGTGCCGTCTATATAGGCAAGACGACCCAGCGTCTTCAGGTCAGAATCGCCTAACATGTTCCCCGTTTCATCCGAGATCATCAACCTACTACCAGAAAATCTCAACTGATAGAATCGTCCATCGGCCAACACTTGGTCGATAAAAAGGAGTGCGGTCTTGTTTTCTCTCCGGAGTGTTTTTCTGTTTTGTACCGAGGACGCACAAAGTTCCACCTGTCTGTCCTCGAAGCACTTGCCATCATTGCTAACCCCCCTATTTTGTGCAAGCAGAGAAACCTCCGGCTTCAGTTAGAATTATTTGGGTAGTCAGGTTTTTTTTTTTTTTCTTAACCTCCTCTCCACTCTTATTCCATATCACTACCAAATATTCTAAAAAATAATAATTTTCAGACTTATGACCCTTGAAAATGTTTGTCTGAATGAAAAGCGCTTTGGGTATATTTTAACGATCGTTTTTTAATCGACTTATTTATTTTATTGAATTGTACATATAATTTGCCCCATTATATATATATTTTTTATTTTCCTCACCCTGGTTTCCATTTTTTTTAATTGATTGAATTTACGTGATGGTTCACTTTTTTATAATTATTCTAAAATTTTGCCAATCGAATAAAGATATATATATACATATATATATATATATATATATATTTGTTTACTGTTTTTGGGGGAAGGAATTCCAACAAAGTGCTCGATTACAAAGAAAAACTTTTTCGATATAAGAGCTTAATATTTATTTATTTAATTGTACAGAAGTTCAGAAAAACATTGGTACCGTCGGTTTCAAGCCCAACATAAAGGGGACCAGTTAATGGTAAAATGTAAATGATGTTAGGCTCTTGTCAGCCATGTTGTTTCTGTCTGAGGAAAAATTTCAGTCCCGCATTTATTTTTTTAATGATGTTCATATATATATTATATTTTAAGGGGATTAGAACAACAGTCTAAAGAGCAGAGTTTATTTTAATGTATTAGTAAATTTATTAATACAATTAAAAGAAAACAGTGCTTGTTGTAATATATATATGTAAGTAAATATTATTTTACGTGCATAAAAGTATGCACGTAAAATAATATTTAATAATATAAATAAATAAATACGTTCCCAAAATATAAGGGCGGTCCATTCATATAGATATATGAATAACACGAGCGTATAGCTCTAAAAAAAAAAAAAAAGAGCTAAGGTATTGAAAAAAAATAAAAGTAACAGCGCTTTGAAGTTGTTAATATCGCTAAAAAAGCCAACAACATATCTATGTATTTTTTTTTTTTTCATTTAAAGATTTTTTTAATATTTTTATTTTCAGATGGAACGAATTGTGGTTACTGGTCACAGCCTTGGTGCTGGCGTGGCTGCCATTTTATCGATTCTCTTAAAGGATAATTATGACGATGTCCGCTGCTTTGCCTATGCACCACCAGGAGGACTTTTAGGGTGAGTTATTTTTTTATTTTTTTTGCATTTTCATCCCAGACAAGGCATGAGGCTATTTTGATGTAAGAGTCTGGGACATAAATAAATTCTGTAATATCCTTGGGGTGAATCTGTTGATATCCTTGGGGTGAATCCGTAAATATCTTTGAAATGTTTTCCATTATCTGTTTGTCAGTAACAGGATATTTTAATATTCTTTGCAATATTTTCTCAGTCCTTCACATTAAAATTGCCGAGTCAATGAAGAAGCATTTACATGGAAAATAAATTTGAAATTGGTGAGCGTGGTAAAGGTTTGGGGATAAAAGAGCAGTAAGTTCTTTGGAGTACATATATGTAACATTGCAGCAATGAGACAGGTGCTGGAGTTTGGTAAACAGTGCATGACCTTTTCAGTTAAAGAATTGCTCCTTAGTCAAGAGGGAGAGAAACCAGTAGAAGAGAAAGGTGTTAAGATATATATTCTATAAAAACATTGTTGATTAATGGAATGATAATTAATGTAAAAAAAAAAAAAAAAAATGCAATAAAACTTTTGGTTATTATTCTTGGTCTGGGAGGAAAACCAAAACGTGGACGCTCAGAAGCTGAAGAAGAAAGTGTTATAAGCAAGTGTTTGATATGCACATATTTTCTGATTTTTTATTTTTGTTTTGTTTTCTTTTTTTTTTTTTTTTGTTTCAGCCGTAAATCAAGTGACTACAGCAAGGATTTCATTGTCTCTGCCTTCTATGGAGATGACATCATTCCAAGATTAAGTCTACAAAATATCGAAAAACTTAAAAACGAAATCGTTTTCTGTATTAATGCATGCCCCTTACCAAAGGTAAGTTTTTATTACAAACTTTATTTTGTGAACAAAAAAATAAACATAAAAAGAAAAAATCCTGGGTATAACCTGAGAATATATTTGGTGTCGAGCCTCCAATTTGAAAACTTTAAGGAGTTATTATTATACACAGACATGACAGAAAAGAATAGACAGTAAGATAAATATTTTTCTACTATAGTAGAACTGCAAGAAGGAAACCTCTTTGTCCTGCCAATATCAAGCCCAGAAAAGATTGGGCTCATGAGATGGAGTGCGAAGGAAACATAAATTTTGCCAAAAATGTTTCAATATTTCACGAAGGACTCCTGCCAATGTTCTCAAGTGGTAAAATGAACCAGGTTAACTATCTATTTATGGAAGACGTAGCTCCTTGAAACTCTGCTAGGGCGACACAACATTAGTTGAGTTAAAATGGGATATTAATAAATTTTGCTCTTTCAAGGGACATAATCGTGATACGATTTAAATCACAAGTAAGACAGACTCATCTCCCTTGGAGTATTTATAATAAAAACATTTTTTTTTTAATAATGGGCTCCATCAGATCTATCTACTCTCACGGTTTTTCCTTTAGGATTTTTGTTCACGATTTAGTGTACAGTTCTAACATTTTCTTGGGCAAAACTTGCGGAGAACGCTGTTTTACGGTTGTTTGAAAAATGAAACGGAAATTAAAATTTCGTTTTTTAATTTTTTTTTTTCAAACTGCTCCCCAAAGTCAAATGTAATCGAAAGAATAACATTCAACAATCGTACTTTATATATATATATATATATATATATATATATATATATATAAAGATTTTTTATAAAAATAAAATTTTATTAACAAAAACGAAATAATTTAATTTTTAAATGATAAAAGTCAATTTGATATTTTTTTTACACAAGTCCAACTCACCGTTCACATTGGAAATGTCTACTTTTACAGGTTATTGGGTATGCTTAAAATGAATACTCCCCCCTCCCCAGTTAAAAGCGGCTTTCAGAATAGACCCCCAACCTCCCCATGTTAAGTACCGCTTTTGGAATACCCCCCCCCCCCCAAACCATGTCATCATACCCGAAAACCTATAAAAGTTGAGATATCGAATGTGAATGGTGAGTTAGACCTAATGTAAAAATATAAGTTTCCGTTCCATTTTTAAAACAATCGTAACACAGAGCGTTCGCCGCAAGTTTTACCTTTTCTTGCCTATTTTTAAATATAACAAGAGAATCTTTTTTTTTTTTTTTTTTTTTTTGCCCGGCTGAATTGATATCCGTATAATTCGCAATTTTCAGTGTTCATTTTATTTTACTTACGACTTTGAAATAAATAACGTTCGATTTAGGAAACTAGACCAAGAACTGTCTGTGAGTATGTGGGTGGAGGGGTAGATGTTACTTTTCTAGAACATCAGAATTGCATGCAAAACATTTGGATGATTTGCAAGACTCCTTTTACAGCTGGTCAAGCTAAATATTGAAAGGGGGGGGGCATGTTGAGAATTAATTTGTTTCAACATTTCTAAAGGAAAAAAAAGTTATTTGCACCTCCTCCCCCCCTTGTGATTCCCTATTCCTCTTTAAGAATAAAAAATTTAAAATATAAAAAGGTTAACCTCACCATCTATGCTAATGTCAGTCCATCCAGTATTGTCAGATTTTATAAATATGTATTAGGTTGAGAAGAAGGTTCTTGTAGAATTTTTAATTTTGATTTCAAATGATGTATTTTCAAAAAATTTTCGTTATGATACCTTTATTTTATTTACCATTTTAAAGAAAGTGTTTCGCTTTATCTAATCGTTTGAATTACAATGATTTTAAAACAATTGTCTTTTTTTCAGAATATTGTATACAAGATAGAAAAAAGCAAATTTGCACAATTTTCTTATTTCAATTCAAGCTAGGCTGAAAAAGTGCTAAAACGGCTCGCGATATCAACAAAATGGTTAAGAAATTTTGTGTCACCGACAAGAGCCATCAGCCATCGGATGTTGACAACGATCAATTAGTTTGAAGCCAATCCATGCGCAACAACTGTTTGAGAACTTGCTTCTGCATTAGACGTAACATATGATGATTTCCAACCACTTGAGAAAGATTGGGAAGACAACAACAAAAAGATATTGATAAATGGGTGCACACGAATTAAACGACAATCAAAAGAAACACCACTATGGAGTGTCATCTTTCCTTTTATGCAACAGCAACACCCGTTTCTCAACCGGGTTGTGACTTGCAATGAAAAGTGGGTTCTTTATGACAGCCGGCGACATTCAGCTCGTTGATTATATGCCAACGAAGCTCCACGACATACCCTGAAGTCAGAGTTGCACAAAAAAAGGTCATGCTGGCTGTTCGGTGGTCTGCAAACGGTCTTATCCATAATATTTTTGAATGCAGACAGAACCATTACAGCGGAGAAGTACTGTCAACAAATGGGTGAAATGTATCAAAAACTTCAACAACACCCAGCATTAGTGAACAGAAAAAGCCCAATTCTCCTCCACCACAATGCCCGACCGCATATTGCTAAACCGACCCTGCAGAAGTTAAATGAATTGGGCTAAAAAACTCTGCCTCCTCCACCATATTCTCCAGACCTCTCACCTACTGATTACCACTTTTTCGAGCATCTCGACAACTTTCTGCGTGAGAAATGCTTCAAAATCTAAGCGATATCAAAAACGCCTTCAGCAACTTCATCGCTACCAGCATGCAAAAATTTTGACGTTCCTAGCATAAATACACTTGTTTTGGCAAAAGTGTGTTGATTCTAATGGTGCTAATTTCGAGCAATAAATTTTTCTTTGAATCGAGATATGTTCATCTGAATTTAAAAGTTAAATATCGCAAGAATTTCTTAACCTGATTGATCATCCAAGGGAGATAACTGTTGAGTAATATGAATTACAAACTCATGCATAAAACATAATTGTCTCCCTTGAACTGTAAATTTTCATTTGTTTGCATTTAGCATTTTTCCTGAGGTAATTTTTATTTATTTAGTTAATTTATTTCTGGATTGGAAAAAAAATGGCAAAAGTAATAAAAATAAGACTGGAACAGCTCATTAACAAAAAGAAATATATTATTTAACCAGTAACTATGTAGAAGTAAAGGAGAGAGTGAAAAACAGTGTGGAGAAAGAGGCGAATTTTGTGTTAAATTTTAAAATTTAATGGAGCACTGTTGTCATATTTGAGTTAGAGAATCCCATTTGAAATTCTTTATAATACTCGGTGGATGGTGGCGACCAGGCTGGCTATGGTGTTGTGGGAGGTCATGTTGGTGATGTTCTCGACATATGACCAAATAAAGTAGTTCAGTAGGTTCAGTTTGGGGGAGGAGGAAACCAATGGGAGAAGGGTGCAAAGTCCTAGCACTCCTTCTGAAACCAAACCTTGGTCTTTGAACTTGTGAGCCGGCACCAAATCCTGCTGCCACACCCAGGGTCTGCTAGCAGCTACCTGATTGCACTAGGGGATCACCACATGTTAAACTTAGAATGAACGTTGCTACGAATACCACAAGGTAATGTCATTGTAGTCATATCTGTGTAAGTCTATAAACTTCCAATGTTAATGCAGTTCTGTAATTTTCCAATGTTAATGTAGTTCTGTAATTTTCCAATGTTAATGCAGTTCTGTAATTTTCCAATGTTGATGCAGTTTTGTAATTTTCCAATGTTGATGCAGTTCTGTAATTTTCCAATGTGTTTTTCTTTTCTAGTATAAGATTTTGATGAACGGCTTACTGTGCAGTGATGAAATGTCAAAATGTGTGCGAAAGATGAGGGAAATCATGGCTGAACCTGGGGAACCTCTTCAACACGAACAACTTTATCCTCCTGGAGTTGTATTGTACGTCACAGACAACAAGATAGAAAACAAGTAAGTTAATATATTTTATTGTGAGATACCCTCAATTGTTAACCCTTTACGACCTGAATTATGATTGGAGATGATTAAAAAAAATATTTATTGATAATTTTAGTTTGTTTAAATGGTATGTGTCTTCAAACTGAAAAAATTATAAAGTTCAATAGTTAAACTACCACTGAGAATTTTTGCATTTCATAAACTTATCTTGATTATTATCCATAGTGATTGAAAAAAGTGTGTTTATGACAACTAACGAGATCCTCCATTCTGAGACAGATGGTGGCATACTGCAATGTACACAATAGACAGTTGCAATCTGGAGTTATCTGGTGTCTACCCAGATATGGAACTAATACGTACAAGGCGTGTTTGAATCAATTTCCACTTTATTTATGTTCGATGCTTCCGTTCAGTCTTGAAAGACAAAGGATACCGCCCTGTAAAAGCAGCTGCGCGTGTAATTATGAGGCAAGGTTTGCACAATCTGCAACCACACCTCTCCTGAATCAGTACTGTTTGAGTCCAGTGGCAAGGAGAAGACCAGGACGACTGGAAACAATACCGAGATAAGCAGAGAGCATATACAGAACCTGGAAGTCCCAAATGGTCACCCATTTAGTATTGACCAGGTTCAATGTTGCTTAACTTCAATGATTCAATGGGAACTGATGTGTCAGCGTGATTATGCCATCATATTCATTTATTTACAACTGAACAAATTAGTTCAACCAAGTCATAAAAGGGTTAATATATTACTTCCTACTTTTAATCATGAATAATAAAATAAATCTTGTATATTTAGGCAGCATTGTTTCATTTCAGCAAACATTGTTAAATGCAATAGCATTCTTTAGCTCGATCATATTTTTTGTTTTTTCAGTTTTTCAATTTTTCTAAAATATATATGAGAGACAGATAAAAAGAGAGGTTTATCGATTATAGTTCAACCCTTTTTAGTTATTTAATGCTGAAGTAAATACTGGATATGATTAATTGAACATAGGCTGTTATTTTTATCAATAGCTGGAAAGGGGATTATGGATTTAAAGTTTTCTCAGTGGTGCATAAATGACCACAATAGATTCCATATGATTTGGACTTAGTATAGGTGATATCATAAATAATTAATAAACATTAAGAGAATCATACACCAGTTTTCATCCTCTATATAAAATAATTCAATATTTGTGTGTCAACAGGACATTCTACTAAATTTCATTAAAGATTTAATTTTTTACAGGATCTAAAAGGTCACAAAGGGTTAATGATCTCTCTAAAATCCTCAAGTGCAATGAGTTCATCAGAGCACATTCCACTAAAATATCTGTAAAACAGACACAGACATGTAGCGCTGCAGCAATTGGACAGAGGCTAGAGCTTAGTTGACAAAGTGGGGCTTATCAGATTGAAAATTCTTTTATGGACCCTATCCAAGAAGGAAAGACTAGTGATAGATGCACCATCCCAGATGTAGCAACAATACTCCATACATGGACAAATAGTGGCCTTGTAGAGGTATAGGATACTCTCAGGTGTGATTAGTCTTCTAGCTTGATAGAGGGAATCCACCTTCTTTGCAGCAGCTTTCGCAATGTTTTCAATGTATTTGTTCCAGTTCATATTGCCCGTGAATGTTAGGCCGAGGAATTTGAAGGAAGAATTCTCAAGTAGGGTGTTATTTGTGATAGATAGTAATGGTTGGAGAAGCATCTTGTATATGGTAACCTTAGTAGATATACAACATTTGAGTTAGCAGATCCAAATCACAGTGGAAGATAAAAAAAAATTGAAATGATAAGAACTAACTTGAGAAATAAATAAGAACCTGCCCAAAGATAGGTTAGTTTGGAAGTCAATTTTTAAAAGCCGTCCAACACATGCCAGATGGAAAACTGGGCATTAAACTGAATATGATGCTGATTATGATTTATTTGTGCAATATGGCATATAAAGATGTACAGGTTTTTTTCTATTATATTTTCATAAAAATCAAAAACCTGCCTTTCATCAATTCCCACACTAATCTTTAGTTAATGTTGAAATCAATTTCTAAAAGTTGTCCAACACATGCCAGCAGGTAAAATGTTAAACCAAATATGATGACGATGATATACCTAATTATGATGACAGTGAACGCTGTTTTTACATGCCTATATCGATATATAATTGCATTCAACTATATCAAATCGAAAAAATGATTCTAAACTTGGTTTACCATTTATTTCAGATGTTTTGGAATATTCTCCTGTACCCAAGAAACTTGCAGTATGGAATGGTTCAACCCTGACCAATTTCAAATGATCCGCGTCAGTTCCAGTGTTGTTTCTGATCACCTTCCAGATGCACTTGATGATGCCCTCAACAGATTAGTTTTCACTCCAATCATAGTCTGAGAAAAACAATCTCTGGCATTCATTTCCTCATCATTATCATCACTGGAAATATTTTCATCATTCTTCATCCAATATGCAGCATCAGTAATATTCATTCATATTTGTAAATAATCCAAATTTTCATTTATATTACAAACCTATACATGAAAGATACCTGTCTCAGGATGGAAAGAATTAATTCCCCTAACAAAAACGTTGACTTAAGTTAAAACTTGCACTAAAGATGTCTTAAAAAGTAATTGAAATTCAGAGAATCTTATATAATGTCAAATGATTATAAATAAACTTCAATACAAGTCTGATACATTAAAAAAAAATCCTAAGAACTGAAATCTGAAGAATATTTAAAATTTCACAAGATATTGGAAGTACCTGAATGCTTATGAATGGTTTCCATTCCCTTTTTACAATAGCTAATTTTTAGACAACTAGCAACTATATTTAGACGACTAGCAACTATATTTAGACGACTAGCAACTATATTTAGACGACTAGCAACTATTTTTAGACGACTAGCAACTATATTTAGACGACTAGCAACTATATTTAGACGACTAGCAACTATATTTAGACGACTAGCAACTATATTTAGACGACTAGCAACTATATTTAAACGACTAGCAACTATATTTAAACGACTAGCAACAATTTTTAGACGAGGAGCAACAATATTTATATGGCTAGCAACAATATTTAGATAACTGGTAGCAAATAGTTAGGTGTCTAGCAGCAATATTTCAAAATTCATAATGATCAGTCAGTGTAGAAATAAATCTCACACACACATATAATCATAATTTGTATTTAATATAAACTGTATTTCCTGGCTAAACATAATGAATTTCTTAGCATGTGATAAAAAAAAACAACGCTATGAAAAATATTAATGCATGTAAAATTATAAGGTATTATTATAATTTGAAATTTTGATATTTCAAGCAGCCCTTTGCTCTTTATCAAAAATGTATTCTTTCATAAACAAAATGAATAAAAATGAAACAGTTATGAAAACCTGGATATTTTTAATTTTGTGCAGTCGTCGTTCTTTATCTTAATGTACGAGACAATCCAGGTAAATCTCTTTATCGATTAATCAGAAAAATCATTGGCATTCATTTCATTTTAATTACCATTAAGAACAAATGTTTCCTGCAGCCAACAGTTTCATTTCAAAACAAAAATTCTCCTAAGACTCCCACATTAAAGTTCAGATATAAACATGGAGGGAAGAGGGAGATAAAATTAGACCTGAAGGATGAATAAAGAGCTGTCCAAGAATATGTTCCTATTGACAATGCTTCCCCACAGGACAGTAGGGCAGGTCGATTTGCAACTTTTTTCAGAAAATCAGCATGGCACTGGTGATGATAGTTGGGATTTGATGTGATAAGAACATATACCAAAAATTAGATTCCCATCTTGAACAGAAAATTGAGCATTTAATTTTAAAAATCGTGTAGAAAAATGCTGAGAAATCTTTCATTTTCATTGTATTTTTCACAACACTGACTTTGAAATTTCATTATCTATATATCTATAAAAACAGATGTGTGTGCCACAGACGATTTCTGATTGGTTAATCCAATAATCACATCTCTTAAAAAACTATGGTTCCTACGCTCTTACCTTTACCATAAAATATTATGGCTTTATTTATTGTCCATCTTGGAAGGGTTTAATTTTTTCATAACTTGTTATTTATAAATTAAAAAAATATGAAACTTACACAATCTAACAATCCAACCTACGACATCACGACCGCCATTCTGGTGCTAGCCGCAAACACGTACACACAACATGAAAACAATGTTTTGAAAATCTAGCAAAAATTAATTTTCCTGAAATTTTTCAATATTTAAAAATAAATTATGCCGGCTGATAAAATTTTAAAACTTTTTTTTAAAGCTAGAAAGATAAAATTTAAAAATACTTATTTTCATGTAAAATGCGCGTTCACTCGTGGTCTTTTCATTTCGGGTTTGTATTACTGTACACATAGATTCGAAAAAGTTGTCAAAAAACAAATATATAACAAATAAATGTTATCAAAGGCAAGATAAGTTACTTTTCTACCAAACTGGATATATTTTTCGTGTTTTTATTCAATGTAACATATTTATTCAGCTCGAAAAACGGGTTTGTATTACTGTACACATAGATTCGAAGAAGTTGATAAGATACGAAACAATATGCATAATATAAACACAGCACGAAAACACGCGCACACACGCACACACACTCACGTCCACTACCGTCCTTGGCTACGTCACGTTGTTATGGCAACACGATAAATACACAGTAAATTTGATTTTCTTCATTTCTACGCAAATATTACGCAAATATAAATCATATAGAATATCTGTATGAATATAATTACACGTAATAGTTAAGTAAAGATGATCATCGTATAAGAGAACTGAAAAAAAAAACTAATAGGGAATTAATTAAAAATGATAAAAAATATGCACATTAGCTAGATCTTTTGTAGATGAATGCAATTCCACGACTCATAAATAACAAAGTTGTATTTTCTTTTTAAATAAATAGAAAAAAGGGGTGTTGATAAGACTATCAATACACACAAAAAATATAGATTTATTTTTGGGTAAAGTTCCCCCGGGTTTTCCTTTCACTTCAGTAAATAATGGTCTTTTGTTATATATATGGCATACTATTATCCTTATATATATGATGTTTATGTTTATATATATATATATATAAGTGATAGTGTCTGTGTGTGTCTGTGCGTCTGTGTGGATTTCCCTACGCTAAAACTCTGTCAATTTTAAGCTTACAGATTCGAAATTTGATATACAGGGTACTGAGATTTGGGGAAATCGATGTGATAGGTGTTCAACAGAAATTTGGCGATTAAGTGGTCAATATTCAACAATTTGACCTTTGAGAACTCTACCAAACTCCTCCTACAATTTAGGGTCTAAACGCGTGATATTTTTTATATAGATTCCTTGGACATGGATCTAACTTATTAACTTTACTTGATCCCTAAACAATAAATGTTAAGAGGTCATAATAGGGGTCAAAGTTTAAAAAAATTGACCGTTTTTTTTTTCCTCAGCATACACTTCAAAACACCTGGGCAACGCCGGGCACCGATTGCTAGTTTTTTATAAAATATTCAATTAAAATTGATATATTTATATGAAATACATTGACAGAAAAGTAAATACATGAATTATAATTTTAATTATGAATCACAACTAACAACTTTTATCTCAACTTTTACTGCATTGATTAAACAAAAATTGTAAAAAAAGCTAATTAGCAACTAAGTCTTTTAAATTTCACAATTCAAAAAGATAGGGAGATGTATTACACAATATAACAACTTGATACAAGTGACAGAACGATGTATTTTAATTTTTTTATTAGAGGCAATAATATGAACTTATAATAGAACTAAATTGTTCTGTATACTTTCCTTTTGAGGAAAATGAAGGCCTAATTTGCTGGCACGATGACTTCTTAATAATGTGTCTATGTCGTGTTTCCTGCCCATATACAACTTTTTGAGAAAAATTAATCAAATTTGATCTGTGTGTGGCTGCAAAATTGATAGTAATATTTTTTTTTTGAGTTGTTCACTATTTCTGGAAAAACAACACAAAAAAAAAACACAAAACAATTATTTGAAAAAACTTATTTTTTATATTTTTCCGATTTAATATGAATAAAAAACTAACTATTGTTTGGGTAAATTAAGAAAACTAATAAAAGTTAACTTCTCCACAAGAAATGCCAACAGCATACTCAAAAAGTAGCCTCTGGTCTTCACAGTTAAATTATTTGTTTCTTCTGCTGTCAGATAATGATGATTGGGAGGGACACTCATTTTTTAGGATTCTACTTGAGGCAAATCTTGATAATTATTGATACAAAGTTTCCCCAAAGGACCAGTAAATGTTGTTAGGCTTTTTGTTGTTTCATCAATTAATTTAAAAATTGCTGTAAATGGCAGTTCTTCTAGTGGAGCCTGAAAATTGGAAAATTTGCATGTTTAATAATAGAGCCAGATTACATAATAAATACCAATATATTATTTTATTTTCCACAAAAAAGGAACATAATTGCAGGTGAATCTATAGAATTAATTTTACCTCCTTGTTAGAAGGACAAGTGCAGATGCCTTGTTTGACAATTTTCTGTCTTACACTTTACTGCAAAGTCATCACATCTCAAGACAGAAAGTTCACAGCTTCAAGAAGATATATCTAACAGTCTGTCTAGCTGTTCCTTCATTCTTTTCACTTGGATTGCTGCAAGAGATTTCCTGACAATCTGTTTGGCCCTCTTATAGCAAAATATATTGACCTTCTGTCCTATATAATGTTACCTTAACAAGGGCAATTGTGGATTGACTGCTTGCTGAATACTAATTATTTCCTTGGCAATTAACTTAGAAATCTCACTATTTTTTAAGTGGGATAACTGTTTTCAAGGAAATAACTAAACTGAATGACTTGTCATGAAGTTGGGGTGCTGTTTCATCCAAATGACAAGGTTGACCAGCAAATTTTGTGAACCACGGGTTAAAACTGAACGTCATGCTTTTACTTTTTTTTTTTTTTTTTTACATGGGGGTCACCATTTATCAAGGCCCGAAGGCAACTCAGGGATAAGGGTTATTGCGTGTACAGTAATTAATGAGATAGTATTGTAGTAATCATTAGTATTAGGGGTTTTGATAGTGTCTTACTTAAGGGGGCAGTTTGTCAGGAGTTTGTTTGTGTTGGACTTGAAGACGTCCAAGTTGTAGTCAGGTGGGAAACTGGCAGAGAGTTTCACTGGTGTGCAGTTCTAAGAAAGAAGCTTTGCTCATGGAATCTACGTTTGGATTTAGGCACAGATAAAGAGTGGGGAAAATTATTGACAGTAGTTTCAGCCAGATGGGTGTTTCTCGTGAAAGATTGGCGAGGGGGACGAGGGATTGGAGCTCAGAAGAGCACCTGCCATGGAAATAAAGATAAAACAAAGACAGGCTCGCAACATCTCTTCTGTGGGAGAGAGGTTGCAGGGAAGAGAAAAGGGCATCCCCCAGTAAACCACAAAGTCTATTTTGTACTCTGTCAAGGCAGGATAGGCTGTTTTTAGCAGCTCCTGCCCAGATGTGGCAGCAGTACTCCATCCTTGGAGATAGAGAATTGCATCAGTAGTGAGATATCTTGTGGAGCGGTAGAAGGATCCCATCATTTTCCCAGCATCCCTGGCAACACATTTGATGTATGTGTTCCATTTCAGATCAGGAGAAAAGGTCAAACCCAGAAGCTTGTCAAAACATGGAGCCTCAGAGATCAGAGCATTGATGATGTAAAGATAGAAGCTTGGTTTTGGATGAATTAAAAGTGACCAGCCACTTCTCCCATTGTACCAAGTGCTCAAGATCAGAGGAGAGAGAATTCGAGAGAACTTTGTCATTTACAGCCTTTAATGTGTTGCCATAGATGGCCGTGTTATCAGCATAGATGTCAACGAATGATTTAAGTATGTGTTTTGGGAGATGTAGATCAGGAATAGAGTTGGGCCCAGGATGGACCCCTGCGGGACTCCAGCATTAATACTATGGGCCTCTGATTTCTGCCCATCAACCACTACTCTTATGAACCTATTAGAGAGAAATGATTTAATGATTGAGAAAACATTTCCAGTTATAGTGTAGCTGGCAATCTTGTGAAGTAGGCCTTTATGCCATACCTTATCGAAGGCCTTCAATATGTCAAGAGCAATCGCCCTGGAAAGGAAACCTTTGTCAAGAGATTCACTAATCCTATGAGATATAACCGTTAGCACATCTGCTGTAGATCTTGCAGAGCAGAAACCATATTGCATGTCACTAAGAAGGTTGTTTCTGTTGAGGTGGTTGACTACTTCTTTGTTTAATATGGATTCCAACAACTTACTCATGGCACAGAGGAGACTTATTGGTCTGTACTGAGAGGGAGATGACTTTTCACCTGAATTCTTAAATACAGGGCATACTGATGAGGTTTTCCAGGGTGTTAGAAAGCACTTCTCCTTAAGGCAACGCTTAAACAGTTTTGTAAGTATGGGGGCAAGTTCTGGTTGGAGCTTTTTCAGCACTATAACTGGAATGCCGTCAGGGCCAGTTGCTTTACTGGAATCAAGGTTCTTGATTAGCTTGGTGACCTCACGCAAAGATATTTGTATGTTGCATAGTGTTGTCTGTTATAGGAGGAAATACAGGGAGTTGATGGTCATTGTCGCATAGGGTAGAATTAGCGGCAAAGTTCTTGGCAAATAGTCTGGCCTTGTCTGATGCTGACGAGATGACCTCGGGTTCATTGATGATAGTTGGGATAGAACGCATGCTTCTGTTCAAGATCCTGTTTGCTATTTGTCAGAACTGGTGGGAACCAAGCCACTGCTCAGCTACTTTGGATTTAACAGACTGAGCATATAGCTCTCTTGCATTTTTTATTACTCTTTTACAGTGGTTGCTGGCAGTCCTGAAAGCAGCTTTAGTCTCATACATCTATTACGTTGGTAGCTATGGAAAAAGTGATTTCTGTGCGCAATGGCAGCAGCACATTCAGGGGAGAACCATGGCTGGCTGTTAGGTTTTTGTTGGAATTTTTTTGATGCTATGAATCGATCTATGCCTACAATTAACCATTCGGTCAAGTCTGATACTATAGAGGACACATCCTTTTTAAACATGGAATGCAGAGGTAGATCGGATATGAATGTACGGAAGCTATCCCAGTCAGCCATAGAGTATCGATATACAGTATGGTGGAGAGGTACGTCTGAAGACTTATAACATTTCATTTTTATCTTAACTGTTACAACGGAGTGGTCAGAGGATCCCAGAGGAGATAGAACGGAACATGAACACAGCTCAGGGGATGTTGTGAGGAAAAGGTCTAGAAGGCTTGCATATTGACCGGGTTTATCGGGCACACAGGTGGGTTCATGAACAATCTGAGTGAGGTCATAGGCAATGGCAAAGTCATTACAGAACCTCCCCTCATCATCTGTCTTATTTGAGTGAGTCAACCATTCCACTTTATGGACATTGAAGTCACCGCAAATGTGAATGTTAGCCGAAGGATGAGCAGACAGGATGTGGTCAATTTTCTCAGATATGCTTTTGAAGATAGTAACCCCACTGTTGTGGGGGCGATAGAGAGCAAATATGAATGCTGTGGTGTAAGTTAGTGCAACCTGGAAGGACATATAAGGTAAATTAGGGTCTTCTCTGGAGATATCCTTACCACATGGAAAGCCATCTTTGATGTAGGCACATATTCCATGCCCATGGCGATCTTGGGGGTCAGATTTAGATGTTAAGTTGGAGTATCCTTTAATTATGAATTCTAGAAAAGTGGTTGGCCCTATGCCAGTTTCACTTAGAAAGAATATGTCGGGTTTCGTCTCCTGTAATTGTGTTTCAACCTCTGGCAGGTTGGAATGTAGACCCCTGATGTTGGAGAAGGAGACCTGGTAGTAGGAGTCTATGTTGAAGGATGAGGTTCTAGGTTTATTCGTGTTTCTTTTACTGACATTCTAATCTGAAAAGTAAAATAAATAAATGGATTATAACTGAAGGAAAGTGTTTTAGGCTATGTTCCAGTTTCATACGTAAAAAAATAAGTGCTAGTTATAAGAAATAATGAAAAAATTTGTAGAGTTAAATCAGATGTATTGAAGAGAGAGGACCAAACCAAATCAGAGGCATAGTAGGGTTTAGTTTAGACATTTTTAGCAGATTTTAGCTCCTTGGATAACATGAATTTATCCTTAAAGAGATTTATTCTTGTGTAGCTGTGCCATTTTAAACGAGTGTTTAGAGTTTGAAAAACCAGTGCTTGTGCATCTATGTTATTAGGCTATTTTTAATAGTATTTTCAAGTTAAATTTAATTTTATGATATTTTTGTTTATTAAATTTTTAGGTGAAAATATAGAATAGTTACAATACAACCTCCTTCCCATATTAAGAATGGCTTTCTAAATAAAGTTATTTTAGCACAATAATATAGATGCACAAATAACGAAAAACCTTTAAAGGAGTTTCCTTATTTACTCGTGTTAATCTTTGTGGGTTATCTGATTTTAAAACAATAATTTTAGAAGAAAAACACTGCTTAAAAACAATTACACCCTAAAAATAAAAGAAATTAAAATTTGATACTAATTTTCTGAAGAGTATTCTTTATTAAGTAGAAAAACTTGAAAATTTATAGAGTTATGTTTCGTAAAGAATGTGTAGAATAAACTTGTATGGACTGTTTTTTTTTTTCAATATAAAACTGGAGTAATACCATATTTTAATGAAAAAATTATGTTTTTGACGTTCATTTGAACGTCAAAAAATGCCATTATTTTTGCACCAACCTAAATAGAAAACAAATAAAAAAAGATAAAACAAATATGTTTAAATTCACTGCAGACACTTGAAATGTAATAATACATATTTTAAACAGGTCTTTTTCGTTTCAAAATAATTACACCTAAATCGTAATGTTTTCAAATTATATAATAAACAAACGTTAATTTTCAATATCAATAACGTGCGTGTTTTGCGACGGTGAAATCTAAAATGTTTCCACCCCAAAAAAGTTCCTGAAATGAAAAAGTGAACTTTGGTCGCTATTATTTAAAAAACATAATTTTGCCTTTACAGTTAATATTTATTTTATTAATTCATTATCCTCACTCATTTTTTTTTAAAATGTGGTTTAAAACATATTGCAAATAATGATTCCATTTTCTCAATAGTACGGATTGTTTTGATGACGGGACGTTCTTAACAATTCACCGAAAAACTTTTAATCGCTTCAATTTTTCAACTTTTAAAGTAATTTCCTCAAGCAAAGATAACGATTTTGTGAAAAATATTTCGTGTAGATCTTTTCTATGTCAAATCCCAACTATCATCACCATTGCCTCACCGGGGTTCCAAAATCGACCTGCCCTAACGGGACAGCGTTAGACATCAGGCTCGTTTTTTAACATGGAGAAAAGGAACAAAAATTAAAAATTGTCTCAGTCATGAAGGATTTCTCTTCCATTGAGAGAGAACAAGAAATTGAAGTGTAGCATCTGAAGAACAGATACTACACTTTGATCTTGACCAAGAATATGTTATTTTGGAAATCAATTTCATAAAGCCGTCCAATGCACGTTAGCATGTAAAATGGACGTTTTGTTTTTTACTTGGGAGTTACCAGTTATCAAGGCCCAAAGGCCACTCGAGGATAAGTGTTAATAAATTTAAGGTGGCAATTTAGTAAATGCTAATAGTGTAAATTGGGTAGAATTGGTTATTTATGGGAATGGCTAAACACATTGGATTTGAAGGAGAAATGTTATATTTAACTAGGAAGCAGGCTATTGGAACAGTGTTCCACACGGAAGTTCTGGGAAAGAAGCTTTGTTCATGGAATCTGCATTTAGATTTAGGCACAGATAGAGTGGGTGGGGGGTCGTTTATAGTGGTTGTAGTTAGTCGAGTGTTTTTTGTGAAAGTTTGGCAAGGGGGGACCTTAGATTGGAGTTCAGTCGAGCACTTGCCATACGTTAAACTGAATATGATGATGCTTACTCACACAAATATGTCAACCGAAAACATAACTCCATCATGACTATTGCAACACATTAGAAACCTGGGCAAAGGCATATCAGTTTGAAGCCATTTATGGAAAAGAATAATGTAAGGTAAAAAAAAATTTTTTTAGAGAAATGTAGAAAAGGTTGGGCAAGTTGTTTAATGGATGCCCAACTGTTGAGAGATGTTTAATCAAAAATATTTTCTCCCCATCTTCTCCTTGGCTTTCCTCTGCATATTTTGCCTTCTAGCATACCCTCAAAGCATAACTTTGATGGACCAGTGAAACACCTCAAAAATGTGATTGGCTAATAATACAATCAAGACCATATAAAACTGCTGTAGGGACATAAATTAAATAAACTCTCCAACTTCTCCTACACTGATGACAACGCTCTTGTTAATGAATGCACACATAAACTTCAAGTCTTTGTTAATATATTAGCAAAGTATGAAAAGGAGAAAATTATATATATTTTTTTTATCAACTAGCAGAGCTATCCAACGTTACCCAAGGCAAAAGTGTAGCATATTTCTCTTAAAATTTCTATCTCTCAAACCGTCTCTCTATCCTTTTTCTCTTTGTCCTCTGGACATACAATCTATATATCTATAAAAGTGAACGTATCTGTGTGTCTGTCTATGTGTGTACATTTCCCTACGCAATAACTCTGTCAGTTTTAAGTCTAAAGACTCGAAATTTGATATACAGGGTACTAAGATTTGGGAAAATCTATCTGATCGGTTTTCGGCCAGAAACTTAGCTGTTAAAGGGTCAAAGTTCAACGACTTGACCTTTGAGAACTCTATCAAACTTCTCCGTCAATTTTGGATCTACACACTTGAAATTTTAGATATAGGTTCCTTAGACATGGATCTAACTTAATAACTTGATATGAGCCCAAAACAATAAATGTTAAGGGGTCATAATAGGGGTCAAATTTTAAAAAATTGACCGCTTTTTTTTTTTCTTTTTGGTCAACATGCACCTCCAAACACCCGGGCAATGCTGGGCTGAAATGCTAGTAATCTATATATCTATCTATTTGTGAAAGTGTCTGTCTGTATGTGTGCATTTCCCTATGCAATAATTTTAAGTCTACAGACATGAAATTTGAATATACAGGGTACTGACAATTTTTGGTCTAAACACTTGAAATTTTAGATATAGGTTCATTGTACATGGATCTAACTTAATAACTTAATTTGAGCCCAAAACAAATTTTAAGTGGTCATAATAGGGGTCAAAGTTAAAAAACAATTGACTACTTTTTTTTTTTTTCGCAACATACATCTCCAAATACCTGGGCAACACCGGGCACCCATGCTAGTATATCTATAAAAGTGAACGTGTGTGTGTGTGTGTCTGTGTACATTTCCCTACACAATAACTCTGTCAACGTTTAGTCTACAGACTCGAAATTTGATATACAGGGTACTGAGATTTAGGAAAATCAATGTGATCGGTTTTTGGCCAGAAATTTGGCGATTAAGGGGTCAAATTTTAACGATTTGACCTTTGAGAACTCTACCAAACTCCTCCGACAATTTTCGGTCTAAATACTTGAAATTTTAGATATAGGTTCATTGTACATGGATCTAACTTAATAACTTAATTTGAGAAATTGTCTGTCTGTGTGTACATTTCCCTACCAAACTACTCTGTTAATTTTCAGTCTATAGTCTTGAGATTTGACATAAGAGGTATTGAGATTTGGAAAATCTTTTTAATTGGTTTTCAGCCAGAAATTTGACTTTCAAAGGGTCAAAGTTCAATGATTTGACCTTTGAAAACTCTACCAAACTCCTCCACCAATTTTGGGTCTAAACACTTGAAATTTTAGATGTAGGTTCCTTGGACATGGATCAAACTTTTTAATTTGATTTGAGATCAAAACAATAAATATTAAGGGGTTAAAATTGGGGTCAAAGTTAAAAACATTTTGACCTCTGCAGTCTCCACCAAATTACACGGTTAATTTTTGGTCTAAACATTTGAAATTTTACATAAAGTGTATTCAGACATAGGGCAAGTTTTTTAATCGTTTTTTTGACCGAAAATTTGGCTGCTAAGGCGTCAAAGTTAAAAAAAATTGGCCTTTGCGATCTCTAGCAAACTACTCAGCCAATTTTGGGTCCAAACATTTGAAATTTTACATAAAAGGTATTCAGACATGCAGCAAGCTTTTTAATAAGTTTTTGGATGAAAATTTGGCTGCCAAGAGTTGAAAGAGTTGACCTTTTCAGACTCTACCAAATTCCTCTGCCAATTTTGAGTCTAAACACTAGAAATTTTAGATGTAATTTTCCTGGACATAAGTCAAACTTGTTAATATATATATATACATATGCACATAAAGTTATGAACAGTAAATAGGGTCCAAGCAAAGCCGGATTGAATTGCTAGTATACATATATAATAGACTAGCAGGGCTACTCAGCCTTGCTCGGGGCCATATAAAATTAAATAATGTATGTAACATCTTCATATTAAAATTCCAGCTTTTTCTTTTTTTAGCAATTTATTTAGTGAGTTAGTGCATGTTCTTTATGAAAACTTGATAGTAGTTTGCCAATCCTATAAAGCTTTGGAGTGCTTGTACATTATTGGGAGCAGGCATGTTCTTTTAGCTTCTGCCCTCTCAGGGTCGGGCGTCTTCCATTTTTATCAATTATGTAACCTAGGTACTTTATATCAAATAATAGCAACTGATGCTAATCAACAATTTTTATTTAATAGGGGGGGGTGGTCTATGGATGCCGTAAGAGAGTCTTGTAAATAAACAGATTAGTGGGTGAAGTTTTGATTTTTTTTTTTTTTTTCTAAATTTGTTCTTTATTTTTTTCTTTCTTTCGTTTTTTTTTTTTTTTTTTTTTAACTAACGGAGCTATTTAGTGTTTGAGGCAAAAGTTTAGCATATTTCTGTTAAAATTTTTCTCTCTAACAGTTTCTCTATCCTTTTCTATTTCTCCCTCACTGTTTCTCTCCAGTCCCTTTGTCATTCAAGCATTTCTTCCTAGCTGGACGGGGGGGGACACACACACACACACACACACACACACACACACACACACACACACACACACACACACACACACCTCCTTTATACAACAGATTTCTCTAAAAATAAGTCATTTTTTTTTTTCAAATTTGTATATAATAAAAAATAAATATTGAAAATTTGTCAATGTTCCTATTTACTTTGCCTCCCCACGAGGGCAGAGTAAGACACCAGGGTTGTTTTTTAATGTAGAGAAAACTGAACAAAATCAAAAATTGTCTCAGTCGTGAAGGATTTCTCCTCCACTAACCGAGAACAAAAATTTGAAGTGTAGCATCAGAACAGACACTACACTTTGATCTAGGCCCAAATAGTCTGGTTTTTAATTCTGTAAAAACAACTGTTATGTGAAGAGTTGCCTACCCTTGTCTGGTTTAGATGACATGGAATTTAAGCTGTTGAGTAACTGAGTTATCTCCCCTTTGATTATATATAAGCGAGTGTAAAATATAAATATCATTTGCATTTATTGATTCCAGACAACGTCAGGTAGAACAAAAATCCTTACTTGATAAAATAATACAGTCATAAAAAAAAAATGCATTCTGCTAATACGGAGTAGAACAAAATCAAATATTATTAAGCAATGTTTGTAAGTATGGTTCATTGGTTCACAGCATTGCAAAAAATATGGTCTAAATGAACATATGAAGAGAAATGATGTTGATAATGACAATTTATTTGCTACTAAGGATGATAGTCTCATGACCAGAACAAAAAACATTCTACATTCTAACTACTACTAAAAATAGGAGGAGATAATGCCTGCTAGGATTGTCACATGATGACAAAACTGACACTACATTACCTGCCCTCTACCTTGCAAAAAATAGGTGATGGTATTTTCTCCGATGATAGTTCATTATCTAGCTATTTCTAAAAATTCAATATGCAAAGTTAAAGCACCAGAAGTGGACTCAGGTACTGGCCAGACTCATTGTTGCTTAACTTTGGTAATCTGGCGAGAACCGGTGTGTCAACATGATTGTGCTGTGTGTGTGTATATATATATATATATATATATATATTATGTGTTCATCAACGTTTCGTCTTTATTTCGAGACTTCCTCTTTGTCGATATTTCTTATCATATATATATTTCTTTATTATTTTTAAAACAGTAATCTACGTACACGCGTGTTTCGAGGTAACTACCTCTCATCAGCGTAGCTCGACTGTTTCTAGGGATCGAACTTCAGATCATGTTTACCACAGTCCGGCACCTTAACCATTAGGCCACGAACCCTAGATGACTTTACTGTTTATTTTTTATCGCTTATAAATTTAGATTTGTTGTTTTTTTGTTTTTTTCAAACGATAAATATGGTTAATAGTGGTTTCGCCTCGAAGCTCATTTTTTTTTTTTTTATTTACTTAGAAAGTCGCCCATAATTTGTTTGGGCGTATATAACATTTTTATTTCATGCATAAGCTGAGATATATGTATGCGAGTATCATCTTTTTTTTTAAATAGTTCACTTCTTGTAAGTAAAAAAAAAAAAACAAAAAACAGAGACAGTGAGTCAAGTACATTATGTATTCGGCAAGTGTAACACGCTCTTTAAACCGGCATATATTTAACAAAAGGAATCTCTATTGTGAACCATTCATGCATGCGCAATCATGAAACAGTTAGCAAACAGAGAAAAATCCGACAACTCCCCGTACTAATTTTTCAATTTTGACCCCTTAGAAACCCGTTTTTCCAGATGAAAACATTAAAACGTTTTCCACATGTCTGAATAACCTATATACAAAATTTCAACTATGTAGATCAAAAATTCGTTGAATATATAGGTTGAGAAGTGTCCTCACACACATTCTCATTTATAGATATATAGATTAAAATATGTCCTCAAATAGCATACGCACGTTATAGTAATTGCCTTTGTTTGCATGTATTTGTTTTATTAGATTTTTAGGAGGCCCCCAGATCACTTCTAATCAGCCATGCCAAGTTTCTTTGCTTTCCTCACTCAAGCAACACTGAGTGTAAACACAGCTATTCTATCTTTAGTAGTGAGGACATTCCACTTAACAGCGATACTACCATATTGTTATTTTCATTATTCCTGGACAACAGATAAAAAATAAATGAAAAAAGTGAATGAAAAAGGAATGAAAATTGAAAGAAAAAACAACAAAAACACATAGTATACTGTATTATCACTAGGGCTACGACAACAAAAACACTCATCTAGCTGAACCCACTGTCAATTATTTTCCCCACTGTTTATCTATGCCAAAACCAAAACGTAGATTCCCTGAACAAAGAGTCTTTCTTAGAACTGCATGCCTGTGGAACTCTCTTCCGTTCGCCTGTTTCCCACCTGACTACAGCTTGGATGTCTTCAAGTCTAACATAAACAAATTCCTGACAAACCACCCCCTTAAGTAAGACATTTTATAAAAATCTCCAATACTAATAATTACTACGATATTATCCCATTGATTACTGTACATGCAATAATCCTTATCCCTGAGTGGCTTCCGGACCTTGATAAGTGGTGACTTCCATGTAAAAAAAAAAAAAACCCCAAAGAACAGCATATTCTTATCATTGTTTTGACTCTCGAGAATATACCGACACAGTTAATAAACCGAGAACCACATCACTCTATATAAAAGCATATAAGATATCAGCGAATACACATTTGAGGGTCAAAACAATGAAAAGAATATGCTGTTGTCATAGTCCTAATTATTACTATTAATATTATATTACAAGAAAATCTATGAAGCCGATGCTTCATAGATTTTCTTGTATAAAATAGTATAGACATAGTGATGTTGTTTTTTTTTCCAGGCAACACAGCTATTTATTATACTTGCTCTATCAAGGATATTGAGCACTCTGTGATTAATATATACTAATAATCAGCTATCATATCATGCATTATTAGTAGAATGAATCCCAGGTAATGCTACGTAGATTTTCTTGTATAAAATAGTATAAAAAATGGTGATGTTTTCCCGTTCAATGCGACCTTTAATCATACTTGCTTTATCTAGGATATTGGGAACTTTTTGTTGACTAACATATACCACTTCGAAGGGTTTATACTCTATTATTACTGTTATGACTCCCAGGCAACGTCAAGTAAATTTTCTTGTATAAAATAACAAATGATATGTTGTTTATTCTCAGGCAACGTGTCCTTTAAACATACTTGACATGTCCACGTTATGGAGCACTTTGGATTGAATAACGGATATCACTCACTAAATAGTAATAGAAATTACTACTTCTGAAACCGCCAAAGTAAGGAGTTCTCCAAATACATTCTAAATCCAAACTTACTGAGCTTATTTCCTTCTCAATCTCACCATAACTGAAAATTACTACATAAATACATTAAAAACACAGAAATTGCCTGGAGACATATAAACGAAACAGACGTGGTTGAAAATTGAACCACACTTGTCTCACTATACACTAATCAAACGGTGCCGATTCAGAAGGAGGAGGAGCAGTTAGGGATTAGGCATCCCTTGCTTTACTATAGATTCATTAAGTAATGCCGGTTCAGAAGGGGTGGTGCGGTTAAGGATTAAGCAACCGTTGCTTAACCATAGACTAATCAAGTAGTGCTGATTCAGGAGAGGTACAGTTAGTGAGTAGGCAACCCTTGCTTCACTATAGACTAATCAAGCAGTGCCAGGTCAGAAGGTGAGGCGTGGTTAGGGATTAGGCAACTTGCTTAATTAAAAACTAATGAACAACTTGGATTGACTGAAGGATACCACTTACTGACTTAGCAATTTTCCTAATTAATGCATAAATACATTATTTTCGTTTAAAATTAGTACATAAATATATAAAAAATCCAGAAAAAACCCCAAAGAAACAAGCCCAGTTGAACCTGATTAATATTTTTATGAATTTTACATTATTTTGCATATAAGACATCGTCAGTGAAGACAATACAAAATTTATGAGTCTTTGTTTAGTAGATTTTGATTTTTAGCTGGACATATTTTTATAGGAATCGCTCCAAACAATGTATGAAGCCACTGGATGTAAGGAGCTAAAAATACTAATTAAAAGTCAATATCTTGCCAACAATAAGTGGATAGATTCAAAGCCAGGAAACACCAATTCTTCACCCTTTGTTAGAAACATTGCTCATGGAATGTGAGAACTAAAGGACAAAATAAGGGAAGCAAGAGTTATAAACAAATGCACAACAACTCCACTTTATATAATAGATTATTCTATTATGTAATCTGATGTACACACACACACACATTAGCTATGCTGATACGTGAAACTTGTTTTATAAATAGACTAGTAGGCCGTCCGGCATTGCGTGGTCGAAAACCCGCATAAATATTATATTTTAATTCATACAGATGCTGAGGCATGTGCATGCGAGTATTATGTTTTTTCTAAACAGTTCACTTCTTGTAAGAAAAAATACTCGAGCTGAGATCAAAACCAAAACCTACAGACAGTGAGTCAAGTACGATAACCATTAGGCCAGCACGACATGATCTTTAAAAGGCGTTTTCAAACTTACTTATTCTTAACATAAGTAATCTGTAATGTGGACTATTCATGACTCCTACGTACCAATTTTTCAATTTTGACCCATTAGCTGAACTGAAAACAGATTAAAAAGTTTTCCATCATTCTGAGTATCCTATATACCAACTTTCAAATCTGTAGATCAAAAATTCGTTGAGTACGTAGGTCGAGAAGATATATAAATTTCCATATTTTATAAATGCACTATATTTTAAGTTCACCAGCAGGACTCTGTGCCAGCCCACAAGTTCAAAAAGACCTAGACTTGGCTTTAGAAGGATTGCTACAACTTTGTTTCTTCCTTCTCCAAACTGAACCACCAGAACTACTTCGTTTGGTCATATGTCGAGAACATCACCAACATGACCTCCAACAACACCAAAGCCAGCCTGATCACTGCTATCTGCCGAGTATTCGCTGAGCTCCTGCTGGCGCTTGTAGAAAAGGCATGCTTCAAGTTTTGGATCTGTATCAAGGCGGTTATTGAGGCTGAAGGTGGTTACATTGAATAGATGTCAGCTCTACTACATAATCAAGTTACCTGAGTTGATACTTTTCAATAAAAATTTTAAAATAAATCTGTAGTATTGTTTTCTTTAGGGTGACACTTTTATCGTTCCACCCTGTGTTTGTGAAAGATAAAAAACAAAATGGCAGAAAGGCAAGAAAAGTGTTTCAATTTTTCAGTCGAGTTTGCGTATTTTAAATTTGATGCTTGCAAGTAGTTCTGTATTTATTCTTTCATGAAAATATCTGCAAATTTCTTACGTACGCTTATCGGAAAGTTAGTATCTAACCTGAAGCATATATACGAGATAAACGGGCAAAAAATTGTGTGTGTGTGTGTATATATATATATATATATATATATATATATATATATATAATATATTATTTATATTATCTTCACTATCTTCATTCACCATCTTTATCAAGTAAGAAGTAACGATAATCGTAAAAACTCTTTATTGAACTCGACTAAACCTGTTGCAGTATTAAGATACTAGCATTTTTGCATAGGGATATAACAATGGAAAATTCCATCGGAAATTAATAGTAATAGACTATGGCTGGAATTACACGGAAGTCGGTAGTGACGTAACGAATAAGCTTACGCTATTTTATTCTTGTTTTTATTTTTATGAGATAAAGAGCGGGGTTAGAGGTTGGGGAGAGTTGCTTCCCTTCTTTTATGAGAATGTTTAGGGTTATTATGTACTAACATGGATACTCGACGTTGCCAAGGACTTCACACCATACTTTTATTGACCTCGAAATCGGCGAAATTGCTCATTTTTCAAATCAATTTGTCTGCTTTAGGTGGTGATACACTTCGGTGCACCGGTAGGAAGCGTCACATGCCTCCCTTCAGTGACTTAATCCACAATATATTGTTGTCAACATTGCACTGTAGAGAACCTGCTGTTGATTTTATAAAATTATTTTATATAAAGACTTGAATTAAAGTTTAAAATGAAAAAAGTCAAGCATCATGGTTCAGTTGTGCTTTATACTGAAACATTCATTTCGAACGCACCTCTGTCTTATTAAAGAACGTGGTGTTAATTTTATAGGCTGTCCCTTCTGACTGTGCAATAATTAAACTTCTCCAATGCACTTGTGATATAGGCTTTGTAAGGGTGTAAACTTTGGTCAAAATAGGGCTGTTTTTTCTTTAATAGGATTTTATTTTGATTATCGATTTTCGATACTTATCAGGGGCATTCCGATACGAAACTTATCTAACAACACTCCCAGACATAAAGTACATTTGTGTAAAATTTCAGAGAAAATGGCCCAACCATTTCAGAGTCCATAAGAAACGAACTCTCTTGCTCTCAGACACACATGCATAAAGTGCCCTTTAATACATAGAGATATTGTATAATGTTAAAGAACAATAAAATCCTAAAAGCGTTGTTGAACCCCATATGATTTTATGCTGTCATTTTCTTTACAGGCGCTGAATCAACACGTACCACGTATACTGCCGATTTTGTTAAAAAAAAATTGTTTTTTTTTTACAACAAAGATGATTTTGTTAAGATTCTGCACGTCTTTGTTTACTTCCAATTTCTGTTCCACGATCAATTCCCTGAAAAAAGTCCTTTCTGGTTAACGTTTACTCTCGACTATTTCGGCCAATTTTTGTGAATTTAGCTGTTTTTTTTTTCTTTTTTAAAGAATTTTAGTCTTTGTACCCCTCCTTTTTATTTCTTTTTTTTTTTGGCTTTAACTTTGATCTTTCAGATTATTTTATATAAATAGCGCCAACTCCTAAGAAGTCGACTTTTATACGTTTCAACTGAAAACGCACCTTCTAACGAGCATTTTTTTTTTGCCTGATATAACTAACAACTATATTTTTTAGCACGGTAACATAGATGCTTAAGTACAAAAACTATAAAGAAATGCATGATACGGTTATAAAAATTCTTACCCCCCCCCAAAAAAAAAACAGTATGGCAAAATCCAATTAGGAACACGTTTAACATTGTATTTGGCACTTGGGGTTCGACTCGTGTATATCAGGCCATAATTTTTTTTTTGTTGAAAATAAACAATTTTTGTTTGCTGAAATAATAATCGCCAATCTTTCTTTAATATTATTCATCGACATGAGAACCCCGCGCAGAAGTTTAAAACACGTGATATCTGTCCAATTCTGATCCACATGTGGATGAATGATGAAGCGATAAATTTCGTGTCCCTCTCTTTTGAGATTCAGCCAATCAGCGCTCTTCTTATGCCAGTGTTTGCTGCTGTATAAAATAGACGACTGTTGCCAAGAACAAACGATTTCGAAAAAACAGATTTAAAAAAAAATATTTTTCCGTTTGAAGTATATCAAAACACGCTTAGATTAGCTAAAAACGGTGTCGCAAAATGTGAAGGAAAACGAGTCTATAGTTTTTAGTTTATCGAAAACAAACAACAAAAGTTCATTTTTATATATTAACAAAAAATATTTATTTTCAAATGAAACAAATGGTACCTACATAATCATCAGATCTCAAATAGTAACATATCCCAAAATTACAAAGACTATAAAGTAGAAAAATAATTATCAATGAAAAAAGAAATTTGTAAATTTACTGTATTAAGCTAACTAAAAAAAGAGACCAGTTGACAAGGGAAATAATTAAGTTCTGTTGCTTACGTCACGCGACGAACGTAATTAAAAATGTACAAATTTTATTCCTATTTAAACTTCACCAAAAACTATTTTTCATTTATAATTATTTTCTACTTTATTGTTCTCTGTAATTTTTGGATATGTTACCATTTGCGATATGGCAATTACGTAAGATATCATTTGTTTGACTTGAAATTCAATACTTTTTTCGTTATTATAATATAGAAGCACCGAAACTGTCAACACATTAGGAAAACTATCGGAGAAACCAATACTAACAATATAATATTTGGATTCATACGATATGATGATGATGATGATGATTTGAGAGAAAAAAAAACTATATGTGAAGTCAGTGGGAGATTTATTTATTTATTTATTTATTTGCGGACTGTTATCCTCATTTTTATAGTTGTTTTTTTTTTACGACATTTCGGCCAACTATTCCCTTGGTATTCGTCAGGTGGTTGAGTCACTTAACTGTATCCTATGGAAGGCGGTAATTATTGAGGATACAGTTAAGAAACTCAACATTCAGAAGAATAGTTGGACAAAACGTCGTAAAACAACAACAATTATGAAAATGAGGATAACAGTCCGCAAAAAAAATAAATAAATAAATAAAAATAAATGAATAAATAAACCAATATAAAAATATACAAATTACTCACCCCAAAGGATTCCAATAATCAAATCAAAGGGAGATATTTTAAATATATTTATCGCTACTTCTTTTTGTTTTTCTTCTTTTCTTTTGTTTTTCTTCTTTTTGTTTCTCTTTTATTCCGTTTTCTAATATTTGCTCTTTTTTCTAGTCATCTTTTTCTTCTTCCTTTCTTTCTTCTATTCTTTTTCTTTCATTTTTGATTTTGTACATTCTTCTTCTTCTTCTTCTTCTTCTTCTTCTTCTTCTACTGTTTCTGTTTCTTTCTACTTTTCACTTTCCTTCCTTTCTTTTCTCACCCAGTCCTCTAATTTTCCCTTATATCCTTCTTTTAATTTTGTTCAGTTTTGCGTTTCTAGTTTCTATTTTCCAGTTTCATTTCTAGCCGACATTCTTTCTTCTTTCGACATTGATGCATTTTTGATGACAAAAAAAAACAAAAACAAAAAAACAAAAAAAACAAAAGCAAATAAACAACAACAAACAAACAAACAAACAAACAAGCAAACGAAAGAAACAAAATTCAAATATCTATTATTTATGTTTTTATTCAATATACATAATTTTCTTTGAATACGTTTTTATTAACCGAAACCCAAAACTTGTCGAAGCATCAACTTTGGTTTCAGTTTTATTTTCAAAAGATGTATCCAGGTTTTACTAAAATAACAATAAAATTCCGACTAAATGCTAATATATTCATAGCATAAATGTCTATTCGGATATTATTTATATCCGTTGTTGCTGAACCGAATCTTGCAGCCATCTTGAATGACTGTTTATTAGTATAAAAAGTTAAGATGGCCGCCACTGAAAGAAATAAACCAATTGATATAAAGAATAACAAAAGCACCATTAAATTTTAGAAAGACGACAAACATCTTTTTCCATCTACCAATAATTCGTACAAAAGTTTTATTTTCAAATTAAAAAACCCAACTCAATTTTAAATTGAAAAAGTATAGAAGAAACAAAAAAGCAAAGAAACAAAAAAGCAAAAACAGAAACAAAAAACAAAAAAAAAAAATTAATGAAAAGTAGAGTCCAATTCTTAAAACATCGTTGATATTATTTAGTGACCGAGGACAAGATGAGGGAATGTAGGTTCAGATGGTTTCAACATATACCGAGGGCCAACAATGATACAATCGTGAAGCTTGCTTTTTTGCATTAATCGCTTGAGAGTGACTAAAAGAAGATCGATGATGAGATGGACAGAATTCCTGCACGAAGATCCCTGTAAAACTGGCCTTAACTCGGACCAAGTCTGTGATCGTGCCAAACTTAGACAAAGATCAATTATTGTAAATCTTGCCGTTGTTCAGAATCAACGCATTAGATTTCGAAATCTTTGAATGACAAATAGACACTATCAAACAAATTCTTGTCACTAATATGTCTCTAGTAAGAGGGGGAAAAAGAAAGAAAAATGTCTATTATTTATCATGAGGACGCCTTGCACTGGAAATTTAAATTTTCAATGTAAAGCTCTATTACATAAAAGTCACTATGTGTGTGTGTGTGTGTATATATGTGTGTGCGCGCGCGCGTGTGAGTTCCTTTCTCATAGGTTCCGAAACAGCTGAGCTTATCTTTTGCGAATTTCACACAAACCTAATTTATATGTCTGGCAGTGTTCTTAGATATGTTTTGTACAAAAATTCATCCGTTAAGTATCGAAAACCGAAAAAATCCGATCTTAAAAATAGCTTTTCTCTAGTTATGAATATATTAGCATGTAGTCGGAATTTTATTGTTATTTTAGTTTTTTTTTTGTCTCTAAGAGAAAGACTATTTTTAAGATCGGATGTTTTCGATTTTTACAGGGGGAATCATTTTTACAGAGGAGTATTTTACATTACACTGGCCAAGGGAGAAAAACTTTTAGCAAATCATTTCTTAAAAAAACAGATTTATTATAATCTGGAAATAAAGCTTAGTGGTACAGCATTCGACTACAGATCAAATGATCCCCTGTTCAAACCCGGGTGTAGCTCACCATTTAATTTAAATTTTCCTTATTAATGAGCTCAAATTAAGATAAAAAAGAGGTACCGTTTAAAATCGCCGCAAATCATTTCTTCATTTGCATATTTTAAAACTAAACATTAATCAGTGCATTCATCGTCAAGCTCAAACAGCTGACGTGATATTTTAGACGGAATTTGATAAACATTAGTATTATTATTTTATTTATTATATATTTTTTGCGAATTAGTCCACCGGGCAAATTATTCCTCGTAATATATAATAATCAATTGATTCTATGATAATACATACGCAATCTGCATAAATCAAACTATCATGTTTAAACGTATTGGGCTGGTAGCTAGTGAATAAATAATTTAAACAGAAAATCAAATTGTCTGTTTGACTTTCAAAATTTGCTAAATGTTATTCAAACATTTTATATTTAAACACTCAAGTTCAAATAAAGACCGCATATGAGAATAAAAATATTTTTTTCAACTTATTAAAATATACGCATGTAAAATAATATTGCAATTTAAAATTCAACTTTTGTAAATTTCTAATTCCGGTTTGGTAATTTGAAGTTCACTATTTTTAATTTGATTTTTTTTTTATTTGAAGTCCAAAGTGTTTTGAGTAGGAAGATGTGGATGAAGCCCTCGTATTGGATGGTGTAATCTAAGACAGATTATCCCTAGCATCGCTTTATAAGACTTTATTGAAGGAAGCCTCCGGTCAGTCTCGGAAGACAATGAACACCCCCTGTAAAAGTAGCGGTACATGTAATTGTGAGGCAAGAGTTGCGCAATCTCAAACCACACCTCCCCTGAATCGGCACTGCTTGTGTCTAGTGCCAAGGACAAGTCCAGGACGTCAGGAAACAATGCTTAGATAAGCGAAGAGCACATACAGCACATGGTATTCCCAAATGATCACCCATATATATATATATATATATATATGTGTGTGCGTGTGTGTGTTGTTTATTTATACAAACATTATTGACTATATTTGTATAAATAAACATCTTATAATAATGCTCTACTGTTTTTGAGAACTTTTTGATAAACACTGAAGTTTCGGTGGATTTACGTCTACGAAGCTACAGCGATACAATAGTTACACACACACACACACACACACACAAACACATATATATATACTTTTTATTTATCTTTTTACATAAACTTTAGGTATCGCTACACAGTCATGGCTATGTTTCAATCAACCAGTTATAAATAACTAGATACACTATCAGGCGATGTTGCTTTTACAAAAAAAAAAAATCTATATAATTATAAAACTCAAATGACCTCGCAACGAGTGATGTAACCCACTTTCCGGTTTATAACATCCGGTTGCGCATGCGCGCATGAACATTAACCCATAACAACGTAAACAAATAAACACAAATCGCTTCTTTTGCAGATTTTGACCTGCGCACTGAAATATTAACGTTATTATTTCGAAATTATTATTTACTAACATGGGAAGAGTGGGAGTGTTTTGCAACTATTCTTTATTACAACTATACTGTCGCTATTTTCTTACAACTAAACAACTTTAACCCGTTGACAAACATAAGAACAATTGTAGTAAAGCCAAGACTACTACTACTACTACTACTACTACTACTACTACTACTACTACTACTACTCTCTATCCGTCACTTTTCCTACCTTTCTGCCTTCTTTTTTTATTTTTTGTTTACATTTCTAGATACAAAATAGTGCGAGAAAGGTGAATTTGTTGACACATTTACTAATCTGTTTCAATATTAGTTTTATTTTATTTTATTTATTTAGGTTTTATTTTTTGCTTCAGGTTTTATTAATTATTATTTTTTAGATTTTAAGTTTCTATAACTTGGTTGAAGGATTCCAATATGGGTTTTTCATTCTTATATTTCTCATCGGTAGGTTCATGTGCGTTTTTGCTGCTAAATGACTTTCGTCGACATTCGATTCGTAGGAAAATCATGTTTAATTTTCGACTTTCCAGCGATTAATCGGAAAAATAGGTAACTTTACACGAATAGGAAGGATTTTTATTTTCATGTTCGAGTGATCCGTCCGTGATTTTTCATTTTAATATACTTTCATAGAAATGTTTCTGTTATGTCAAAAAAAAAAAAAAAAAACAAACTATTTTCTTTACGTCACAAGTGTCACGCTCATACATGAATTCCATAGCTAATATAACAACGGTCACGGGTAGTCTAGTTCTCTATAAAAATTGGAGACAAGTTCACAGAAGTTTTTGTTTGGTAAGCAATCACGTGATATTAAAAACAAAATAAATTAAAAGTAAAAAATAAACGGCTTTAAAATTTGTGGAAAAAAGAAGAGGAAAAAAAGAGAAAGGAAAAGAAGTAAACAAAATAAACCAAACAGCAAAAAACTACAAATTTAACTTTTACTTTTCCCGTGACGAAATAATTATCTCATTGACTTTTTCGTAAAACAAAAGTAAATTTTCATTACAAATAAACATACGATGAGTGGTTTCTTTCAGTTTTTTTGTTCTGATTTTAACGCTGGGTCCTTTTCATTCGGCTTTTTCCGAATGTTTACGTGTATAGAGACACTCTTTAGCGATAAGGTAAACATAATCTGTTATGTCATCGGGCAGGCAACGTGAAATACCTTTCGTTTAAGGCAATTAACCAATGAAGAAATTTATAAGAAAATCACATCCTGAGCTATGTTCATCTTCCATTCTGTCTCCACTGGGATCTTCCGACCACTCGATTGTATCAGTTAAGATAACAACGCAATTTGATAAGTCTTCAGACGTACCTCTCCATCGTACGCAAAAAATACGATACTCTATGACTGACTGGGATAGCTTCCGTCCATTAATATATGATCTACCTCTGCGTTCCATGTTTAAAAATAATGTGTCCTCTATTGTACCAGACCTGATGGAATGGTTAATTGTAGGTATTAAACGCTTCATACTCTCCAAAAACTTCGAGCAAAACCCTAACAGCCAGCCATCGTTCTCCCCAGAATGTGCTGCTGCCATTGCGCACAGAAATCACTTTTTCCATTGCTTCCAACGTAATGGGTATACTGAGACTAAAGCTGCTTTAAGGACTGCCAGCAACCACTGTAAAAGAGTAATAAAAAATGCAAGAGAGTTGTATGCTCAGTTCGTTGAATCCAAAGTAGTTGAGCAGCGGCTTGGTTCCAACCAGTTTTGAAAATAGCAAATAGCAAACAGGATTCTGAACAGAAGCGTGCGTTCTATCCCAACCATCATCAATGAACCTGAGGTCATCTCGTCAGCATCAGACAAATCTTTGCCAACAACTTTGCAGCTCATTCTACCCCATGATAAATGATCTGGACGTCGAGCAGGGCAGATGGGTTAACGGTTGTCCCCCCCCCACCTTGGGAGGGATGTTAATGTGTTGGAAACTTAGAAAAACCCAGAAGATATTCACTTCCCATTCTTCTGCGATCGACAACTGGGAACTAATAAAAAATTATACAAAACCAATCATCGTCTGGGAGTTGAAATGTGTTCGTCCACAGGTTTCAGCTTCAACCCAAGAACAGATGAAATTCTCAGGTGGGCCAAAAGACCAACGACGTAGTTGAAAAGTTGATGAGGTATGTCGAAATACATGTACGTGTTTATGTTATGTCTGACACACGCATGCAACACATTTAGACGATCACAGAACGTAAATAGACTGTAAGAATAACAAACGGTTCAGATACTGGAGAACCCCAATATAGACATTTAGTAACACGACAAACGATTACACTATGCTTATATGAACAACCTCCTTCACGTTACATATACATATTTGGTTGCCGCACCAGTCCCCTTTCAAGGGACATATCGAACAAAATTGCTAGGCGAGTAAAAAAAAAAAAAAAAAATTGGCGAAAAAATAAATAAAAATAAATTCCAGTATATTTTAATATGTAAAAAAAACTAAGATGCGACCCCGCCCCCCAAAAAAAATTCTGATAAGATCGCGTTAGGAGGAGCAAAATATGAAAAGTTCTTTTGTATATTATTTTATTTCAATTTATATATAGCTTAGCCATTTTTAAATCATTCCCTAAAAAATTTACCGAAATTGTTCGAGTATTTGATTTTTGAGAGAATTTAAAATATCGCGTTGTTTTCGTTGTTTGTGTCAAAATATCTTTGGATAACATTGGGCTTGTTTTTAGATTCGGGGGATTTTATTTTAGCTTTGGGGGAATTTTTGGAAAATACACCGGTTTTACAAAAAGTAAAAAAATGAGATTTTTTTAGAATTTTTCTTCTTGAGAATACTGCAAAAATTACAAGGCATTTTATTTTATAAGTTATTATTTGTTATTATTGGTTATTATTGGTTATGGGGGTCGAAAATGCAGCCTTTACTGTGATCATACCGATATATATATATATATATATATATATATATATATATATATATATATATATATATATATATATATATATATATATATATATATATATATATATATATATTAGTGATGGAACGATTCCAATATTTTTCCCGATTTCGTACTAAATTCCCGACTCCGATACAATTACCAATTCTGATGCTTTATAAATGTCTAAAAGTTCAATTATAGAGTTGTTATTTTTCTCGATTACCGTAAAAATACATGTTTAATATATAGACATTTTCTAAAACGTAAAAATACACTTTTGGGGGATAATCTATATCTAATTTAGTTGTTTAAAATCAATAAATATTTATTATTTTATCATTATTACCAGCAATGGAAGATTTTGATTTAAACAAAATCAAATAAAAAGACAATATGCATAAATTATTCCGATTCCGATACCATCAAAAGTTCCAATTTTTCCGATTCCGATTAATCACCCCAACACTAATATATATATATATATATATATATATATATATATATATGAGTGAAAGTGTCTATCTGTGTGTGTGTGTGTGTCTGTATGTCTGTCTGTGTACATTTCCCTACGCAATAACTCTGTCAATTTTAAGTCTACAGACTCGAAATTTGATATACAGGGTATTGAGATTTGAGAAAATCTTTGCAATCCGTTTTCGGCCAGAAATTTGGCCGTTAAAGGGTCAAAGTTCAACGATTTGACATTTGAGAACTCTACCAAACTCCTCCGCCAATTTTGGGTCTAAACACTTGAAATTTTAGATATAGATTCATTGGACATAGATTTAACTTAATAACTTGATTTGATCCCAAAACAATAACTGTTAAGGCGTCATAATAGGGGTCAAAGTTAAAAAAATTGTCCTCTGCGGTCTCTACCAAATTACTCAGGCAATTCCTGTTCTAAACATTTGAAATTTTACATAAAGGGTATTCAGAGAGGGCAAGCTTTTTAATCGGTTTGGGTCGAAAATTTGAGCTACTAATATATAAATGTATGTATATATGTTTGCATGTCTGCCTAAAACTTTCGACAAAGGCGACGGATTTTCACAAGGTCAGTATTGTTTGGGAGGTCGACCCTTCAGACGACAAATATCGAAAAATTGGCTAAAAACATTAATTTCTTCATCCTCAACTGGGCACTTTTCTAGAGGGAGAGGTTGCTTTTTTCGCCAATATTTTCAAAAGTCATCCCCTTTTTTCGATTTTCTAGCCTTAATTTAAATCTACTTCACGTTCGGTTTGACGGTGCTCCTAACAGCAAAAACGTCACGTTTTCCCCCGTTCTTTTCCTCATTCACGGTACGGGTTCGAGTCTGTCTTCCTACTACCACCTTTTTTTTTTCTTTTTTTTTTGCTCAACATACACTTCCAAACACCTGGGCAACGCCGGGCTGAAAGGCTAATATATATATATATATATATATATATATATATATATATATATATATATATATATATATTCTCAGAATAACCTGAAGCGGGCGTATATACCAAGCATGCGATTGTAATGGTTGACTGATTTTCCGGTTGAAGAACCCATCAGATAAGCAAGCAAACTCCTTCGTGATATCTTGAGCATCAAACACATTTGGCGTTGTTCGTTCCACCGCCATGTAATCCAACACTACCTGTGATTGCATTTGCCTCGGCCAAGTCTATGAAAGATAACCCAAACTCAAACTACCGTCTCCGTTGTGATGATTAGAGAAAGATTTTAACTGCCTCACCCAAAATCAAATTTATTTAGGGCTCAGCTGAAAAAGCAAGACAAACTAAAATGGCTAAAGAACTATCAAGTATCGAAGATATATCTACAGAAAAGGTTATTATGTTTCTGAACTTTTTGAGATGATGATTGATTATTCAGTGTATTTGTAATTTTCGGACTACTGTTCTCATCTTGTGTTATTTTCTCGTTTCGATCGATGTAATCTGAGACCTTTTTCAAGTGCATCTTGTCAAATTCAGAAATCTTTTTTGCCGAACTCAGGTATCTACATGGAATTTTGAACAGGACCCTTTATTTAATCCACGAGAACCCGCGGCGTAGTGGATGAGCTACTTGGTAAAAGTCAGTTGTAAAGTTACATTTTTGAAGGTAGAAGGTTCAATCCTCAGCGCGGGTGACACTAAAAATACAAGTGAGAATTACTTAGACTCCCCAGTTATGGCTGACGTAACGAGAAAATGCTACCTTTGTGGATTAAATAAATGGTTCCGCTCGAAATTCTGTGCAGATTCTTGAGTTCGGCAGAGATTCCCGAATTCGACTAGATATACAAAAAAGAAGTTCGGAGGCTTTATCGACCTTAAAGTTGCGAGGATAACACTCAAGATAAGAACAGTAGCTCGAAAAATCCTAATAAAATGGAAATTCATAGACGATGTGCCTTCAATAAGTTTTTAAATGTTTTTGTACAGGCATTGAACATTATCGCAGGCCCTTGAAAATTCAGTATGTTATTGCTATATATCTTATCAGATGATTGGCCTATTTTTATCATTTCAGGTTTAGATGAACAGCTACAGCAAGAATTAGAATACACACTACTAAAGCCCGATTGTCAGGGCTAGTAAATTTCAAAAATGCAATCTGGACGTGAGGACACTTTAGAAGAACGATATGCAATAAAATTCTGTTTTAATCTTGGAAAAATGTCACAGTAAAGCATAGAATGATCCAGACTGCGTTTTGGACTGTTTTGCATGAATCGAGCATCAGCTTTTGAATAGCATAAGGGATTCAAGGAAAACAGGTCGTCTGTGATGGATTATGAGAGGTGTGGGAGGAGCAGAGTTAATTGGCCAAATAAAGAATTTCATGGATATGAACATCGTGTGTCTATAGATATAATACATGCACAGCTTGATGTCAGTGTGGGAACTGTCCACACAAATTATTTGCGAGGAACTGAAGATGTGGAAGATCTGTGTGAAGTTTGTCTCGAGGGTGCTCAGAGAAGATCCAAAAGAAAGACATTGTCATGACAGTAGGGAGATCGTCCAGTTGATCAATTCAGACCCGATGATGCTCACTGGATCTGAACTGATCAATTTGCGATGAAAGCTGGATCTACTGCTATAACCCAGAGACCAAGAGACAGAGTTTCCAGTCGAAGCATGCTGACTCTCCCAGACGGAAGAAGGTCAGACAGAGCAAATCCACCAAGAAATTTATGATGATTCATTTTATTTTTGACAGCATAATCTATATGCACTGGGTTCCCACTGGACAAACAGGCAACAAGAAATACTACGTTAAAGTTTTAAGGGAGTTCAGGAAGAGATTCCGTCCGTAGAGGCCAGCACTCTTCAAATCAGGTCAGTAACATTTCCACCAGGACAATGCACCAGTCCACAACTTTATCCTTGTCACAGACTATTTGACCAAGATGGGCACACGGACAGTTCCTCACGCTCCGTATAGTCCAGACCTTCCTTCCTGTGACTGTTGGTTATTTCCTAAGTTCAAGGAAAACTTCAGAGCCTCTCGTTATGAGATGATTGAGGAGATGAAAGAGGCTGTGATGAGAGTCATTGAAACACTCACGCAAGAAGACTTCTATGGAGTCTTCAGAAGTTGTTGGAACGGTGCAAAAAGGGCATTGCAGCTGGAGAAGATTACTTCGAAGGGAACTAGAGTTTCATATGTGTACTATCAATAAAAGTTCCCATACGAAAACGTCTGGACACAAAAATTTAGAGAGTTGTGAACACCAAGCTCGCTACGTTTCTTCTGTGGGAAAGAGGTTGCAGGGAAGAGAAAAGGGCATCCCCCACTAAGCTACGAAGTATTTTGAACTCTCAAGTCAGGATAAGCTGCTTCTAACAGCTCTGCCCAGATGTAGCAACAGTACACCATCGTTGGCCGAACCTGGCTTTATTTCACGTGTAAAAATATTTTTTCTTCTTGGAAATTAATTTTAGGCTTTAATCTTTGAAATACAATCAAAAAGTAATCGGAAACCTACAAAAATGTAATAAAGTGACTTTCAAAACTTTGTTATCCCATCAATCTTCCTCCGTTAATGCGCCTACAAAATGAAGACGAGGCTGAGACGTGGAGTTTATTAAAAAATTAAGAGAGTTGTGAACTTAATAAACTTACAGAATAAATGGATATTGAGCATAAAAATGATGCTAAAAGGGTAAAAATAGAATCTATGTTCAGTAACAGCTGAATTACGAGAGGTTATTAAGAGGCTTTACATATAGCGAGAAAGTATAACACTGTGAAGACCCCAGTCTCTCCCAGCCAAAGGTCATTTTCCAGCCAAACGGGACCAACATAACACGATGACGCTCCACCACGAAACCCGAAGCCACAGAATTTCCATTGATCACATCCTGGCCACGAAAGCACCAATAAAACACGATGAAGACCGTTGTGTTCACCGGTACATAAGTATAGTCCTGGGTGTTTCCGATTTCGGAACACCCACGGAAGTTTAATAGCGTGATCTTGCTCAGTTCTACGATGATGTGGTTGATGCACGATTTTTGCATTCCCTGCCCTAACTGTGGCCCGCAAGAAAAGAACAAAAATTAAAAAAACAAAAAAAACAAAAAAAACAAAAAACAAAAGAATAATAAAAAAAAAACAACGTAAACAACTTTTTTTTTTTTTACACGGTGGTCACCACTTCTCAAGGCCCGGAAGGGTTATTGCAAGTACAGTGCATTAGTGTGGAGATTTAATGAAGTGTCTACTTAAGAGGGCGGTTCATTAGGAATTTGTTAACGTTGGACTTGAAGACATCCAGGTTGTAGTCAGGTGGGAAGCAGGCACACGGAACAGAGTTCCACAGATGTGCAGTTCTAATAAAGAAGCTTTGTTTATGGAATCTTAAGTCTCCAACTACACACCGCACAGCTCGCGGGTGCCAGGCCGGCTGCCCCCCCCGCCCGCTGTCCCTTGAAGGA